>NC_042621.1:200679221-200982379 GCF_901001135.1 Rhinatrema bivittatum
GCTGAAAGCCTGGGCAAACTGCTTTCTGAAAAGGTAACACGTTAGGTTAACATGTCTAATAGGCTGTCCAACTCTCTCATATTCACTGGCCACAGCTGGAGCTGATTTATTAGAAAATATAAGGATACCAGTAAAAGGGCTCAATTTGATTATTTATCACTGGACATAATATAATTTTCATAATGTTTGCGAGTAATGGTATTGAGTGACATGGAGGGAAAACAATAGAGGCAAAAGGGTAATAGCCTTCTAATGAGAGTGAAGGTAGATCTGTTATACAGTGTAACCATGTCTAATATGGATAGAATTACTGATATTGGCCTTGTGTAAAGGTCTAGGAGATGGTATTCTTTGGAGTGAGTGCAGCAATGCCTCATGTTCCCTTACTTTGTCTCAAAAACTGACAATTATGTTAATCATAATTTGAAGCAATTAAAAATAAAAATCCAATCTCTCTGTTTCTCCTCTATTTTTTTTTTTCCTGAACTTGATATGTGTCAAGAGCACTCAGGTTGTGAAATAGGGCAGATCAAATCTGAAAGCCAGAGGGAGATACAGAAAGTGAGAGGCAGTTATGCTGATATTTTTTCCTTTATCTCCGGATCTTTCCCCCCCCCCCCCCCTCCATATCTTTTAACAGCTTTAATGGACTTATTGAGATCCTTTGCAGTCCGGGAGACTCAAAAGAAACTTCTGCCATCGGTAAAGGTCAACCCTGCAGTGAGCAACCCATTCCCCCTGCCCCAGGATTCCAGTGCATGACCTTTCACTGCACACAATGGCAAACATACAAGGTCAGCAGCCACGGCGACTGCGTACACGGCCAAGATGTGGCCTGCCTTAACTGGGCTGGAGGTAGAGACGGAGCTTGGCTCTTCTTAAGGGGCTTGGGTCCTTTCCCCCTGGAATATTTTCCTGGGCTAAACTAAGTAACCTTATTTTTCTCTCCCCTGGAAGGCGTTGGCGGCAGTCGATGCTCCCTCTCCCTGTGGCTGCTCCTCCTCACTTGTGGCCTTCACTTCCATTTTAAATACAAAGCAGTGGCAGGAGGAAAGTCAGACAAGGACGGTGAGTACTTGATCTGTTCCCATGGTGCCCCAGCCAGGTCAGTGTCAGGCTGGGACGACCTCCTGATACCACCAGTGGGCTGGGGATGCCTCTCTGATATTCCCGTGGAACAGGGCCACTGCCACTGGGATCTCCTCTGAAGCAGTCATAGGGGGCTATACATGAGTCCTGGGCGCTCTTGAGTTCTGAACCCCCCTCCCCCGAGATTAGTGGGGAGGGGGGTGGTGGCTGTGCAGACTTTCTCTCTTTAATACCCACTATCACCACCACCACCAGGATCTACTTTCTTCTGGTAATAAAATCATTTCCAACTTTTGCTGTCTCTGGCTTGATATTCTGGCTCAGTATTTTGTTTCTTGTTTTCTGTCCTTTTCTCTCTCTATTTCTTTCATTGTTCTCTGTCTGCCTCTGTTGTCCTCCTTCCTTTTCTTTTCAATTTGTCTTTTCTTACTTTATCTCTTTCCTTCAGCAGCAGATGCTTTAATACTTTTTCTTCCAGCCTTTTCCTGTCCCTTTTTCCAGCCTTGTTCTTTCTCCTCATTCTTTTCAACCTACCTGCTCTGCTTTCACCGTTCTTCCTCCTCTTTCTCCTGCATTCTCTCCTCCATTCCTCATCCCTTTCCTTCTACTCCCTCCCCCAAACCAGTGCCCTCTCATTTTTCATTTACTGCCATTCCTGTTCCTCACTCTCACATCTTTCTTGTCCTCCTCCCCATTCCCCAGTTTTTCTCTCCCCTCTCACTTGTTCTTTTGTTCCACTACTTCAGTCCTTTCTCCGCCTGTCCCCTATTGTCTCCCAACTCTTTGCTTTCACTCTTCCCTCTGTCTTACCATTTGTACACTCTCCTCTTTCATCCTTCCATACTCTTCCTCCTCTCTCTCGCTCTTTCCCACACCCACCCCACACTCTCTTGCTCTCCCCTTTGCCTCTCTCCCCCAACTCTTGCTGCCTCCTAGGGCTGTGCCTTCACACTTCCCCTGTATTTGCTTGCTCCCTCCCATGTTTTTGCTTTCTTCGCCCTCCCCTCTCACTTTCTCTCGCACACACTCTCGCGCTCTCCTCTCACTGCGCCCTCCCACATACACATTCTTTAGCTCTCTCTTCTTTCAGTCTCTCACACACACACACACACACACACTCCATTTTTTCTGCCCCACCCTTTGATCTTACTCACATACACATACACTTTGTCTTGCTGTCGCCTGTCTAGGTGCCCTTCCCTTTCCTCACTTACACTATTGCCATCTCCTAACTCTCTCTCTCCTTTTCCCTAATACATTCAAGAAGATGAGAAAAGTGCTTTCCTGCCTCTCACTGATGATTGGTTCTGATTATCAGCAAGAACCGGTTGGAGGTGGAAGGCCGGGAATTAGAAGCAGCTGCAAGCTGAGGTTTCCTCCTGGCTCCTGCCTTGGTTTCCATCCTGATGCCTGTCTATGTGCTCAGCCTCAGCATAAATTGAGGAAAGTGGCAGATAGGTTGAGAAGGGAAAGTCATTTTTAGGGCCCAGAGATCCTAGGTGTTCTCCCAGAGACCTGGGGGTCTCTAAACCTGGAGTCTCGGGGTCAACTCCAGAGTTCCCAGGTATGATAAATAGGAATACAGTGGGCTGGGAAACGAGTGGTTCTAGAAAGAGAAAATCTTAGAAGGCAGAGGGAGTGAGGAATGAAGATAGTTGGAATTTTGTGAGTGGTGAGATAGAGGAGTGAGTAGGGGCCGCTCAATTGCAACACATGAAAAACTGAGCACTATCTCTTATAGGGAGTTAAGCAATGGAATGACTTTGCCAAGGGAATGAAGTTGATGGAGGATATAAAACTATTTAGGAAAATGCTTAAGGCATGTTTGTTTAGAGAGGCCTTTGGATAGGATGATGTTTTTGGTCTTGAGATGATATGCAGAATGTAATTTACAACAATGACAGATCTTTGAATATGTTGTTTTTACTTTTATGTTTGTGTCTAATCTGTTTTAATATTGTTCTTTGTTTATTTGGTGCTTCGCTTAGCATAATTTATTATTCTAAGCAGACTATAAATATTTTAAATAATAAATAATTTGGACAGATGAGACACTGCAGAGGCCTGAGAATGCGAGAGATGGGTGAAGCAAAGAGCTTGAGCATAAGGGTGGGTGAGAGACAGAGCTGGAGGACTAGAGGGCTGAGAGACAGCAGAGCTGTCCTTGGCATAGGACACTTTTTGAATACTAGTCTTATAGAGGTGTACCAATAGAACATCTACTAGAGAACATTATATACAACTTTGTGATGGGGATCCAAATGCAGGGTCTGTTCACTAGATTGTCCTTTGGAAAAAATTTGAAGGGAATGCACTTGGCCTCTACTTTTGGGGTTGAATGATGTGTCATTGTATTTATTAAGGGGATTGTATATCTCTTTTTGTGAGTGAGAATCTCTAGGTGAAGTGTGTATGGCTACAATATACGCTGGTGCTCAGGGGTCTTTGGCAGGAAGCTTGCAGCTAGTGGCTGGTTCCCAGCAGAGCCATGGCTCCAGGAGATACAGAGCATACTCCTGGGCAGGGCTGCAGAGACCCCCTGGAAGAAATCATGGAGTTTAAGTGTGGGGAAGTATTTCCTGTCACCAGGGAAGAAGATGTAAGAGGATTGGTGAGAACTGAATGCTGCCTCTTTTGAAAAGAATGCACTAAGGTCTTGTCCCTGTGCAGAAAGGGAAGAAAAGAAAGGAGCTGATATTATTTTTGAAGGGTTCTTGGAGGAAGTGTGTTTTGTTATTGTTGCTACTACTAGTGCTGTAAGAATCCTGTGTATGGTGAGAAATCAGTAAGTTTTATGCTGGTATTCCCAGACTAGAAAAATAAAAGTTTTGTTTGAAAATAGCTTTTACAGTGAGACCCTTCTTCATCCCAAGGTGTGGGTTTGACAAGAGGTAGTAACAAAGGGGAAGGAGGCGTTCGCTGAGGCCTTCCCTGTCCAGCATGGGGAAGTACAGCCCTTGCCTCCGAGCCAGGTCCACTGTACCGTCTACTTAACAACTTTTGTTTTAGAATCAGCATAGAGACTGGTGCTTAGTTCACCAACTGGCCCAGACTCTCTCTCATTTTATGTGCCTCAAGAAGGCATTACAGCTGTTTCTTGTGAAAAAGTTTTGCATAGAAATTGTGAGAATCATTCTCAGAGGCGCCAAACATGCACCTATGGATGGAAATGAATATGTATGGAGTGTGATTAGACGGCAGGCTAATTGGGGCCCAGGGGACGTTCACCTCCACGTTTACATAGAATGAATAATATGAAAACGGATAGCCACAGGAAGTAAGAAGAATTCCATAGTTATTTACAGGCATGTATTATGTTACTTTGTGGTAAGGAATAGGCTCTTTCCTGTAATGCATTGCAAGCATGTTTGTTTATTTTTAAAGAATTAAGGCTTCGGGGGCTTCCAGTGTTCTCCAGCAGACACAACTGAGCATCTGAATAAATTATAACCACACTCACAGGATCATTTTATTCCGTGACGGTACCCAGCTTCTTTGTGCCTGAACACTTACAAAATGAATCCATTTTCATTATTTTCAAAGGCCCATTTTTGAAAATGAGCAAATGCATTTGCTTTGTAGCCGCAATAAATGCTCATTATATTTAAGCCCACTAATATTTTTCACATTTTCTAACATGCTGCACAGTATCCATAAAGTATTTAATTGGATATCCACCTACAGATGTTGCTGGAGGTAAGGATTTAATATTCCTTTCAAATTATCATGTATGTCAAAAAGCAGCAACTTCAAAAAATAAACTAATCTGGTGAAAAGCTGTAATATATATGGGGCAATATTCAAATAGCTCCATAGTTATAAACTATGCAGGTACATTTAGTAGCCTTACTTTGCAAAACGTTTTAAAGAGAAACTATCCATATTGTTCCTCTTTGAAATTGAGCGCATGCAAAGTGCAGGTGTGTAGGAAGAAACCCGCTAGAAATTGGGCTAAAGCTTTAGTCCTGGAAGGTCACCTTGCTTCTTTCAGCTTTTGGAAGCACAGGAAAGCTTAAGATTAAACTGTGGCTTCACAATGGGCTCTTCCCCTTAGAGCTCCCTTAAGAATTCAGGATCTTCAGTAACTGTCCCAGGAATCGCATAGCGTAAGCCTCTGCATGCAGAGCAGAGACTCCCAGACAGCTGCAGAAAGAGTCTTGGAAGCAGGATTTAAAAAAAAGAAAGACCCGTTCGTGTACCCTGGAGGGTTGGGAGCAGACTTTCCTCTGTGTCCCTGGACTTTGTCCCTTTTCTGGGGGTTTATACTGGAATGGATTGTAAATCCCATTACAGGATGTTAAGTGTCTACATACTAATAAGCTTTCCCAGATCTGGATTAAATTCCCCACTCATCATCAGCATAAACACAAAAGTTAGGAACTGTAAAAAAAAAAAAAAAAAAAAAAAAAAAAAATCCCACTAACTTCACACGCAGTCACAGCAACATTTTATTATACTTCACAACAATATCTTATCTAATCATTTTGCTACACATCTACATTTTATAATATTACAAGCCGTAAAGCCCGTTAAAACGGGCTACATCCCTCTGTCTCTCACCTCCCCCTCATTCTCTCTCCCCTCACTCTTCACCACCCCCCTCCCCCACCCACTCCTCTCCACCCTCCCTCTCCTCTCACTCAGTCCCCCCTCTCCCTCACTCCCTCCCACTCTGTCCCCCCTCTCCCTCCCTCCCACTCACTCAGTCCCCCTCTCCCTCCCTCCCTCCCTTCACCCACCTCCATTTCCTCCCGGCGCCGTAAGCGCGACTTCCCGCAACCCTCACCCGGCTCCATTAACTCCTCCCGCTCCTGCCGGCAGATCTTGGGGGGGGGGGGTCACTCCCGCGCGCGCGGCAGTGGCCCCCCCGAGATCTGCCGGCAGATCTGGGGAGGAGAAGTAGCGGCACCGCGCGCGTGCGCGGTGCCGCTACTTCTCCTCCCGCTCCTGCCGGCAGATCTCGGGGGGGGGGGCGCGGGAGTGACACCCCCCCCCCCCGAGATCTGCCGGCAGATCTGGGGAGGAGAAGCAGCGGCACCACGCGTGCGGCGCCGCTGCTTCTCCTCCCGCTCCTGCGGCCCCACCGCCATTTTTTTTTTCTGATCGACATCCTTGCCCGCACATGCGCAGTAGAGCTGTGCTCTACTGCGCATTTGCGGGCCGTCGGTCACAGGCCATTTATAAGGTAGATACATATTTATTAATTGATACAGCTGGTTAAAATGCTTATAGTCGTTCTACAATTCCTCCCCTTTCATATCCAAGTTATTTTTCCATGTTTTTTGTAACTTTCTCACATCCAAAATATTGTTATATTTGTTAAGTTTCATACTATATTTGTTCTTGTATTGGGAAATGTTCTTTACTTTGTTACTCTCTGCCTTTACTCACATTGTTAATTGTAAACCGGGTTGATGTGATTCCTATCATGAAACTCGGTATAATAAAAATAACAAATAAAATAAATAATAACTGACGCACTAAAAGCATGCATCCAAACTGGACGCGAAATCTTTTAATGCACTCAGTCGCCTCTCCTGGGCGCTCGATGTAATAGCAAATGGGACACTGTGCTAAAAAGGAAAGGCCAGGGATAAATTATGCGTCCCTGGCTTCCAGTGCCCAGGAGAAGTGGCTGTGCGTGGGTTAGGAAAATGGACGCTCGTTAAATTAGCATCCCTTTTGTTAACCTGACTGTGGCAAGACTTTTTATTTTTTTTTTTGTTTTACGTTACTCCTTTTTTTCAGTTCCTCTGACTTAATGTCGCCATGATATTAAGTCGGAGCAGTCTTTTCTGCTTTTCTGTTAACTTTTGCGGCTTCTCAAGACTTAACCCCAGCTCCAGGGCTGGCGTTAATTTTTGAATGTAAAGATGTGCACGTCGGGCACACATTTATTTTATACATAAGGAGATGATAGCTATAATAGCCTCATCAACATGGCATTTACATGTGATGAGCACTATTAGCTAGGTGCTGCTTTGGACGCACGGTTTGGATGTGCTAATCCCCTTATTACATGTGGGGCTATACCCACGCATCCAAAACGCATCTCCAACCGCAGGTTAACCTGTGCGCCAGCCTGAGCACCTGGTATTTTATCAGCCTGATTGCAGCTGCAGTTTGTGAGGATGGTGAGGGTGCAAAATAAACCCCCATGTCTTTTGAAGATTGAAAATATGCACGCTGTTTTCCTTCCCTGGCCTAACCACTCACAGGAACATCTCTTTTCCTCCCACGCCCACCCCTCACACAGCTAAACATTTACAGCTGTGGAAGCCCATCCATGCTTTTAGCTGCCTTAAGGTCAGTCATCAGCCAAGCTATCTATCCACGTTAATAATTTTGTTAATCGCCCTTCTGCTGTCCACAGCTTCATTGTACAGAAAAGGAAATGCTTTACAGTATGTGGAATTTGAAATACATTAGAGATTATTTTTTTTTGTGGCTCTAAACATGTGTCTGCAAGTGAAATGAATATGTATGGAGTCCCCTGGCAATGAAACGGAGAAAATGATGGAAGATGAGTGCTGCAGAAACTTTTCAGTCTGCCCATTCCTGATGCGGGACTGCAGAGTTCAGACTTTACCCTCACATTTAAACTCTGGGGGAGGGGGAGGGTTGGAAGGCTTGGAGCATTTCTGGTTGCGTATTTCTTATTATGTTTTTCTTAAGCCTGAAGGTTGACAGAACTCCTTTCCGACAGGCAATTGATGTTTATTACACAAATGTTTGAAGAGAAATACATTGGGTTCAACAGTTGTTATAAGATTGTTATGTGGAGCAAAAAGGAAAAGAAAAAGTAAAATGCTGTTATGAGTCTGCCCCCTTTATTGCATTTTTATATGTCTTTTTCAATAGACAGATTTAAACATAAACTCCTCTGTGCTTATCTCACGCTTTCTTGAATTCTGTTCTTGCACTGGCCTCCATCTCTTGCTCTGGGAGACAGGGCTCTGGTGGGTAGATGATCCTTATCTGCTGTCGTTTTCTAGGTTTCTTTGCCAAGACATTGCAGTTATGTTTTTAGAGTCACAAAGAATAATCTCTAAAATATATAAAATGATGCATCGTACAATGTAATGTTATATGCATACCTTGGCAATGGTTTTACCAAACAAATTATATATGCCACTAATTAGTGATTAGCTAAGTTTCATGTTAGCTCTAAACTATATCTACATTTTGATCTCTAATCTGTACAGTGCAGTTACATTTTTTTTTTTCAATATTACTAGTCTGTTGTCTCCCAAATGTAATATCATTACTCTCATGGGGAGAGTAGACATGTGCCTGCGTCAAAAGCCGCCCCTACTAGCTGTACTTACACAAGATGTTGAGAAATATCTCCTTGTGCAGGCCCGCACAGTTCAGTCTTTTCTTTAGTTCTACAATAATTTTGAACTCCCTAGTCTCAGAGATGGTATTTTCTGACCCCAAGTCTCCTTCATTGCATTGCTGCAAATAGCTATCTGCATTTTATTTTGAAGTCATTATTTATATTTTAATTAATCTACAGCAATTAGATATGTACATTCTGTGTTTTGTTTTATGCAGCATTCATCTGCTATGTGTTTTGCATGATTCAGACATTGATAAGACTAAGAGAGAATTTGAAAAGAAGTTGGCCATAGAGGCAGAAATTTATAATAGAATCTTTTTAAAATATATCTGCAGTAAGCCTTCAAAAGAATAGGCTGGACCATTAGATGATTGAGGGGTTAAAAGGGCATTTAGGGAAGATAAGGTCATTGTGGAAAGATTAAATGAATTCTTTGCTTCAGTGTTTACTATTGAGGAAATTGGGGAGATACCCATTCTGGAGATGGTTTTCAAGGGTATTGATTCAGATGAACTGAAGCAAATTACGGTGAACCTGGAAGATGTAGCAGGCCAGATTGACATACTGAAGAGTAGCAAATCACCTGGACCGGATGGTATACATCCGGTCCAGGTGATTTGCTGAAAGAACTAAAAAATCCGGTCCAGGTGATTTGCTGAAAGAACTAAAAAATGAAATTACAGACCTATTACTAGTAGTTTGTAACCTATTACTAAAATTGTCCATTGTACCTGAAGACTGGACAATGTCCAGGCTCTCCTACCCCCACCATCTAGTTAAATCTGCCGCCCCATGCCTCTGAACTCGTAAAAGCGTTATTGGGAGCAGGGTCCAAACTTGCTCTCTCTCAGTGATGTCCAGTGCAGCCACTGTCAAAACTGAGCTGGAAGTATAAATTGAGTGTAGGTTATGCTTAGAGCACACTTTTGACATAGGCTGCGCAGTTCGTTGCCAGGCATGGGTAAGTTTGAACACTGCTCTCGGTAGGGCTTTTACGGGTTTGGGAGGATGGGGGATGGGAGGGTCTGGGGATGGTGGGAGTGTGGCGGCCAATTTTTCTAGATGTGGAGGGTTGGAGTTGAAGAGTTTGGTTGAATCATTCCACATCCGGAGGGAGGGGGTGGAGATCCGCAGTGGGAAAGGTGAATTTGATCTATACAGGAGGTGACGTGGGGTGGGGTTTGCAAGGCCGCTGTGACATCTTTGCTATTTGATGATGGGGGGGGGGGGGGAGGAAATCAAACCTCAGGGCCCTGTACTTTTTTTTTTTAGTTTCTTTGTGCTACTTAATTGGATATATTTTAAAGATATCTGGATTAGCAGCAAGTTATTCAGCCATACAAGGCCGGATAACTTAAAAACCTGACTGCCTATATTCAAACATAGGCAGTAGGTGGATATATTTAATGCAGATTATATGTATTTAATGGAATGTAGATGAAATGTTACATTTGTAAAATAATTATGTCATGATATTGGTGTAAAATAATTGTTTTCATATTCGATAAAGAAAATTATTTTATAGGATATTGATATTAAATATGTTTTGTAATGTTATTTACCCCAGTTTTCTGTTTAACTAACTGATAATTAATTGATCAGTGGGTGGTTTCACTATATATTTTTTTATATTCACACATAGCCAGTTAAGTTTTTAAGTTGTCCAGCTACATGTAGTTGGATAACTTTTAAGCAGGTATATTTAACCAGACATTTATCCAGCTGTCTTTATATGAATATGAATAACTTCTCAGCTAAACAGCATATTAAATATTGGCCTCTGTGAGTCAGGGTATATTCTTGGGTCAATTATGGGAAAGCTGCTTCTACGGTGTTACCTGATGGCCTTTCACATAGTAGTGCTGGAAGCAGCTCTTTAAAGAGTCACACATCCTGCTTTACAAGCTCACTTTAATACTTGGCCTATGTGTGGGAGAGCAGCAGAAACAATACTGGAAGCCATTCATGATGATTAATCTACTCGTGCAGTTCTGCTTCGGCTTCCCTGCTTTCCCTCAGTTTAGTAAACAGTCATGTTTTACTGGCTTATTGCCTACTGGGTAAGGCCTGTGCAGATAAAGTATTTATAAATCTCTGATCAAAGAGTGGCTAATTTTCTGAAGGACTGCTGCAGGTAAACAGTAGAAATGTCTCTTTTGAAAATGTCCTAGCCAATATGTGCGTAAAATAGCACTCATATTCTCTCTCTGTATGCACGTAATTGTAAGCATGCTGGGAGAGGCGTTCAGATGGGTGGGGCAGAGTCTGGACAGGGTTTGTATTTCTGTACATACTTTTCGATTTTGAAAAGTATGCATGTACATTTTCCTGAAAGCTTTCCTTGCACAAAGGAGCAGGTTTAAATTTGTGATGGTAGTTTTCACGGGATCATTTTCAAATTGGACTCATGCATGGAAGTTCACTTTGAAAATCAGTGTAAACGTAGGCATATGACAGCCCATAAATGTTTTCAGGCTGTTATAAATGTACCCGGCAGTGTACAACATCACTGTGAGGTAAGGAACACCTGGCTGGCTCTGCATAATAATTCTTGAATTACAATAAAAGCCATGTCTTGCTTTACTGCTTACGTCTTCTGAGATTAATAGCCACTACTTATTACCAACATTAGTAGCATGGGATCTATTTAATGTTTGGATACTTGTCAGGTACTCATAACCTGGATTGGCCACTGTTGGAAACAGGATGCTGGGCTTGATGGACCCTCGGTCTGACCCAGTATGGCAACTTCTTATGTTTTTATTATGCCCTTATTTTCACTCAACTGAGAATGGCATAAAACTTTGCTTATTTTTTTACATCTTTTACACACTGAAATTGTATTCATATAATAATAGTAACATAGGTTCAAATTTTAAAACACGCCCGCGAGTAAAATCTGGCAGATACGCGCGTGGCTGGGCCACGTGCGCGACGAGCGCATTTTAAAAATGGCCCGGCAATGTGCGTATCTGCCGGTATGTGCAGAAGTGCCAGCAGGTCGAAAAGGGGTGGACCGAGGTGGGGTCTGGGCAGGGAGAGGGCTGGCCAAGACAAATGAAATAGGTTCTGAAATTTAAAAAAAAGATAGGGAAAGGGGTTTTAGGGGTCAGGGAGGAGAGGGGAAAAGGGAGGCAGAGTAGGAAGGGGTATAGGGAAGGAGCAGACTGGGAGGGAACTGGGAACCGGCCGATCGTGTTGCCGAGCGTAGTTTATAACACCCCCCCCCCCCCCCCGGCGTGCGCGAGTCCCAACCCACTCGCACATATGCATGCGGGAACTGTATTGTATAACATGCGTGCCCTGACACACACACGTCATAAAATAGCCAAGTCCATGTCCGCACGATGGGAACTGCGCACACATGGATGCCGTGTGGTTCTTTTAAAATCCAACCCCTTAGTGAATGATGGCAGATAAAGACCAAAATGGTCCATCCAGTCTGCTCAGCAAGTTTTATTTATATTAATTAAAAAAAAAAGTAAAAATATTCTTATTTTAAAGGTAGTAGCAACTGCTGCTCCATGACTGGAAGGGGGGCAGTAAGTAAATCCATGTCTCCAGCATTAAACTTTCAAAAGGGAAGCTTTGAGAAAATGAGAAAAACAGTTAAACAATAAACAAACAAACAAACAAAAAAAACTGAAAGGTGCAGCTTGAAAAAGTAAAAAGTATGCACAGGTGTGGACATTGTTAAAAAATACCATCCTAGAAGCACAGTCCAGATGTATTCCATGCATTAAGAAAGTTGGAAGGAAGGGAAAACGATTACCAGAATGGTTAAAAGGTGAGGTGAAAGAGGCTTTTTTAGCCAAAAGATCTTCATTTGAAAATTGGAAGAAGGATCCATCAGAAGAAAATAGGATAACACATAAGCGTTGGCAATTTAAATATAAGACATTGATAAGACAGACTAAGAGAGAATTTGAAAGAATTTGGCTGTAGAGGCGAAAACTCACAATAAAAACTTTTAAAAATATATCCAAAGCAGAAAGTCTGCGAGGGAGTCTGTTTGACTGTTAGATGATCGAGGGGTTAAAAGGGCACTTAGGGAAGATAAGGCCATCGCGGAAAGATTAAACAATTTCTTTTCTTTGGTGTTTACTGAAGAGGATGTTGGGGAAGGTACCTATTTCGAAGAAGGTTTTCATGGGTAATGATTCAGATGAACTGAACCAAATCACTGTGAACCTGGAAGATGTGGTAGGCCTGATTGACAAACTGATTGACAAAGGTACCAAAAGAGCTAAAAAGTAATTTCAGACCTATTTCATTTAATTTGTAACCTATCATTAAAATCATCCATTGTACCTAAAGATTGGAAGATGGCCAATGTAACCCCAATATTTAAAAAGGGATCTAGGGGGGATCTGGAAAACTATAGACCGGTGAGCCTGACTTCAATGCCAGGAAAAATCATGGAAACTGTTATAAAGAATAAAATCATAAAACATTTAGATAGACATGGTTTGATGGGACACAGCCAAAATGGATTTACCCAAGGGAAGTCTTGCCTTATATATATCCTACATTTTTTTGAAGGGGTGAATATACACGTGGACAAAGGTGAACCCTTGCTGTAGTTACACAAAGTTAGGTTCTATTTTAGGAGTTAACATCCAGGAAAGAGATCTAGATGTCATAGTGGATAATACATTGAAATCGTTGTCTCAGTGTGTTGTGGCGATCTAAAAAGCAAACAGAATGTTAGGAATAATTAGGAAGGGATTGGCAAACAAAAGGATGGATGTCATAATGCCTCTAAGCTCCATGGTGAGACCACATCTTGAATACTGTGTGCAGTTCTGGTCACCGCTTCTAAAAAAAAAGATATAATTGCACTGGAGAAAGTGCAAAAAGAAGGGCGACCAAAAGATAAGGGGCATGGAATGGCTGCCCTATGAGGAGAGGCTAAAGAAGTTAGGGCTGTTCAGTTTGGAAAAGAGACAACTGAGAGGGGATATGATAGAGGTCTACAAAATCATGAAATGACTTGAACATGTTAATGTAAATTGATTATTACTCTCTCAGATGATAGAAGGACCAGGGGGTAGGGGTGTGCATTCGTTTTGAACTTAAATGTAAAAAGCTACTTCTTTTTTTTTTTTAACTTAAAAAAGTGATGAGGCGAAAATGATCGGATTTCCAACGTATTCAACATAGCTATGTTGAATACGTTGGAAATCGCGATTGTTGATCCAAAATAAAAATTTAAACCCCTCACCTTCCTTAATCCCCGCCCAAAGACTTACCACAACTCCCTGGTGGTCCAGCGAGGAGTCAGGACGCCATTTCTGAACTCCTTTGCGAGGAGCACGTGACGTCGGCGCCACGTCGGAGTGACGCGGCGTCACGTGATTCCCCGCGGGTTTTATTTATTTATTTATTTATTTATTTATTGTTTTTGTTATACCGAGTTTCATGACAGGCATCACATCAACCCGGTTTACAATTAACAAAGTCTGTAAAACATAACATAACGTAAAATAATGTTCTCAAAAAGAACCTTGAACTTTAAATATCGTGAATCAGATATAGGAATTGAGAAAGTTACAATAAATCAGGGAAATCAACTTGGAGCTGGAAAAGGGGAGAGATTGCACAGAGCAATATTAACATTTCAGTCTATTAATGTAATAGAGTAGCATAGTGAGTAAATAAGAATATGTGAGAAACTGTGGCAATACCTCACTATGGAACGGAACATAAATAACCAAATGCATAAATACGACAGTGTTATGATAAAAGTTCAGCAGGTTTTGCTCCGGGACCCAGCTTGGGGGAGCTGGCCAAAAGTTCCTTTTGGGTCGAACGAGGGTCCCGGAGCGAACCCGCGGGGAATCACGTGACGCCGCGTCACTCCGACGTGGCGCCGACGTCACGTGATTCCCCGTGGGTTCGCTCCGGGACCCTCGTTCGACCCAAAAGGAACTTTTGGCCAGCTTGGGGGGGCCTCCTGACACCCCCAAGCTGGCCAAAAGTTCCTTTTGGGTCGAACAAGGGTCCCGGAGCAAACCCGCGGGGAATCACGTGACGCCGCGTCACTCCGACGTCACGTGCTCCTTGCAAAGGAGTTCAGAAATGGCGTCCTGACCCCGCTGGACCACCAGGGAGTTTTGGTAAGTCTTTGGGGGGGGGGGATTAAGGAGGGTGAGGGGTTTAAATTTTTATTTGCACATATGGACATAGACTCAACTTATGGAATTCTCCATATGTCCATATTGACCGCAAATGACCCCCCCTTTCGACTTATGGACTTATGAACATAAACGTTTGGTCTGCACATCCCTACCAGGGGGCACTCCATGAAGTTAGCAAGTAGCACATTTAAAACAAATTGAAGAAAATTCTTTTTCACTCAGCGTATAGTTAAGCTCTGGAATTCATTGCCAGAGGATGTTGTTATAGCAGTTAGTGTAACTGGGTTTAAAAAAAGGTTTGGATAAGTTCCTAGAGAAAAAAAATCCATAAACTGCTATTAATAAGCAATAGTAGCTTGTGATTTATTTAATCATTGGGTACTTGCCAGGTACTAGTGACTTGCATTGGTCACTGTTGTAAACAGAAAACTGGGTTTGATAGACTCTTGGTCTAACCCAGTATGGCATAGCTTATTATGTTCTTATGCAGGCTTCCCCTGAGCCTTCTGTTAAGGGTAGTAGCAACTGCTGCTCCATGCAGGCTACCCCCAAGCAGAAATGTGAATTTTAGATGTAATAGTAAAGTTACCCCATTTCTTCATTTCCATTCTGTAGCCAGCAGGGATCTTCTGTGTTTTCCCCACCCCCTTTTGAATTCCATTACTTCTTCTGGAGGGGGGAGGGGACATAATGTATTATGAGCTTTTTTAACTTTTTTTTCCTATTCTATGTTTATGGGGAAAAAGCTTAATAAATCAGGCCCTAAACCTTGTGGTAATATTAATAAATTAAATAGAAATTATTTGCATTTAGAATATGACAGCAGGTGATACAAGGCCTCTGTAGTCTGTGCATTTTCTCTTCCTGTTAAAATACTAAAGATTCCTCTTGATTTAGGCATTACCTCACGCCCCTTAGCTTAGGATTCTCTGTGCTTATCCCATGCTGACTCTAATTGTTACTATTTTTTCCTCTACCACTTTCATTTTTATGTATCCACCATCCATGCTGTGAAGAAATATTTCTTTGTTACTCCTGATTCAGCCCCCTTTCAGCTTCACGCCATGACCCCTTGTTCTAGAATTTCCTTTCCACTGAAAAATGCTTGACTCTTGTACATTATTTCTACGTTTGGTGTATCTGACTGTCTATGATTTATAAAGGTTGTCTCTATCTTTTCATATTATGAATAATGGATCCCATTTTAAAAACAATGGGCCTCATTCAAACTTTTTGACCTAGTATATATGCAGTTCATAGGAAGAACTTAATTACCAGAAAAGATTGAGTCTTCCAAATAGAGCTTGCCTTTTTTAGCATCCATATTACCTCTATCTATGGGGTGGAGAAAGAATATGATGGGCGAAAAGGTCTGAAATGAACCTAACATGGAATATAAATATGAATATAATCATGAACAGTTTGGTTAAAAACACTATATACATGAAAAATGTAAAATACAAAGTGTGGTTTTTTTTTTAGTATAGTTATTAGATTTCTTATTTTTCTTCATACAGTGTTTTACATGGCTTTTAATATTTCCCTTAGTATATTTGCAGTTATATAACATTGGGATTGATTAAATCAATTTCTTTTTACCATAGACACAGAATGGAATAAAACTCTTAATAACATGAGCACAATGCTTGTAAAACTGCCTGTTAGTTTCAAAAGATTGTCTCAGTTGGTCATGTATAAATCAGCACCTGCCTATGGAACTCAGTGACTTCAGTCCTACTTTAATGATCACTTGGCACATATTTAAAAAAGGAAAAAAAACAATTTGGCATTTCTGTATGTTAATTTTTATGCAACAGTGATTTAAACATAATACTTAAATCATAATAGGTAACTAAAAAGAGGTTCTAGTTAGCAATGGAAAAGTCACTCGGAAAATAACTCAAAACCTGGCTCTTCCTCCAAGCATACCCCCAATCACCATCCTCACCTATAAACACCCCCTCTCAACCTCCTCCTAATTCTAACACCCCCACCACAGGACCTACACCTATCCCCTCAGGACAACCTCAAACCCCTCACCTTACATCATTCACTTAACAAGCCATCACCTAATTACAATTGTACATTTTACCTCACCCCCCTCCCTGCTCTTCATGCGCACATACAACCTTAGTATACAACCCCTGTACATATTCTCTATTTATTGACTCCCTGTACATATTTTCTCCTCCTGTACCCGTCCTCACCCCCCCCTCGTCAAGATCACCCTCACCCCTCCCTCCCCTAGTTTTCGAGTTCTTACTATGTTACTATGCTCATGTTACACACAGTTCTTTGTAAAGGCTCCGCCTATATTTATCTTGGTTTGTAAGTTATCTGTAAACCGGCACGATGTGCAAACGGTTGCCGGTATATAAAATTAAATAAATAAAAAATAAAATAACACACAGAAATTCTAATGTTTTACCTGACATTCTCCATGGATTGGAGAGGCTTGTTTATTACAGTGATCCCCAGAGCTTGTCTTGAGGGCCAGCTATGATCAGGCCTTGTCGGAGTGGAAAGGTTATAGACAAACTACTTTTCCCCAAAATGCCTTCTCCATGTCCCCAGTAGTTGATCAGGTGGAAGAAGATCTCAGCATCTCAACAGCAGCGAAAGCAAAAGAAGGGTGTAGCAGAATGAGAACCATTGTCTTGGATTTTTCTTGCCACGGGATCGAGTTTTCCATTTGGTCAAGATTATATGGCTGCTGTTCTCATACCATTTGCTCCATGTATATTCATCAATCTTTAGCCACAAATCTGCATGTAGGCAGTGGTAACTATAACTGGGTTGAGACAAATGTTCATTTTGACAGTACCTTCCTTGACTGAGGAGGAGTATTCAGAATCCCCTGGAGAACCAGGTCTGGCTGCAACATTCCCTTTCCAATCAAAAATACAAAAAGAAGGCAGTAACCATGATGACGATCTCTGTGACATGAAATGTCTACACCTTGATGGACAATTAAGATAGCAAACATTTGCAAAGAACAGACATGATCTCCATTGAACTAGCAAAATATAACATTTATATAGGGATGTGCATCGGGTGCCTGATTGTTTGTGCTTTTGGGTTCATGTGGCTGCGGGAAAATCTCATTTTCCTGCGGATCGGCATTATTTTTTTGTAAAAAATCGTTTTTCGGCTTAGTGCACGCTAACGGGAGTTAGCGCGCACTAACAAAAAGTAACAAAAATGTTTTTTTGTTAGCACTAAGCCGAAAAAGATTTTTCACGAAAAATCAGGGAACATTTTATCATTTTTCGATTTTACCGATTTATAACGAATTAAGAAATATTGTACGATATTTTAATTCATTATAAAAACGATTCACATCCCTATATATTACTGCTTTGAGTGAGACAAGACAATTAGACAAGAATCAGTTGATGGCAGACAGGAAAGGTTACACCTTCTTCTGGAAAAGGAAACAAGCCCAAGATGAGCACATTTATGATGTCGGCATCTCTATCAAGAATCAGCTTATCAGTCAACTAATAGGCTCCCAGTGGGCATAAATAAATGTCTAATGACATATAATCTCCAGCTTAGTAAAAGCTAGAGTGCCATTGTAATCATTGCATATTAGGGATGTGAATCGTTTTTTGACTATTTAAAATATCGTCCGATATATTTTAAATCGTCAAAAATCGTTAGAGCCGCGATACAATAACAATTCCCCCGATTTATCGTCAAAAAATCGTAAATCGGGGGAAGGGGGAGGGGAAGGGGGAGGGCGGGAAAACCGGCACACTAAAACAACCCTAAAACCCACCCCGACCCTTTAAAATAAATCCCCCACCCTCCCGAACCCCCCCAAAATGCCTTAAATTACCTGGGGTCCAGAGGAAGGGTCCCGGTGTGATCTTTTACTCTCGGACCTCCGGTGCTTGTAGAAATGGCGCCGGCGCTACCTTTGGTTTTTCCGTATGGAAAAACGATTCGCGGCAGGAGATCGCTCCCGGACCCCCGCTGGACCCCCAGGGACTTTTGGCCAGCTTGGGGGGGCCTCCTGACCCCCACAAGACTTGCCAAAAGTCCAGCGGGGGTCCGGAATGACCTCCTGCAGTCGAATCGTGTTGTCTACGGCCAGCGCCATTTTGCGCAAAATGGCAGCGCAAAATGGCGGCACAAAATGGCGCTGGCCGTAGACAACACGATTCGATTGCAGGAGGTTGTTCCGGACCCCCGCTGGACTTTTGGCAAGTCTTGTGGGGGTCAGGAGGCCCCCCCAAGCTGGCCAAAAGTTCCTGGGGGTCCAGCGGGGGTCCAGGAGCGATCTCCTACGCTCCTGACCTCGGGGGACAAAAAACAAAATGGCGCCGGCGCTACCTTTGACCTGTCATATGACAAGGCAAAGGTAGCGCCGGCGCCATTTCTACAAGCATCGGAGGTCCGAGAGTAAAAGATCACACCGGGACCCTTCCTCTGGACCCCAGGTAATTTAAGGCATTTTGGGGGGGGGTTCGGGAGGGTGGGGGATTTATTTTAAAGGGTCGGGGTGGGTTTTAGGGTTGTTTTAGTGTGCCGGTTTTCCCGCCCTCCCCCCCCACTGGACCCCAGGTAATTTAAGGCATTTGGGGGGGGGGTTAGGGAGGGTGGGGGATTTATTTTATAGGGTCGGGTGGGTTTTAGGGATGTTTTAGTGTGCCGGTTTTCGATTTACACGATTTTCACGATTTTCACGATATTTAAAAAACCCAAACGGCGACGATCCGATTCCCTCCCCCTCCCAGCCGAAATCAATCGTTAAGACGATCGATCACACGATTCACATCTCTATTGCATATATCCCAGCATTTGATACTGATGATGATATAAAAGAAAAATTGCAGTTTGACCTTTACCTTATTTTCACTAGGCCAGGATCATTCCCTTTGCTGATTGCAGCTCTAGAATGGGATGAGACAATGGGACTCCTGGATAGCACCACTGGGAAAGAAGGAATAGGAAAAGCCAACTATAACATTCTGCTCCTTAGTAAATATGCTGAGGATGGCCTTCTCATCAAAAGAACTCTATTTAGATACAGCAACAACTATAAGAACACTTGGAAACACCCTTCCCGTCAAGCAGTGGCACCTTCTTGATTACATCATCAGTAGAGCCTGTGATTGGAGAGATTCTCATATCTCACAAGTCATATGAGCAACTTGTATATTCAACCTGTCAAATCCATTTTTAATATTAATCTAGCTCTAAAATATCTACAACACCTAAAGCAAGGTAAGGGACTTTTTAGCATCAAAACTCCTCAAGATCTGTGGGCTGTGCCATCCACTGATCTCAAGACTGGTTTGATGAAGGGGGGACCCTTTTCAAGAGTTGTGCTGCCTTAAGCAATGGAGTTGCCGCTATGAAAAATTAAAAATTATCCTTTTCATGATTCATCTTAAAGATTGGGACTGATTCATTTATGTGCATCTCCTTAGATGTTGACAGTTGAATATTTGGAGTGCAGTTTCTTGCTCCTTTGTTCGTGTTTTGATGAAAACACTGACATTCAAACTTTTGTGAATAATAGGAGAGTATCCTTTGCTGCCTGACAAAATATCTCATCCACACTCAAGGATGCATACCCAACTTGTCTTAGCCGAAGCCCAAGGGAGGATCCAAGAAATCAAAAATCAATGTGTGGCACCTACGCCACAGCAAGTACATAGAGGTTAAATGTTTAATGCTAAAAATGCAGGTTTCCTCTTTATGGGAGCCTTGCGGGGTTGTAAACAGTGTGTCGACATCTGCTGGAAGTGCACAGGATGTGCATTTAGGGAAAACATTAATCTGGAAACAGCATAGGAATATTCCAGAGCCCTGGGTCAGCTATGTGTCAGGAGGTGTAACCTGCCTTCTTGACAGACAAAGGGGTACATCCCAGAGGGGCTCGGTTATTAAAGCAGAGGTGACAAAAGACCCTGACTCTCCTGAGTCTGGGGCTGTTCCAGATGGAGCTGTGATCTTCACCCAGGATCTCAGAAGGGAGCAGCAGGAGTGCAGGGAATTTTCCCTTAGAAATTCCCAGAAGCTTGAATGCAGAGGAGAAGAAGTAGAGAAGGCAATACAGCCTGGAATTTGGAATATAAAATATAAAATCTGCACTTAACTGAGGCAGGAACTTTTCTGGAGCAAGAAGCCAAACTGTACCAGAGGGAACTTGTTTTGGGGGCTCAGAGGATCCTGATGCTGCACCAGAAAGATTTTTCCTTGAGTCGAGCAGGACATTCTTCTTGTAACTATTTTGCTATCTGAGGAAACTAAAGAGACTACCAGGCTAGGGGCTGAAAAACCTGAGGAAAGAAGAGGCAAGTAACCAGGACTACTGTGTTGCTGCAAGAAGAAACTGTTACTTAAGGAGAGGAGTTAAGACTTCTGAACTGTGATCTTCTTTGATTTCTGCATTACCTGAACCGTCACTGTCATTATGTTTGATTCTGCAGTAAACTTTTATTTGGAGCACCACTTGTGTCTGGAGAGTGGTTTGCTTATGTGGAGTGTTCTCAGCCTGGTACTGACCCTGCAGGTTCTCCTGCTCCCAGCTCATGGCCCCGGAAATGTATTTTCCATCTTGGGATAGTAACTACAGTGCTCCCCGAGCTGGGAAGGTGACCCCTGGCATACAGGGGGTTACAAATGGTGCGAGGGCAGTGTCAAGGAAATTCAGTTTTATGCCTGTAACTATTAGAGATGTGAATCGTGTCCTCGATCGTCTTAACGATCGATTTCGGCTGGGAGGGGGAGGGAATCGTATTGTTGCCGTTTGTGTGTGTAAAGTATCGTCATAATCGTTAAAATCGTGAGCCGGCACACTAAAACCCCCTAAAACCCACCCCCGACCCTTTAAATTAAACCCCCCCCCCCCCAAATGCCTTAAATTACCTGTTGGTCCAGCGGCACACTAAAACCCCCTAAAACCCACCCCCGACCCTTTAAATTAAATTCCCCACCCAAATGCATTAAATTACCTGGGAGTCCTCCGTAGCGGCGGTCCGTGGCTAAATCGGGGGAAGGGGGAGAGCACGAAAACCGGCACACTAGATCGTGAGGTCTTCAGCCGGTGCCATTTTTCAAAATGGCCGCTGCAAAATGGCGGCGGCCATAGATGAAAACAATTCGACGCAAGAGGTCGTTCCGGACCCCCGCTGGACTTTTGGCAAGTCTTGTGGGGGTCAGGAGGCCCCCCCCAAGCTGGCCAAACGTTCCTGGGGGTCCAGCGGGGGTCAAGGAGCGATTTCCTGCCGCAAATCATTTTCCGTACGGAAAATGGCGCCGGCAGGAGATCGACTGCAGGAGGTCGTTCAGCGAGGTCCGGAACCCTCGCGAGATTTCCGGACCTCGCTGAACGACCTCCTGCAGTTGATCTCCTGCCGGCACCATTTTCCGTACGGAAAACGATTCGCGGCAGGAAATCGCTCCTTGACCCCCGATGGACCCCCAGGAACTTTTGGCCAGCTTGGGGGGGCCTCCTGACCCCCACAAGACTTGCCAAAAGTCCAGCGGGGGTCCGGAACGACCTCTTGCGTCGAATCATTTTCGTCTATGGCCGCCACCATTTTGCGGCGGCCATTTTGAAAAATGGCGCCGGCTGAAGACCTCACGATCTAGTGTGCCGGTTTTCGTGCTCTCCCCCTTCCCCCGATTTAGCCACGGACCGCCGCTACGGAGGACTCCCAGGTAATTTAATGCATTTGGGGGGGGGGGTTCGGGAGGGTGGGGGATTTAATTTAAAGGGTCGGGGTGGGTTTTAGGGGGTTTTAGTGTGCCGGTTTTCCTGCCCTCCCCCTTCCCCCGATTTACGATTTTTTGACGATAAATCGGGGGAACTGGTATTGTATCGTGGCCCTAACGATTTTTGACGATTTAAAATATATCGGACGATATTTTAAATCGTCAAAAAACGATTCACATCCCTAGTAACTATATATATCATGCATAGCTTTTTTCAGACTGAAAACCATTTACAGGTAAAACTCCTACAGCCTGCTCTCCTTAAAGCACAGGACTGCTCGACTTATTAAATAACAGATTTATCCAAGTTAGACGGAAAAGAGCACTTTGTCTCTTAGTTAAGGAGTCTCCACTCTGATACCACCATTAAGTCTATCCCCAATATTTTGAACGAAGATCTCATGCAGTGCTTGTATCCTAGACAGTTTAGAGTACTATAAAGGAAACTAAGAGGAAAAAGGATACTGGATCAGATGGCATTCCTGCTGAAATATTCAAGGCTGCTGGGGAAAATCTGTTTCTGCATATTGCTCTTGGATGCACATGAAATAGCTGCAGCATTTTAATGTATATTATGACTTGATGGTTTGAGAGTATCACTTGATGCCTTAAACGATTGTCCTTAAAGGGGTATTAACTGTCCCTTTTCCTAAAAAGTGAAAAACTATACACTCCTGCTCTTCCAAGAGACGCGTCCAGTGTAAAGCATTTTCTTAATAAGATTAAAATGAGGGTTGGCCTGGTGGCTCTGTGGCAAGTGTTGCATGGTGACACATTGAGGGCCTGGATTCGATTTCCAGGCCAAGACTCTGCTCCCTGGGCTGGTTGGGGCGGTGGATACTACGGAGGCAGTGTTCATAGCCTTTCAGGGGACGGAGTGCCAGTCATTGCACAAAAGCAACACTCCGGGACCGGGCTTAGGGTTCACAAGTGCAGAGTTCCCGAAGGAGGCCTGGTGCATGGCCCCCAGATTAGGACTGTCACTGCAAGAACGGGAGAGGATATAAGACAAGAGGAAAATAATCCCTGGGTAGTTGTTAATGGCGTTGAATCCCAGCTCTGGTTCTGCTTCAGCTGGTAGTCCAAAGGAACAGGAGGAAACTACCAGGATAAAAATAGTACATTATTGCGTTATTATAATTTAAAACGAAAATAAGTTCTCTATCTTTTAGTTTCTCCTTCCTTATAATGGATTATTATTATTATTATTAAAAGTGTATTATGCCATCACATGATACATTTTAGAGTACACTCAAAAATTCAGATCTTAGAATGTGTGCACAATCAACAAGTTTGACTGAGTATTCTGCACATACAGTATATCAAATGCAGTTTGAATATTTTAGCCAATCTGTGAGATATGTAAGTATTCTGTTTACCATTGGGGACAAACTCTAATAGAGATACATATTACAGTATTGCAATACCAACTTTCAAACAGTTACTTTCTTGATGTGAATTTTATTTGTCTTTTCTGCATGAAGTGCCAGATGACAGTGGAAGTTAAAATATTTCTAATGAATATTCATATCTTTCAGCATTATGCTGTAAGTGCATAAGATTACAGCAATGCTATGGCGTGCTACCTTTTGTTTTACGTGCAAAAGAAGTAATTTTGTTCTATAAATACGCCTGTGTAGGATTTGTATTTATTTCATATTGAAAAAGTGCAAGTGCACAGTGCCTCAGGATGACAGTCAGCAGTGGGGTTTGCTGCTTCTATTTGTGGCTCCTGTGAGCTGCCAGTTGCCTAGGAGATCACTGGCAAAATCCCAGCAACTACACACACCATGTTAGTCTACAAAGAGGGAGCTGCGACAGATCCAGCGACTATCATTAGACACTTCCTGAGAGAACACCCTGGAGGATTTATGAGGTTTAATATTCCCATCACCTGTTTTATCGTTTTTTTATCCTACGCCTCTGCAATCAGGAGTTAGGACACTTCCAATGTACATATTTACCAACTGGCAATAGATGTGCTCCTCTTTGTAGGCCAGTCAGGCAGTACTGTATTTATTAAAAACCACAAGGTTGTGCATTCTTTGCCAGCATCACACATAATCCTACTTTGCATCAAAGGTAATTAGCAGTGACTTGAAAAGATTAGGTTCCCATTTGTGATTAGTGAGCTCAGGCCTCCTCCTTTTCCTTTTCCAGGTAAGTGGATGTAGCCCTGAGCCAGTTTAGTCTTTACTTTTGTCACCGTCCTAGCTTTTTTGTTCACGTTATCAAAGTTATGGAAATGTGTGAAATGTTAAGGAATCAGGAAAACACTGATATGCCGGTGCTCTGGATGCTTTGGGAGATAGCATCCTAAGAAAGATGGTAAGTCTATATTTTCCATCTCTGTTGCATGGATAATTTGTTTTTCCCAGCAGATCATAGAACAGGTCTAGGAGCAGTACACCGCCTACCTTGGTCATCGACTCCATTTGGCACCACTGAACAGAGGATAAAATAGGAGCCACTCTGCTAGATTGTAAAATATATCTATTCCGTAGAGGTCCGTTTTTCAGAAATCAAGAAGGTTTTTTCTGGCACAGTGCAAAAATATAATCAGCGTTTTTACCACAGATTCAGATAATTCATTATGGAAACCAGAAAAGCGGTGGACTAATAGAGCCTCTTTAGTGGAGTAATTAAGCATATGTTTCCAGCAGCCGTAGGAAATTAAACAAATGCATGTGCACATTATGGGCCCCAGCCAAAAGAAAAGGAAGAGCTGCTTATTTGTTATTATCAAGTCTCCAAATGGTGATGAGTTTTTGCAACGTTAGACTTTTAAAATGCAGATTTAGTGCAGCAAAAACCTGCAATAAAATCAATATTGGGCATTGGGCCACATATGCTGTCTCAACAGTGGAGTACACTGATTTAAATATTGCATTTTTAAATATCTGAAAGTGTGGCTTTATCATGACCTTTGCATTTCATAGGTTAAAAATAAAAAGTGAAAAACTATTTATTTACTCTATTGATTTGCCCAGGCACAAAAAGAACAGACTTCAAACAACAGAAAGCATGCAGCAGAGAGAACATAAAGGAACTGCATCACTGGGTGTGAAATCATAGTTTTGTTACCACCAACAATGACAAGGAATTTCAGTTTTTTAAGAATAAACTTTTGAGTTCAGCACTTTGTTACTTTATCATACTGAATCATTGTGTGCAAGGCTTATTATCTTTTCTCAAAGAATAACTTAGCTTTTTTTTTTTTTGTTTTTAAATATACACAAACAGCTTGTTGGAGTTTTGGAGGGATTTTTTAACATTCTGTAGAGGACTCATGATGTCATAATAAAAAGAAAATAAAATAGTGCAGGTGAGCAGTTCATAAGTATTTTGATTGATTTATTGTTAAGAAAAATTAAGTGGTGGTTCATAGTCCACTTATCTCTACAGAAAACCAATGCATGGACAGTATAACAGAGGTGTGCATTGCAGGAACATAGAAAAACATAATTATGCCAAGCATGATGCTGGTTCTGTATTCCCATGGCATATATTTTACACTGCATTTTTCTCTTGGGTCCTACTGCTAATTTGAGATCCGAAGACATGTAAGAGCTACAGCTGAAAGAGTGATTACTAGGTGATACAAATGTGGAAAGAACTCTCACTATAACACGGTAATCATAAAATCTCTGTCTTGTTTTTACCCTATGTTTGACCAGAAATCTCTGCAACTGGTATTATGTGATACCATTTTTCCAGTGTTTACTGCCTGCCTGCACATATATTTTCTTGAATTGTTTAAAGCAAATCTTCTTGATTGCTAATGTTCCTTTTATAAGAGGAAAATAAGTACCTACTAAGCAGCTGATGTTATAAAGCGAAAAGAGAGCCTAGAGCAGTGATACTCAACCCAGGACACACCCAGCTAGTCTTGTTTTCCACAATGAATATGCATGAAATGGATTTGCATATAATGGAGGCAGTGCATGCAAATGTATCTTAGACCTATTTATTTTGTGTATTTTGAAAACCAGACTGGTTGGTTGTGTCCCAAGGACTGGGTTGAGATTCACTTAGCTAAAATATATATGTATTTAATGTTTTATGCTCTATTTATTTATCACAGGATCAACATTACTGTTGCTCTAAGAGATGTATAACATATATCCGAAACATTATATGCATACAACATAACATATAGTAAATCTTACAACATCCAAAAGCCATGAACCCACTCCAATTCAGTCCACAATAAACATTATAAATCACCAAGCTCTGTTATCTCCGGTTAAAGGCCTTCTAAGTAGCCATATTTTTAGACCCTTTTTAAAATCCCAGAAATGAGTAATGAATTTTAAAAGCCCGGTGCATGCCTGCCTAAGTTGGGCTGGTGAGCACCAAGTGGATTTTATAGGGCGCCCCTGCATATTTCCCTCTGCGCACACAAATAAAAAGTTAACAAAAAGGGGAGAGGCATGGGCACTTCAGGCTCTAGTCAAGTGTGTAAATGCTTACACGCACTGGTGCGCGCAGGGGCCTCCAGCCTAGTAACTTTATTTCTGCTATGGATGATGTGTAAGTGTTAAAACAAATTGTAGCAAGAGTCGCGGGTAACAGGGGGTAAGGGGAGTTTGGAAGTCTTTTCCCCTAACTGGGAACGAACTGGGAACACAGTAAAATGGCATCTGCATGCACCCCTTGTAAAATGTCCCCATTTATGCGGTAGATACGGGATTTGTGCGCGCATGCACATCCATTTAAAATCGAGCGTGCATGCATATGCATCCAGGCTATTTTATAACACGAGCGCATATACACGCCTATGTTATAAAATGGACATGTCAGTGAGTGTAGGCTGATGAACGTGCGCACGTGTGCCTGTTTAAAAGTTACCACCTAAGAAGAGTATTCATGTAAATATACCATTTGCTTCACTTCCAGCTGTACCTACTGATGGGGTGCAGCCATTTTCCAATAAAAGTGTGATCTGTGAGGGTACATCTCAATACAAACATACATTGCTAATGGCCACCATTTCTACAGCTTCAGCTTGGCAAGGTTTATCAATTGAACTTTTGCTTTAAAAGAAATGATTGTATTTTTATTGTATTTTTTAGGTAAAAACTCACACCTTTTGCATGTCTGACAAGTGTTTAGTTGTATGTTTATGGTTTACATTCTATGTTTTATGATGTGTATTGCTCATATGCTGTAAACTGGCAAAAATAGGTCCTGGAAATGGGTGGTAGATGTAGGCTGGGGGGGTTAAGTCCCCCCCCCCCCAGCCATTCATAACATGATTTGGGTTTGGGGCCAGTCCTGGTCACCCCCACCCATGTCCTCCTGTGCCTGCCCTACCCTATGGTGCAGATTGTAATTTAAATAGTACGTAGCGATTGGTCTGCACCGTAGGGGAGGAGGGGAGTGGAAGGGTCGGTCTAATGGGATTTAAATAGGCAAACTCGAGCAGTTCCCCCTCCCATTGCTCACCTTCAGCATCTGGTTTTTCCCTCCCACATTCCCCTGTTGTTTTGTAATTGTTAATTATTCTTTGCATTTGTTATGTGGCAGTGGCGGTAACCCAAGCCCTTTTAGTGGCTGTTAAATGGTTAAGTTAGGGAAATAAGTAAAAGATGGATGAGGCAGCTGTGGTTGGGCTGGGAGGTCTGGTATTACCTGCAGTCATTGGTTAGTGGAACATTGACTGGTCGGCATGGGATTTCTACCACTGGGGCTTGACAGGAGGGTCTCGGCAGGTGGCCAATGGGCCAGTTGATGTGGGAAGCCAGGATTGATGTTAAGTTGTCACCACTGGGTTGTGGTGGGGTTTGTGGTTGTGGCTAGGCTGAAGTTTGGTTGGGCTCGGGTTTTATTTGTTTCAATGACTAATGATCAGTGGTTAAACTGCAGCCTTATTAACTTTACCTCTTGACTATGTATGATTGCTTTGGAGATGGGTGATCGGTTGGTGGGGACTGGAGTGGCGCCAATTATCCCAACTCCCCATGTTAATAAAGTAATGTAAATAAATAGATAAAATAAGGGAAATGGCATACCCCAGATCATTAAATTGATGAAATCCGTACTTTTCAGGTACTGAATGACATTGAGGTATGTATATATGTTGCATGTATTTGAACATGATGCACTTTTGTTCTGTAACAATTCTCTTCCAAAATCCAAAAGATATTGCCTCGTCCCTAGATGCAGCCCACTTAAAGTAAAGTGGAGCTGCAGGCTGCATTGTTGCAAATTGCTTCCTCTAGCCATTCATCGAGTTCACTTTATCTCTAAACACATTACATTGGGAAATTGCAGAGATGTTGGTTACATAAAGGGGAGGGGGAAATGGAATGAGGGAGATAATGAGCAATATTTTCCTTCTTAATGGAACTCTAAGGTGAGCATGTTCTCTCTAATCAGCAGCCTTGTTCATAAGTATTAGCACAGCTCTTACAGATATACATTGATCATCCTCATGCACCGTAAATGCAATTTGCAAACACATTGCTCGTGTTACTCCCGGAGCATTATTAAAGCTTTTATTTCTCTTTCGTTGTGATTGCATCTGTGGCCATCTCCTCCTCCTGGCTCGGCAGTTCTTTTTTGCTGATCTGATATGTTGTACAGATATATTATCTATGAGTGGTTTAGTACAGAAAGTTATGGATGTGCTCTGGTACTGACAGTTGACAATGAGTGACGGTCATGACTTCTTATTGCTGACCCTGTTTGTGTTTCATGGCCAAAGTGCATCATACTTTCTGGCAGCAGCACATTTTAGAGTACCAACAATGAGGAGAAGGCCTGGTACCGCTCACACTTATTTGATGCCATGTTTTTACAGTAAAATGTTGATCCCAAAAGACATTATTTTTTTTTCAACCTATAGGATGTTGTAAAATAGGAGCTACATCTGTCCTTTTTGGCAAGGTCTATATCCAAGTCCTTTTTTGTGAACATTCAGGTCAATGGCTTAAGAATACCCTGCATACAGTTTCCATTATTATCCATTTCTTTCTTTTAATCTCTTGTGGCCAAGAGGACAGGTTGACGTTTTTCAGTCCAGTATGGGGTTTTTTTTTTTTCGATTCTCTGCATTATGCTTAGCCTTGAACTTCTACCTAGATGTACCTTATGGTCTTTATCTGCCTTCATAGTCTATGTTTCTATGTTTTTTTTTCTCCATGTATCTCAATTGTATCCTGAGGTAGTTTGTCAGGAGTCTCCTCAAAAACCTGGAAACTTCAATTTTGTTCCAAAATACAGCTAAAAATTGTACTGTTCTGTGGAATGAGCCTTGCAAGCAATGTGTACTTCTAGGTGAATCCTTCTCCGAACGCTATTGCATCTGTTCTGTAATGTTGGGTTTGCTGAGTAATGCAGAGGGCGTTTGAGTGCGCAGGAAACCTGTGGCAGGGAGCTCTTTCTGAACGGTGAGGGTATGCCATGGCTAGTGTTTTTCTGTTTCATGCAATTGGATGTGTTTTCAGTTACTAGCGTTATCTGCCTATACTGAATATAATGAAGCTGTGAAATCCCCTTGAGTAAGAAACTTGAAATAAAGAAGGGAATTTGTATATTAATATGTTACTGGGATAATTTTTTAAGACACAGTTCTAAGGTAAGGGCAGAGACAAATCCTGCTTTTCTCTACATTGTGATAGTGCAGACTTCTAAACTCAAAGTATGTAATACTGCTAATGTTGATATTTTTATATGATTGGAGGGGAAAAGAGCTGCTTCTTTTTGACATTCCAAACACATCTTGAGTGATTAAGGGCTGTACTGCCTACACTTATCCATGATCTTACATAAGAGTTTTACAATAATTTTATAATGTGTAATTGAAGATGTAGTATTGTGTGACTGTTGCAGACCTCTATATATGTCTTAATTAATGGCATTTTAATAAACTGCAAATATTTACAACTCAAAAATAAATATATGGGAAGCTTAATAATGAGGGAATTTTTAAGCTATTCAAATCAGTTGTCACCTCAGTGAGTACAGAGAAAAAACTATCATAAGACCTAAGAAAAGTTTTCAGCTAATTGTGAAATTCAAATAAGTCTCATTCTGAAAAGAAACATTGAACTGAGGCATAGCAACCCTTTGTAGGGGATAGAAAATAAGAAAGACAAGAACAATTGTGAGTTCAGGTGATCGGCAGGCAGAGCACATGAAATGACAAGAATAGGAGATGTAGTTTATTAGTTAGAACAGTGAAATAAAAATCATGAGAAATCAGGAAATTCAAATCTCCACCATCCAGTTCGTCCAAAGGCTTCAAGAGCTCTGCTGGAGCCCACACATATTAAATGGATTCTCAGATGCTCAGAATTCTAGAGACGCCTGGGAAATGCATGATGCACAAAACAAAACAGGCCGGTGACGTGTAGGGTGAATCTACCTACCCATCTCTCATTAACTTTCTCTGTGGCTTGGGCATGCCACTGTACCTTCCCATGTGAAAGTTATCCCATCTGTACTGCACTATATCTTCTCCACATTGCCTTCTAGAAACTGTTATAAAAATGTGGTGCTGGACAGGGATGAAGGGTTGGCATCAATGGAGCAGTCTCCTGGGGCACATACAGAGTTGGATTAAGGATAAGGGTAAATAATATTTACATAAGTAAGCAGCAAGAGTGGACATGGGGTGCCTATGGCCAGGAATCACCCAGGGTTCATGGTGCCCTTATCCTGTCCGTGGTAGGCCATTGATCTCAGAAGTATTTTTTAAGTACAAAATTATAAAATGTGTGTGAAACTAAAGTATTATACAATAAGCTATACGGTTTACATGGAGGAACATTTCTATTTGCTTGAATTTACTTTGGCAATACTAAGACTTTTTGAGTGTCCTGAAATTGAATAGATACAGACATTAAATATTAATGTTTAATTAAATGGGAATTGTATATTCGGTAACGCTTTGTTCAGCCAAGTAAAAGAACCCTATAGTCAAATGTTAAGTTTAAGGCCCAAGTGAACTGTGAGTTTGCCTGTAGTATTTTGAAGAGGACTTTATCTTACTACTGGGAGCCATCCATTGAATGTCGGCAGTACAACAATAAACAGTGTTTTCCACAATGGGAAGGGTTTTCTGGTACCACTTGTATGTTGCTGCTGGCACAAAATCAGTACCAACAGTAGCAGCTACAACTTTCTTCAAGGCATGCTAGCTCACAGTCTGAGTTTAAATCTTTTGTTCAGCTGTGAATCTGCTTTGACCTGACTGGACAGTCAGCAGGTCTGCATTCTAAGCACGGAGAGTCTTCTCAGATATTTTGAAGATTGGCAACTTGCCTGTAGAAAGTCATAATAAACAGTGATCCTTAAATGCCCATGTGATTGAAATGCAAAAACCCTGATGACATGTATTTTGAAATTCCCCATGTTAATTCTGGTTACTTGTGATATGAAATCCCAGCTGCATCCGAATATCAATTTCAGCACTTCCTGTATACATTTAGAAGGGATTAAAATGCCAGATTTACTACCCCGTACCACAGTTTTCTTTGTGCATAACAGCTAAGAGGAACAACATGTACTTTAAGCTTTTACCTTTAGGTTTACAGTAATATTTTATGAAATGTAATTATAGCATTATGAAACCCATATTGAACTGACCTAAATTTAGTTATAAAGTAGCCTGAGACGTATGAAGTTCATGTAAACTGTGAGAAAGATAGGGCTATGTTCCCTGATATCCCCCTCCTAGTTTTAGGCAGATTTACCAGCCTTGCCCCCAAGTTATTTGATTGTTGTGGAACAAGGGTAGGCAACTGCTTCATGAGAGTGACAAACATATCTGATTTTTTCAGGATAACCAGAACGAATATTCGCATACTTCAACTCAGAAACAACTTGATACTTTTTCAGGGAAGTGTGACACCTCAAATTAGATCTATTCATAAGGTGATCAGATAGCTCCACATCGCAAGGGAATAGGCCAGCAAGTTCTGATTTTACCCCATTCAACCTACAGAATTGTACTTCTACTTGTATGTCTACTTTTCATAGGGAAATTGCATTGGCAGAAATTAAGGGTTGGCTTAACCTGTCCATTATGACATGAAGTTATTTGGCCACTATTCAACAATTTAGCTATTAACATCTTATGTCTAGATAAGTAACCACCTGAACATCAGTGATCATCAGGTGATGCAGGGAGGGAGTGCAATATTGATAGTCACTGATCATAAGCTAGACCTTGAGGTAAGGGTATGTGATGATCTCAAGGTAGTCAGACAGTGTGATATGGCAGTGGTTACTGACAAAGAGAGATGCTAGGGTGTATAGGGAGAGGAATAATCAGCAGAAAAAAAGGTTATAATGTCTCTATACCGCTTGTTATTGAGACCTTACCTAGAATATTGTGTCTAGTTTAAGAAACTATACCTCCAAAAAGATATAGATAAGCTGAAGGTCCAGAGAGAGGCAACAAATATGGTGTAGCGTCTGTATATTCTAGAAGAAGGGGAGAGAGAAATGAGATATGGTAGAGACATTTAAATACTTAAAAAGTATAAGAACATGAGAACATAAGAAAATGCCATACTGGGTCAGACCAAGGGTCCATCAAGCCCAGCATCCTGTTTCCAACAGTGGCCAATCCAGGCCATAAGAATCTGGCAAGTACCCAAAAACTAAGTCTATTCCATGTTACCATTGCTAATGGCAGTGGCTATTCTCTAAGTGAACTTAATAGCAGGTAATGGACTTCTCCTCCAAGAACTTATCCAATTCTTTTTTAAACACCGCTATACTAACTGCACTAACCATATCCTCTGGCAACAAATTCCAGAGTTTAATTGTGCGTTGAGTAAAAAAGAACTTTCTCCGATTAGTTTTAAATGTGCCCCATGCTAACTTCATGGAGTGCCCCCTAGTCTTTCTACTATCCGAAATTTCAGAGGAAAGAAGGCTTTGTAAAAAAAAAAAAGGATCACAGTAATAGGTGACAGAATGATATATTTAGGAGTAGCACCAAAAATATTTCATTAATGAATAAGACCATAAGAAGTTGCCATACTAGTTCAGACTCCGGGTACATCAAGCCCAGCATCTTGTTTCCAGCAGTGGCCAATCCAGGTTACAAGTACCTGGCAATTACCCAAACTTTAAGTAGATCCCATTCTACTAATGCCAGTAATAGCCGTGGCTATTCCCTAAGTCAATTTGATTAATAGCGGTTAATGGACATCCCCCCCCAGGAAGTTATCCAAACCTTTTTTAAACCCAGCTACATTAACTGCCCTAACCACTTCCTCTGGCAACAAATTCCAGAGCATAATTGTGCATCGGGTGAAAAAGAATTTTCACCAATTTTATTTATTTTTTTTTTTTAGATGTGCTACTTGCTAACTTCATGGAGTGCCCCCAGTCCTATTTTCCAAAAGAGTAAATAACTGATTCACATGTACCTGTTCTAGACCTCTCACGATTTTATAGATATGTATCATATTCCCCCTTCAGCTGTCTCTTTTCCAAGCTGAACAGTCCTAACCTCTTTAAGCCTTTCCTCCTAGGGAAACCGTTACATCCCCTTTATCATTCTGGTCACCCTTCTCTGTACCTTCTCCAGTGCAACTATATCTTTTTTGAGATGCGGTGACCAGAATTGTACACAGTACTCAAGGTGCGGTCTCACCATGGAGCGATACAGAGGCATTATGACATTTTCCGTTTTATTCACCATTCCCTTCCTAATAATTCCTAACATTCTGTTTGCTTTGTTGACTGCTGCAGCACACTGAGTCGACAATTTCAATGTATACTATGACACTTAGATCTTTTTCTTGGGTGGTAGCTCCTAAAATAGAACCTAACATCATGTAATTATAGCATGGGTTATTTTTCCCTATATGCATCACCTTGCACTTGTCCACATTAAATTTCATCTGCCATTTGGATGTCCAGTCTTCCAGTCTCACAAGGTCTCTTACAATTTATCACAATCTGCTTGTGATTTAACTATTCTGAATAATTTTGTATCATCTGCAAATTTGTTTACCTCACTCATCGAATCCCTTTCCAGATCATTTATACATATATTGAGAAGCACCGGTCCAAGTAAAGATCCCTGAGGCACTCCACTGTTTACTCTTTTCCAAAGAGAAAATTGACCATTTAATTCTACTGTTTCCTGTCTTTTAACCAGTTTGTAATCCACAATAAGACATCGCCTCCTATCTCATGACTTTTTAGTTTTCTTAAAATGGTTGGTGGATACATGAAATGGACTCCTAGTAGAGGTGGGTGAGGAGAAAAATAGTAGAAATACACAGTACTGCAGTAATACAAACAACCCACCCTTACTACTACTACTACTACTACTACTACTTATCACTTCTATAGCGTTATTTGATGTATGCAGCGCTGGATGTCAAGAGCAGAAACTAGGGGAGAGATGACAGAACAAAGGCAAGGACAGAGAAAGGAAACATGACCTAGCAATAGATTAGGCCATGTGATTACTGGTTGATACCAGCAGGGTTCTGCTCCACAGATACCAATTATGACAGTGCTAATAATTAAATGGCCCATCAAGACCATGAGAACCTAGGAGCTGGGTATTTGAGTAACATCCTCACCAGATTTGGTAGATGTTTAGATTGATACTAAGCTTGGTGGAAAGATGAGGGTGGGGCATTGGGTGCTGGATTAAGTAGGAAATCTTGGGTGGCCATCATAACAAAAAGTTGCAGTTGAAATATAGGCACTTACACACCTAGGTCTCCTGCAAGCTATGCATGGAACCTAGAAGGCTGGATGCTCAGACTACACCTGCATTAGGCATTGGAACACAATGCCCACTGAACTCAGATTACAGAGTGACATCAAATCCTTTAAGAAAACCTTAAAGACATGGCTCTTTAAGCAAGCCTTTCCAAAAGAAACAGTGGGGTAGAGAGGGAGAGAGAGAGAATGAAAAATACAGAAAAGCGCAGCTAAGAATAAATGACATCACAATATTATAAATACATAATACGGTTGAGAAATAGACCGAAATAAAGTATCTCAATAACTTTCCTAGACTAATCCATCACTACCCAAAAATTTAACTTTATTAATGATATTGTAACCGTTTTTAGTTGGCACTTGTTAGAATGTACGTTACCTACCTATATATACCTATTTGTGCCTATTTGTAAACCGTTGCGATGGTACATAACTTAGCGACGGTATAGAAAAGTTTTTAAATAAATAAATAAACATTGGATCTGACTGGAAGGCCTCATGTATAGCAAACATTCGAAGTCCTAGCAAAAATGCAGGTTCTTATGTACCTAGTCTGTCTGGCAGGCTATGTAGGTGACCTAGGAGGCTGGCAAAGCTATGTGGTAACATATGGGAAGGGAGGGGTGCGGGATATGAACCAAGTCAGGAATTTGAGTGTTGTTCTCCCCAAGATGATAAGAGTACAAATGATAAAGATGACAAAAATTTCCCTGGATCAGGAGAGAGATCTTATAAGCACTTATAAGCTGTATGACTGACAGTTGGGATATATCATTGTAGCATGAACAGAAATAACTGAGCAGACTGGATGGGCTGATTCTTGTCTTTTTGCCATCAAAGGGCATGGAATAAGCACTGCGGTTTTCTAAATTCTAAATTATAGAAATGCAAAAAAAAGAGTGCAAGGGGTAAACTGCACGGACTGGGGCAGTTTCTACCCATATTAGAAGGCATGGGAGTAACCTGCACAGAGCGGCAGTTACTACCTTCAGCAACTTGCTGGGCAGATTGGGTGGACCATTAGGTTTTTATCTGTCATCGTCACTATGTAACTTCTGTGCTGCTGTCTTTGAGGAAGACATTTGAAAGGCTGTGTTGCGATACAACAACTGGAAGTCTGCAAGGCATAGACTGAGAAACTGCTTAGAATGTATGTATACCTATATGACTCATCTTCTGCATGTACATGAAAAGAAGAGTTTTGCAGAAGATGACAGTAGTGTGACACGATTGTATTATGCCTAGTTCCCTAGTCTTAATGCTTTACATTACCAGAATGTTTGTATATTGTAATAACCTCATTTTTATCTGCAGAGTAAAAAATCTGAGGCAGTACTAAAAATTAGTGTACTGTCATGTGTCATGAAGCAGGATTTAGACAAACCTTTTATAACTCTGTCACCAGTTAAAAAAACATACATCATACCAATGAGGAATAGTCATTTGTTCAAGGAGTCATTGAGCCCCGGGACGCGCGTAAGTCCCGGGGCTTGAATAAAATGGGCGTTCTGGGGGCGGGGTCATGGGCAGGGCGGCATTCCGGGGGCGGGACCGAGGCCTCCGGAACAGCCACCAGGCCGGGGGATGGAGAGCCGGCACGCGCAAGTTACACCTGCCCGGAGGCAGGCGTAACTTCTTCAATAAAGGTTGGGGGGGGGAGGAGTTTAGTTAGGGCTGGGGGCGGGTTAGATAGGGGAAGGGAGGGGAAAGTGCGGGGGAGCGGAAGGAAAGATCCTTCTGAGGCCGCTCCGATTTCGGAGCAGCCTTGGAGGGAACAGAGGCAGGCTAGTCGGCTTGGTGCACGCAGGTTGCACAATTGTGCACCCCCCTGCGCATGCCAACCCTGGCATGCGCAGGGGGGTGCACGCGCATGTTATAAAATCACGCGCATGTTATAAAATCAGGCATAGATTTGTTCGCGCGAACAAAATCTACGCCCGCGCGCATGTTATAAAATCTGGCCCTAAGTCACTACTGACCTTTTGAAAATGTAGTCCTAAATTTCATCCCATTTTTACATGCTTTTTGAAGACTTAAATTTTGCATATAAAAGCAAGAATTGTTTTACAATATTCTAAACTTGTTGTGGTAATTACTGGTTTTATAGACTACTTGGAAAGAGAAGCATCACAGACAGGGTGACCAAACCATGACCATTTATTTATTTATTTATAGTTTTTATATACCGGGAGTTCCTGTATACAATACATATCACTCCGGTTCACAGTTAACAGAAGAACTACTGCCGGGGGGCAGTTTACATAGAACAGTTTACATGGAACAGTTTACATTGAACAAGACTTGAAACAAGAAAAAAACCATTTCACCTTCCATTGTCTCTGGTATAAACCAAAAGCTGAACTTTAAAAGCTCGGTGTGCACAAGTTGTGCTGGCACGCACCGACTGAATTTAAACCACCCAGATACGTGCGTATTTCCCACTGCATGCCCAATTCAAAAGTTTTTAAAAAGGGATGGGGTGTGAGTGTGGTCCAGTGACACATATGTTTACTTCTGCTATGGAGGAGGAATAAGTTTAAAAAAAAAAAGAAAGAAAACTAGCCATAACTGAGTCTGGGATAACTGGGAGGAGTGCAGTCTATCAAATCAGGGTGGTTTGGAGAACCTAGCTGTTAACTGGGCAAACTGGTAGATGAACTGGGGAAACTGGCAATGGCGTGGCCAAGCGCCCCTTTTAAACTTCCCGACTACAGTAGTAGATGCGGGATTTACGCACATAGGCATGCACCAACTTAAAATCGGGTGTACATATGCGTGTGCTCTGCTACGTTATAACATGCTTGCATATAAGCACACAAGTTATAAAATGGCTGTGTATCTGGGCGCAAGCCGACGCATGCATCCCAAAGAGCACTCACGTGCCAGTTTCAAAATTACCATCTTAGGGCTTCACTTACTAAGCACTTTTCCCATATGCACAGAATAGGAGAAAAGTCTTAGTAAATCAGGCCTTTAGACTGTAAGCACTCTGTGGCAGAGAACTACCCACTTCATCTGAAATGTAACTCACCTTGAGTATGGACTTAGGCAAGTAATTAAATCCAAATAAAATCACATCAGTTCTAGAGTTGTCCTTTCTTTGCATAAAGAGAAAATAAACAGTATTTGTACATCTCCTGAGGGATCAAATGATCAAAGGTTCTCAGTTGATTAAATGCGTCAATCATTGTTGAAGTAGTATTAGCTAATAAATTTCATTTTAAACTGTAATCAGCTGATTGCTATGCTGTTTTATCATTCATTGAATAATAATGAATCATTCTAAATAAAACTGGTCCCAGTATCTAGAAATTTGCTAAATTTAAACTAAATCAGGTCCCAGTATCTAGAAATGTGCCATTAGATGAAAGTTCAGGGATGTCACTTAACCTCTACTGGTGGGTCATATTGATGTTTTATTGTGGCAGAAGTTTATGAAAGAGATTTGATATATCTCTTTAAGGGAATTTTTATGTATTCATTTATTTAACAGCTTTTCTATACCAACATTCGTGGTTACATCACATTTGGGCCAGCTAAGAAAAGAAAATACAATGAACAGGGGAGGGGCGGGGGAAGCGATAACCAAAAATAGAGTAGAAATTAACAAGGAGGGAAGAAGGAGATCTAACTGAAGGAGTAAATAAATTAACAACTTAATAATTTAGTAACAGTAAATAACTTAATAACATGACAGCGATTTTGGAGCGGGGGACCTAATCTGGGTGTGCCTGTTTGAAGAGCCAGGTCTTTAGGTTTTTTTAAATTTGAAAGTGCAAGGCTCAAGGCGGAGTTCAGTGAAACCCCAAGAGTCGCTTCTTTGGAGTCACTGTAAGGTTGTGGTCAGAGTTGGGAAAGTGTATTTTTATTCTTGGAGTAGGGAATGAAGCCATGGTGTGGCGTTTCTCTCCTTACTTGCAGCCACTAGCCAGTGTCCAGCAAAACCGTGACTCTAGGAAACCATTCTAGACTTCTGAGCAGTGCTATTGAGCCACCTGGGAGGATTCATAGATTACTAAATTAGTTGGACTACATTCCTTGACCATAGAGAAAGCTGTATGATGAGTGTGATTTAAAAAAACAAACAAAAAAAACAAACCCTATGCTAAATTAAATTAAGAGTGAAGAAGTTACACTAATCTGAGAAGAGGATTATTGGAGGAAGAGTGTTTTGTTGTTGCTGTTCTAGCTGCTAACTCACGGGCCAATACAGAAAAGTCCGCAGGAGAGCAGGTGAACGCCCGCTCTCCCGGCGCGCGCACAGGCCACTCTCCTGTGCACGCGATTCTCTATTCAAATGAGGCCCGGCAGTAAAAAGAGGCAAAAGGAGGCGCTAAGGACAGCCGATGCTGAATTTTGCCGATGTCGGTTCTTGAGCCCGCTGACAACCACGGGCTCGGAAACCGGACGCCGGCACTTTTGGAAACATTCGGGAAACTTTTGGAAACTTTCGGGTCCTCTGACTTAATATCGCCATGATATTAAGTTGGAGGGTGCACAGAAAAGCACTTTCCTGGTGCCCGAAGAAATTAGCGCCTACCTTTGGGTAGGCGCTAATTTCTGAAAGCAAAATGTGCGGCTTTTGTTTTCTGAATCACGCGGGAATACCTAATAGGGCCATCAACATGCATTTGCATGTTGCGGGCGCTATTAGGTTCGGGGGGTTGGATGCGCGTTTTCGGCCCCTTACTGAATAAGGGGTAACGCTAGCGCATCGAAAACGCATGTCCAATGGCTGGTTAACAGTGCGCTCCAGTGGAGCGCAGGGTGAGGCAGTGGCCTCAGGCAGCAAAATTTTGGAGTTCCATAAAATGCCCTTCAAAACACCTCTGCAGTGACTGCTTCACCCTTGCATCCACATCTGCACAGAAAAATATCACTAGCTGGCCCAAATAATGGCGTGCCCGTGGAGATCAGGCCCCGTGGACAGGAAGATAAACCATTCGGGTGGCACAGAATTATGATATGCCGTCAGGGATTCCAAGCCCCGCGGGCAGGAAAAGCTAATTCCCACTGATGGCACAGCCTGCGATTATGATGTACTCTCAGGATCGCAGGCAGGAAGATCAAACCCTGAGCTGGTGACATGGTGGAAGATCACCTTCCCCCCCCCCCCCACACACACACAACCAACATGGGATTATGACATGCCATGGGACTCACAGGCATGTAGGCAGGAAGAGAAAATTTGAGCAGGCCCTGCGGCCAAAAGAGACATGGTAGGGAAGGTGTGAGAGAAAAGGTGGGTAATTAGGTGGGCAGGGTGTGAGGGAAGGGGTGAGTGAGGGAGAATGGCATGGGAGAAGAGAGGGATTAGTGAGTGACATGGGATGGGAAGGGAGGGGTGGTAAGTGAGAAGGGAAGGAAGAGAAGCAAAGAGGGCTGAGTGAGAGGGGATGAAGAAGAAAATGGGGTAAGGGAATGAGGAGGAAGGGAAGGGGTTGAATGAGAAGAGAAAGAAGGGAAGGAGGAGCAAGAGGGGAGCCTGTGAGTCACTAACATATGTGTGGGAGCATGTGAGAAACTATAAGCATGTGGGTCTGTATTTGCTAGCATGTACATGTGAGAGTACATGAGCGAGCATGTGTGTGTGAGCATGTTAGCACGAGCAAGCATGTGAGTGTGTGTATATGTGAGAATGTGAGTGAGCATGTGTTTTCAGAATGAATATATGTGTGTTAGAAAGAGCGCGTATATGAGTGAGTGGACAGAGTTTGTGTGTAGCTCCCCTTTCACTAATTCAGGACAATTTCAGGGTGATTAAATCAAAAGTTTTCTGGTATGGAAAACTAGAATTTTTGTATCCTTTTTTTTTTTAAATGATTATTGATATATCTGTTGTTTTGAAATATTTGGTTTTTTTGGGGACTTCAAAAAAATGTAAATGAATTTCATTATGTAATGTCATTCTATTTGTCAGCTCTCTTGAAATGTGTATTTTTATTAGTATGGTTTTACTATTATGATTGATATTTTATATTTCCTGATTTTACTGTTTCATGAGGAATGGTGAGTCTGGCTTTTTGTGGTTTCCAGTTCAGTTTTTGACTGCACATTTCTCTTTATTCTTTATGGTCACTTTATTCTGTATTTGTTGAGGGTCCATCTATGTTATAGTGTGTGACAGAAATTAGGTATTCTGCTACTGTGTAGTTTTTTTGTAGGGATCTATAGCAGCCTATTTTGTTCTGTGATAGGGCCTAGTGTAATATTTTCAGTGTTGCATTTTCATGGATAGGGTTCTTACTGCTGGGTGCTGGCATTTAGTCTATTTTTGGCAAGAGAGGCTTACTATATTGTAATTGTAGTTCATGGATTTCTGAGGGCCAAGCCCAAACCGAATGTACTTTACAATAGGTCAAAACCATAGGGGCTCCAAGTATCTTTTTTTGCAGGGTTTCCACATTGTCGCCTCAGCAATTCATGTACATATAATAACCATGTTGTGATAGTTTTATGTCAGAAGACTTTATTTTGAATGTCTTTTTTCATGTAAAATCTATTGTTATGAATGCATAATTTCTAATTGTGTGCATAGTGAGGGCTGATGGGGGGAACAAGGCTATAAGATTTGTCGTGCACCTAATACCATTGCACCAGCCCTTACCATTCACATATCTCACACAACCCCGGATGCAAATGCTGCGGAAGGTTGGGAAGCAGATGGCAGGCTTCCCAGGAGTGTGGCAGGGTTGCCAGCTTCCTCAAAATATTGGTGGCCAGCTTCTTAGAAATATTATCACTGACATTCTTATCTGCCACTCCTCTGTGTATCAGTAAAACAGTCAAATCAGAATGCAGAGTGCGGTGGTTTCTAATGAATGTGAAATAAAAATTCAGTAAATGCATTTTTAGAAATTTTATCCCAAACGGCAGTGGTAGAATACAACAGGTGTTACGATCACCAACTTTGTTTCCCTCCCTCTCTTTCAGTCCCCACCCCCAAATCTGATCACCAAACCATATCAGTCGAGAACAGTGAATGACATGACATGAAAGAGAGCAAACTAGGACCATTTCCACTGGAAGGAAAAGAATATTGAATACACGCAAAAAAATAAGACATTTAGCACAGAACTAGTATCTGAATATAGGCATTCCAGACTCTAGAAAGTCTCGGTTGTGTTTAAATGACTGGCTAGTTACCAGTTTTTCCCATTAACATCAAATTATGAAAGATTTTCCTCCATATCCAAATAGAAGGAATATCATCAGATTTCCACAGCTTGAGAATACTTGTTTTTTCCCACAAGACAAGCCTTACAGAGAAGCCTATTACCCTTGCCTTGAACTTGAAATAAAAGTGGAATCATCAAAGAGAACCCCTAAGAAGGAAAATAAATGTTTTGCCCAATAATGAGTTCAAAAATATTTAATCTTATGCCAGAATTTATAGAAACAGAGAAATGACGGCAGAAAAAGACCACTCGGCCCATCCAGTCTGCCCAGCAAGCACCAACAAATATTTTCCCATACTTTCTGTTTCACCACCAAGTTCAAGGCCCTTGTTGATTACTGTTTGATTCAAATTTCGTGCCACCCCCTGCCATTGATGCAGAGAGTAATGTTGGAGTTGCATCAAAGGTGAGCTTAATGGTTATGGGTAGTAACCGCCGCATCAAGCAAGTTACCCCGATGCCATAAAGGCACAGGATTTTGTAATGCTACTGACACCTCCTACTGGGGCGTACCAACCACCTTCATCAATCTTACTCTCTCTCTCTACACACTCAGGGTCTGTGGAGACTCTGATGCCTACTAGTAAGGGACAGTTTTGTGACTCAGTTACAGCTATATTTGCATCTGCTTTGAAGCAATTACAAATATAAAAGTGGGAGGCATATGCTAGGCTTTCAAAATGAAATTTTGTGTGTACTTTCCTTCTCCCAACCTAACTCTGCCCCTTTTTAGTGCCATGGGTAAAAGTACCCTCGCCATGGCAGCATGGGTACTTTTACTTGCAATGGACAGGGATGGAGGGTGTGGGGAGAAGTTGAATTTTCTGCAGCCTTTTTTATGCAGATAAACAATTGTTTGCCCACATGGAAAGGTTTTAAAATTGACTTGCCTGTCAGTGGTATACAAAAAGTTTTATTTTCTGATGTGTTTTGTATTGAGAATGATTCATACAAGTTTTCTGGTACTTAAAATTGAGGACAGATTTTATCAGAGGTATTTAGCTGGATAATTATGGAATTACCTGAGTGAATAACTTTGTTAGAAAATGGTTCCCTTCTCAGCAGCTAAAAGTATGCTGGGGCTTTCATGCTGCTTGTGCTTTTAACTGGATGAAAAACAGATGTTATGTGGGGTGGTCAGATTGAGAGACTCGAGACCGCTGTGGCTCTGATCTGCCAACCGCACAAAATGAAGCAAAGTGGAGAGGTGCTTTCTATGGGCGTACCTTATGGTAGGCAGGTTTCCAAAGGAAAGATGCCTGCCTGGATTCCCTTTGAAAATTCACGGCAGGCTACTAAAGTGCACATATAGCAGGCAAAGAGAGGCTCCTCAGAAATGCCTCCCTTACGTGTGCAAGTATGTGAGAGAGTTTCAACCGGTCAAAAATGTTATGAGAGTCTTAGTGGTTAGCTTTGACGAAACTTTTTTGGAGGCATTTCACTGTTGATGACATGTAGCAATTCTAAGTTATGGGTTTTCTACCTCTCATCCCATTGTTTGAATCATTACTCAGCCCGCCTTCAGTTTCTCCAGCCTGTGACAATTACAGCAATTAAAGCACCATTTTAACAGACAGCCTGGAGTCACCCAGTATGAGCTGTAATTCTCTAATCTACTCTGCATCTTTTGCAAGCCACAGTACTTTTTTTAACGAATTTATAGCTTCCATTGTTAGTAAGGTTACATACTACAAAAACAACTGTGTTGTGCCTTTTAAATTAGCAAACAAATGGAGGAACTAGTGGTAAACAGTGCCAAGTCAGAACATACTTCACCCCTTTCACAAACCCAGCTACGAAAAATGCTGACACCATGAGTGACTAGAGAACAAGTTTCATCTAAATTTCAGTCATTTGCATTTTTAGTTTGACAGATTAGCTTAAATACAAGGTTTTTGACAAGGAAAATAATTTTCTGAACTCCTGTAGAAGAGAAAAATATGACATAACTGTTATTTTTAAGCCAAACTTGCTATAAAATCCTCTGGTATATCCTAGATCAGCACCCGGTACCCAAATTTGAGCCTCAGGAATCCCCAACAAGTCTGTCCCCTCCCCCCCTCCCCGAGTAACACAAATATGCAAAGTAATCTGTTTCATAGATCAAATATTTGCATTGAATATTCATGGCAGGTATCCTGACCAGCAGACCTATTGAGGGTTCTCAAGGGCCAGATTTGGTCAACAGGGAATCTATAATAACTGCCATCTCCTGTACTTCAGCAGAAAACGTAAGAGGAAAGCCATTTACAAGTGTACTGGGTAAGGCATCTAGAGGGGCAGCCTGGCTTATCCAAAAGGCTTCAGACTTGGAGATATTTAGGATACCTTTATTCTGGCTTGGCCAGGTATTCACAGCCTGGACACAAATAAAAATTAACTCCAGTGTAGAAACCAAAGAGCCATGGACTGGTAAGAACAATTTTCTGTCATCTGCATTCATCCTAAAATGCACTCCAAAAAGGAAAAAAAGAGCATAAAGTAATTGTAAATTTACATTAAAAATAATGGACAAGAAGGCTGATTCCTTCGCAACACCAACTGAAATGATCCTTCATGAAGAATGCTGTGCTTCGACCTTAACCAACTGAATTCGATGTTTGTAAAAATGATCTAAACCACCATAATATATCCATCCTGATACTAAAATTATGTAGCTGATTTTACAAAATAGAATAGTGTCGAACATGACTATCTAGACATATTAAAATAAAGGCTCCCTTTAATCTAACTCACACAGCATGAGAGAGATGCTAATAAGGTCTCTGTACTGTTACCCTTACGGAACCCACAGTGATATGAGTTTGAAATATTATCTTCTAAAAAATCATCCAGCTGTGACAAGAATGCTTTCAAGTGTTACTGAAAGTAGGGAGATTTAAAACTGGGTGAAACATAGCTTGTTTGAGTGAACCAGGAGCTAAATCTTCAGAAAAAGAAAGCTTAATAAACCTAACAATTAAATCAGTAATCAATGGAACGAAGGAGTTATGCACATAAAAGTAGCATATATTGGAGCAATTTTCAAAAACCCATTTATGCGCCTAAAGCTTTTTGAAAATTCAGCCCTATGGAGAGAATTTTCAAAGGAGTTACATGTGTAAAAGTAGCAAATTTCAAAAGTCCATTTACATGCGCAAAACCTTGTGATATCCAGAAGGGGGCATGGATCTAATGGACAAGTTGAGGTTCTTAAATTTGTCATGATTTCATAACAGGTTTTAATAAGAGAACCCACTAGATAAAAGTGGATATTGTAGACCTAATCAGCTTTCTTATATTGTATATATGATGAAGATCTTTGTTATTCTAATGACTAGAGACATATGGAACACCTACATGATGGTGAATCAAAAGAGTTATGCTCTCTCTCTGCGTATATATAATTACATATACAGTGTATAACTACAAAATATATTTTAGAGAGAGTCCAGTATTCTAGAAATGATAATACTTGTAATTGTAATACTTCTCAAGAAGCTTATGGTACTATAGCCCAGTGATGTACAAAGTGAAAAGCATATCATGCTTGAGTATTATCATTTCTAGAATACTGTACTCTCTCTAAAATATATTTTGTAGTTATACACTGTATATGTAATTATATATATGCAGAGAGAGAGAGCATAACTCTTTTGATTCACCATCATGTAGGTGTTCTATATGTCTCTAGTCATTAGAATTAGAATAACAAAGATCTTCATCATATATACAATATGAGAAAGCTGATTGAGGGAAGACTACAGAGAGGAGCAGCTGTAGGGACCAAGAACACATTCACTTCTTGCATCCCTGTGCTGCTGGCCTGCAGGAAGGCTGAGAAATATAAACGCCAAGAGGGAAATGGAGGTAAGATGGGAAGGAAAAGAGGAACATGGAAAGGAGATGGGAATAGAAGGTGGAGGAGCTGACAGATGAGACTCTTTGTGTTCCATGGAGTATTAGTCAGGCCTCAGAGGAATTTTGGAGGTATTGTTGCAGCTGCCAGAGAGGTGGGAGGGTGACTAAGGGCTGGTGAAGAAGAAAAAGATCAAGAAGAAGGGTTTAGTGAGAGGAGAGACTGAGAGGAAAAAGGGGTTAGAAGCAAAAAGGAGAATGAGAAGAGAATATGAATGGGTAAGAGATAAAGCATTGAGGTTTGGAAAGCTGAGCAAGTAAGACACAGAAAAGAGGTAATGGGAGGGGAGTGGCCCCCAAGAGAGGAAATGCGATAGTCTATCCACCCCTTGGATATAACCGGAGAGTTGAGAAACAGATTTTGGAAGAAAGTTGAGGTGGTCTGGAGGATGGGGAAGAAGCAGAGACATAGAGACTAGTCTTGGTGGTGGCAGTGGTTGTGGTAGTCTAGCTTCAGTCCCTTCCTCCACTGTCTCCAACATCATCTATCCCCACCTGCATCTTAGAAAGATAACATTAGTTAGGGAGTAAAAGATTAATTACTTAAGCACCAATGGACATTCCTTTTTGTGTGGGTGGAGTGGGTGGTTTTCTATTTCACGTCAACTATTAGAATAGCCTTCTTGCTGATTTATTTATTGATCGTCATTTATAGTCCGCCAATCCACAATGAGAACTTGGCAGAGTAGAACAGAAAAAAAACAAATGCAATGGGAAAAATAGAAAATCAATATTTCTTTGAAATAAAATTTAAATTAAACAATATTCAGTGCAGAAAAGCCTGAGAGAATAAATAGGTTTTCAACATGTTATCTGAAAGTATGATGATAAGTAGCAGATCTGAGTTCAAAAGGCAAGGTGTTCTACAAGGTAGGAGCAATAATTACCCTCACTGTAGCATTCTGTTTCAGTTGAAGCATGTGAAATAAAGATATGGGCAAACCTAAATAAAGCATATTACAATAATCTAAATGCATGAAAGCTATTCCCTGAAAAAACTGTGAAAACCTGTTGGGTTGAAAATGGGCTTAACTTAAAGAAAACAGTTTTAGTCACTGTTTAATGTGTGATTTCATAGCAAGATATTGATTGAGAATAATGCCTGGAGAAATAGGTATCAAAATTTCAAAAGGTAAGAGCAGACAAATATGTAGTGATGGTAGGATGACTTAGTAGTAACGCTTTGGTCTTCTTCTTCCTCTTCCTTCTTTTTTTTTTTTTTTTTAGGTATTAAAGCTTTTATTCAGTTCCAAAAGAGCAGTAATAAACAAACCATAATGACTGAAATATATGAGGATTATATCAATATCACAAGGCCCGCATTTTACAATTTTATAATTAACTTCCTCTTCCCACACCCTCATCACATTCCACCTCTCCCCAAATCAAACTCAAAAGGTTTATACATAAAAATCATAGATTAGTTTGCGCTAGCTTTGATTTTTCCAAGTCTAAGGTTGAGACCTTATATCTATGCAAAGCTGTTATATATTCCTTATGGGAGACATTCCAAAAATATTTGTATAATGAAGATAGCCTGAGCCGCCTCCTGTTTCTAGTATAGAAACATAGTAAATGATGGCAGATAGAGACCCAAATGGTCCATCTAGTCTGCCCAGCATGTTGCTCAGGGTAGTGCCTGTTGCTCTGTGCAGTTTACCACCATGCAGAAATGTTACACCTAAAGTTAACATAAATTACTCCATTTTTTAAAATTTAATTTCACATTTGGAAACTATCAACAGTCACTTAATTAATAATTTTAATTGGTACTTTTGAGATTGGCAAACAGAATAAGAAAATTCTAGGCTCCAATGTAATTCTAGTTATCTCATTAATAAGAGTGAACTATTTTTGCTTTAGTCTTCCCAATATTTAAAGATAATCTATTTGTGCCCATCCAGGTGGTAAGAGCTTTCAAACAATAAGAGATCACAGAAGGAACAGTGGAAACTAATGGGTTAATTAGAAAGATTAGCAAGATATCATTGACATATAAATTTTAGGGATGTGCATTCTTTTGAAATGAATAGGTAAAATGGAACAAATGAGTCAATTTTCATTTCATTTCTAGATCCCTGACATGAATAGAGGGTGTCCACAATTTAAACAAAAATGTTTGTCTTGTTTATTTGTTTCATATTCAAGTCTATGGCCCACTCAAGTCTATGCTTGTGCTGAACAAACAAACAACATGTGCAGGATCTAACTGGTAACAACAGCAACCAACTCTTGCCTGTGTAACATCACAGCCTCCTGGGAGCCGAGATGGGCCAAGTTGTTAAGGAGACCAGATGGAGGACAAATCACAGTGAAACATCTTTTCATCTAGCCTATATCTGCCATCTGGATCAAGAGACACTGACATCCTCCCATTGAAAGGCCTGTGCATGTACAAGAAACTATTTAGCTCAAATTTTGTAGAGAAGGATCTCTTTTGAGAAGCTCTTTGAGAGTTTAAAAAAGCTTTAAGAAAAAGTAGGTTTTGGCTCTGGTAAAGGGCTTTTTCTGATCTCTGTTGCAGTCAGTGATCCCTCACTCACTGTGACAGAAACAGAGAGGTAGTGGCACTATTTTCTGTGTTCACTAGGGGCAGGGTAGGAGTGAAGTGGAAATTGAAGTAGTGCCAATGATTTTTCATTTAGCCAGATAACTCGAAAAACTAACCGGCTATGTTTGAATATAGCTGGTTAGGTTTTTAAGTTATCCGGCCTTGTGTGGCCAGATAACATTTTACTGAACCAGATATCTTAAAAGATTTCCGGTTAAGTAGCTGTCAGTGTCACCCAAAAAAGAATAAATTCTAAGGGCCCGCAGCTCAGTTGTGAGTCTTTCCCTCCCCCCCTTTTATACATAAATAGCCCTGTTGGGCCCAGCAGCCCCATAACAAGAATGATCCTTTCACCTCCTGCTCTGAAGCAGATCTAAAGTTATCCAGCTGACTTAGCTGAATATAGCTGATATTCGGTTAGGTGAGCCGGATATTTTAGCCCTTCCTTGGAATGCCCCCAAAACACCCCTTTATTATATTGCTAAATTATAGCCAATAAGTAGTTATCTGGCTATCATTTAGCTGGATAAGTGGCTGAATATGACATATTTGACATTTAGGTGGATAACTTTTGAATTATCTGTCTAAACGGCTTTTGAATATCTACCTCTGCTTTGTTAATCTCCGGGTGGCTCCTATAGTCCCTGAGATAGCCGGATAATGTTTATCTGGCTAGCTTTGGGGAGGAGCCTAGGGCATAGAGCCATCAAGCTGCAATGTTTTATCGCAGGAGGGGGTTCCACTATTATGGGGTGTTATTGCTGTAATAGTGGGGCCCCTTCTCTGAAAAAGCATCACGGCTGTATGGCGCATTCTTTTATCTTGTGACCAAACACCGCAGGAGAAAAGAACATGGCGAGCAGTCCTTTAACACAATGGTAATCTCAACCTTATGGGACTGTTATTGCCTTAAAGGGCTGCTGGCCCAAAAATTAAAAAAATAGAGGCAAAACGAGGAGGTTGAATGGGGGTTAGTGCTGACCCCTGTCTCAGCCCGGAGCCAGCAGTCGAGGTGGCCCTGACTCCCCCCCCCCAAAAAAAATATATAAATAAAAAAAATTCACCCATGTGGCGATGGTCCTGGCCCCCCACTCGCCCCTCAAATCCCCCCAATAAAATAAAGGCTCCAGCCCTTCCTTTCCATCCCCATCCCCAATCCCTCCAAGTGACACTGATGATCAGATAAGCTTATAAACTGAATATGGAAACAAAGTTTGCCTAAGAGGTTTATCCAGCTACCTTTGCTGGCTGGACAGCAGTTGAAAATGGGCTCCCTGCTTTTAAATGCATACAGTCTAGCATCATTTTATTTCTGAGCTCTGATTTACACATTGTTCTCTTCACCCCCATTCATTCACCTTACCCAGTACCCACACAACAAGTAAGCTACCTTGTGCATTTGGTGCTTTCTCCCTTCTAATGTCTTCCTTTTGGAAGTTATTTGCTGAGGTCCAAGATAGTCCCTCACTTTGTTCATGGTTAAAATTGACCTTTTAAAATTGAATTTAAATAGGCATTTCTATTCCAGTTTTACAAGGACTTTACAAATTCAAAGCAGATTACAACAACATCTTAACATGGCCCATAACAACATTCATCAAACTTGCATTTCCCAATATCTAATCTCCCAGTTTGCTAATGCACTTTTTTTCTATCCTAACTTTTCTACTGCCTGTTATTGTATATTTTATTTTAAAAGATGAAATATATACAATTTAAATAAATACTGTGTAGTAGGACATTCCATAATTATGAGAAATGATTGGGGGTTTTTTTCTTTATTTTACAGCATTCCTTATTGTGATTCGTAGGGCTTAAATTGTGGGGGGAATAGGGTGGAATGCAGTTCCAACACATTTTTTCAGGCTTAAGAGGCAGAACAGCAGGGTTAATCTGCTCCAGTCCCTCCCCTTTAGGCAGTCTGCATGGAAGAGAAGAGGAGGAGTTGAGCCTGCAGCACACTGAGAAGCCAACAGCCACTCTGTTCTCTAATCTAGCTCCTCCTCTCTTGTTCCCCCTCCCTTCCCCCCCCCCCCCCCCCACCTCTGTATTGCAGGGAACAGAAGGGAAAAGAGAAATATTGAAGCAGACACTGCAGAGCAAAGAACAGAGACAAATAAAGGTTTGAATTAGCACAGGTTTGAAACTTGGGCGTAGTAGTGCCAGTTGTCAAGGCCTCTCAACCTGATCTTGATGAATGGCACTTCTGTTCACAGCTTTCAAACTAATGCTAATTCAACCTCTTTTTGTGTCCAGTACCGAGGGCTTAATTTCTGGCAGAATAATCCAGAATGGCATTCTGCTCTTATTTTTCTGGGACCCAAGAAAACAGAGCGGAATCAGCAGTGTATATGAGTTTTAGCTCTCCTAAGGAAACAAAACAGAGCCAATAGTTTCATGGCTTATTTATGGCCCCACAGTCCTTGAAGGAAACAGTGAAGAACAGAGAGTGTTGGAGCTGCTTACCTTGAGACAAGGGCAGCCACATGGTTTTGATTCGAGTGTGTGTGTGTGAGAAAGAGTTCACATTTAGCCCTGGTCCCACCCCTTTTTACAGGTCATCCTGGCCACATCCATCTCAACCCCTCCACAGTTCCACTTCCTTTCTGTCTATAAATTAAGCCCATGTGATACAATATATTACAGCTGTTCATATTGAATAAAAAGTTACAGTTCAGGTCGCTAGCAGGATTTTTTTGCCTACTCCATTGTAAAATCATGGAACTGAATAGCAGATGCAGCTCTGCCTTTAACTGGAGAGCACCGTTGGTGGTCTTTAGCAGTGACTAAGCAGTACCTGGAGCCTTTTTTCTGCTCTACACCATGTTCTGTTGGCATCTAGCCATAGTACCAATCACTAAAAGTCCAAACCTCGCATACCATGTTTCTCACCTTTAAAATCTCTCTGTCTGGAAGAGACCTTCATTAAATTCAGCTTAATTTTGCTTTAAGCACCTCTCTTCTATCTGAAACTGTAAAATACTAAAGGTAATTTGGCTTGGCAGTTATCTGTCTTCAGCAATTCAGAACAAATATCCTCTGGGTTGTAATACATGTACGGTCTTGATACTATACATGGATTATTTTCTAGAATTGTTGATAATGTATTACAATTTGAAGCCAAATGATGAAGCACAAGGAAACACATTTTTCCCTCTAACTTATCATAAGAACATAACATAAGAACATGCCATTCTGGGTTAGACCATGGGTCCATCAAGCCCAGCATCCTGTTTCCAACAGTAGCCAATCTAAGTCACAAACACATGTTCTAGCTAAATGAACATAAGTGCTGTGGGTACTTTTGAAGCTGTGCTACCTAGGTTTCGTTTAGGATTTTTTCACTTTGCTATGATTTCTTGCTGCTCACTGATATCTTGAGGAAGATGGCTTAGAGACCTTTGAGGGTCTTTGTGCTAAAATGTGGTAAAATCAGCCAATTAGCTTGGATGGCTCAGACCCATCACATTGCAGTTTAAAATGGATAATATTGCCTCTATATATTAAACTCATGATATAGAGAAGTTTCAAGCTGAATGTTTTTCTGTGGTTACAGTACTGGTTGACTTAGCAGTTTCCTGTCGGTATTGGCAGGAAATAAAGTCCCACAATAATTAGACTAAATGGTAGCCTGGCTATCAAAGCCACTTGCCCTCAGTGTTGCTAGAAGATTGTGGAGACCTTCTAGTGGGAGTAGACAGCGGAAGAGGTGGCAGAAAAAGAGACACTGAGCAAGGTTAGAACGGGAGAGGGAGAGAGAGCAGGGGCAAGGAAAGGTGAAAACAGAGAAGAGGAGATGGATTAAGGGAAGAAACACTCTCATTATCCAGAACTGGCAACACTGAGAACGAACAGCCCAAGGACTCTCCTACTTCAAACCTGAATGTGAAACATCCCTTATTTTAAATTCCTTACAACTTAGTCACCAGTGGCCCTCACCAGGGGCCATGCACCATAGCTTCTTTTGGAACCCAGCTAACATAGGCCTAGATTCATCATTTCGCTATAATTATAGCGAAATGATCGCCCACAATAGGAAAAGGGGTGTGGGCAGGCAAATGAGCAGCTGGCCACATTGCAGCGTACAGTACCACATGCGGCATTGCGTTATTGTATGTGGCGATATAGGCCATGCTAGTCATTTGCGCCCCGGGAAAAGCTGTAGCTATTTCCCTTGAAATTGCCTGCACTAGTGTGTGATAGTTTATCGCACACAGCGCTGGCAGCCCCTAATCTCCATAAACCCCACCCAAACACTTCCCTATTGAATAATAAATGTTTAATTTGATTATGCGCGATAGGCCGTTATCGCACACATTACGGCGTTATCACGTGTGATAAAGGCCTTTTGCAAAATGATGAATGATCCCCTTAGATTCTAGCTGTCCTGGGGAGCAGAAGACCTGATCCAGTGACTGAATCCAGATCCTTCACATGACAGTGCACAGCCCTGCCACTGAGCCATCAGGCTTGCTCTACTGTAACGTTAAAAAAAAAATAAAAGCCCAGAACTCCATGTACTCATGAAGGATAACGTTATGAGTAATCTATTTCAAAAGAAGCTGACAACAGAGCAGATTTTATATAACCAGAAAATACAAAGATTTAGGGATATTGGGATGTTTCTCAGCAGAGAATGAGTTTTGATGGTATGAGCTCAAACAACGGATTACCCAGAGAATACAAAATATATTCATAAATGCGAAATTTACAAAATTACATAGAGGAGCTGAGAAACCATGCACAGTTCTAAGACTGATGCCAGCAGGTAGAAAATGACATGCTTTTTCTGTTTCTGGTAACCATGGCTACAGCATTGATTAGGATTTTCAGCACAGAAATGTATACACATGTAGGAGATTGGTCCTTTCTCACTGTGCACCACATGCATTGGGCTGATAAGGATTAAACTGAGTGAGTGTGGTTATCAGTACAGCACATTTGGTTCTATGAATAGATTCAAATCTGAAAACCTCCATTCCTGCTTTTGGTAGAACAATTAAATGCTACTTTATTCCTTTAAAGTCTGTTTAATTAGTAATTCTTTTTGCTTTTTGTGTGAGGTATCTTGCAAGTCAGTGCTGCTTCTCATAACTGTCTCTGACTGATCTGTTATATAGAACTGGGTAAAAAATAAATATTAGAGACTGTCTCCTCAACAGTGGCAGCTTATGACTGTATATCAGGAATAAGAAATGCTATCCAGAAAAGACTAAACCTGCATGTGAGATGCTCTCTTCTGCTCTTACTTTTCTTTAATGCTTACACTGGCCAGTGAATAGTATTCAATGTTTTTTTCTTCTGAGTCTCCTAAATTATGGGGCCTATTTAATAAAGGTTTATTCCCATTTTGTGTCTGAAGAAAATGCCTGGTCAATAGGGTCCTATGTTCGGCCTCAGGAGGACAAATATTTGATAAAACTCAAGTAGCAGCTGTCATAAAAGCAGATACGTGCAAGATATTTCAAAAAATAAGATATTCCTTATAGCTTGAAAAAAATATTTAGCAGGAGTACATGTGGCATGTCCTTTTCCTTCTCCCTATGAGCACGTTTTGGGCATTCTTGTATTTTTTTTACTGTGCCAAAACTGTTCCCATAGGAACTAATGAGAGTTACTTGAAGCAAGCACCCTGGGCTTGGAATTGTGCCAGCCTTTGGGAGTGTGTATATATATATATATATATATATATATATATATATATATATATATATATATATATATATTTAGCAGGAGTACAAGCCATGATCTAAGCTCTATTAATGCATTCTATGCCACCCACAAGACTGTATACAAAGATTAGTTTAGCAGAATATATAAGCACCTTTTATACGTCTCTGGAAATCCTCATAGGGAGAAGGAAAAGGACATGCCACATACACCTAACACATGCTAGCTGCTTAGTATTGTACTGTTTAGAAATGTCAGTGCATGCTATCCTAAGCAGGGTATAGTAGAGATTAGAGAATGATGCTTCATGGCTGTGGAATGGAGCTGTGGTTCTCAAATCTTCATGACTACTATACCCTTATCAAGAGTTTGAGATCTCATGTTCCCCTAGGTCTACAAAATTCATAATATACAGCAAATACTATACATTTTTTTGTGCTTGCTTGGTTGCTTTAAGGATTTTCCCCTCTCAGTCTCTTTTCTTCCTGTCTGTCTTCTAATTTTATTTCTTAGTTTTTCTTTCCATTTAATCTTTACTTCTGTGCTAGCTGCCTCCTCTTAATCTCTCTCACCTGTCTCTCAGATCTTTAATCTCATTTCCCCGAATTTCTCTCTCCATCATCAGTTTTGCTTCTCTCCTCTCTCTTTCCCTCCCACCTTTCTCTCGTTATCTTTCCATTTCCCACCTCCCACTGACATTCTGAGCCCTCCATCTCTTCTTTGCTGACTTTCAGCCCTGTCCCCATCTTGTGCTCTTTCCCTCTCACTGACTTTGCCCAGTACCTCTTGTCCCTTTCTCCCTACCTCTTCCATTCAAACGTTTGAGCTCTCCATTCCTTTTCTTCCTACCTTTCCTGCTCACACCTCCCAGCTAGCCTTGCTCTTCCTCCTCATCTCCTACCTCTTCCTTCTCCTTGCAGCTCTCCATCTCTCTACTTCTTCTCTCCTCCCGCCAGCTCCCAGCCCTCCCCATTAGTTTTTCATCTCACTCCCTTAATCTCTCCTTACTAAGCTGCTTTTGATATACCTTCTTTTGTTCTCTTTCCCATGGTAAGCAGCACCACAGCAGAGCAGATGAGACACAAGCACCGGAGTACCAGGACTCTGGAAAGATGGCTGACTGAAGAACTAAAGCAGATGTAGCAGGCAGAGAGTGTGTGGGGGAGGAGGGGGCAGCGCAATGAAAGGACCGTGCTTCCTGTCCCTGTGGCTGCCTTCTTTTCAACCTGCCCCTGTGGCTCCCTTCTTTTGAACCTGCCCCTGTTTAGGCTTAATTTGCAATCAGGAAGCTTGTAATAACAGGAATACAGAAGGAAAAAGTGACAACTGTAGGCACAGGAAGCAAGGGTGCTCTCGCTCTTCCCTGTGATGCGTGCTGTCTCCGGTTTTGCTCTGCGGGTTCACTGCCCTCTCCTGCTCCTCTTGTACTAGTGTGCTTGGGCTTCCCATGCCTATGCAGCAGTAATGACACTGCATGTCTCCCTTTGACTTCTCCGGGTCAGAACATGGCATCTGTTAGCAAGCCTAGAATCCTCCTGCTTAAGGTTGCCACTTTATGTGGCGGGGGCAGGTGGCTGCTTTCCACAGTTTGGGTTCCCTTTTCCCATATGGCAGCAGCAATTTGGCTGTATATTCTCGGAGAGGCTTCATGGACCCTGGTTGAGACCCACTGGAAGGGAGAGATGTGTTGTGAAGGTAACTATTATTTCTGACGTACGGTAGTGCTCATCGGTGATCCAGGGCAAGGGACTGAGTGCATTTTGCCAAAATGCACAGTCCCTTCAGTGCTAATAAAGCTGTTCTTCGCAAAGAGGCTCTAGCTGTTCACATGCACCATCGCAGAAAGAAATGTACACAGAGATGCATGTAAATATCCATTTGTGGTTTTATAGTCAATGTACCAAACAAAACAGACACATACCAGACCTCTGAAAAAGATAAAATAATGCATTTATAAATAATGTACTTATTTTCAATGAGGTCAATATTAAAATACCATTTAGATGGATAACTCACAAGTTATCCGTCTAAATGGCAAATTCAGCATTTTCATCCTCTTATCCAGCTATAATTTAGCTGTAAAAAAAAACAAAACAAAAAACCGGGGCATTTCAGGGGCGTTCTAGGGGAAGGGCTGAGATATCCAACTGACCTGGCCAAATATTGGATATATCCAGCTAAGTATATCTTGAAAGATATCCGAAAAAGTAGTGCTGTCACTGTCACTCAAGGGAAAAATAAAAAACAAGGGCCCATGACCCGATTGTCAGCCTTCCTCGGCCACCTTTTATCCATAAATGGCCTTATTGGTCCCTTCCTGCCCCCTGTAACCATTGCCCAGATCATTGCTGTTTTGGGGGTGAGAGTTGCTGGGCCCAATAAGGCCATTTATGGATAAAAGGTGGCCGAGGAAGGCTGACAATCGGGCCATGGACCCTTGTTTTATATTTTTCCCTTGGGTGACAGTGACAGCACTGCTTAACCGGATAATCTTTGAAGATATCCAGTTAAGCAGAAAATTATCAGGGCCACAGAAGGCCGGATAACTTGAAAACCTAACCAGCTTTATTCAAACATAGCCGGTTAGGTTTTAAAGATATCCGGCTACATGAACTGGATAACTTTAAGCAAGAATATTCAGTGGGACGTTTATCCCACTGAATATATAGGTCAAGTTATCCGGCTAATTCCAGCCGGATAACATGTCCACTAAACGGCCTACTGAATATTTGCTTCCTTATAGTTTAAAGATTTTTTACCACCTTGCCAGAATTAGCTGCTGAAGACTGTGTATAAAACATAAACTGAAGAAAAAATTGCAATAAATAAAAACATAAAACAGGTATTTGTCATCAGTACCATCCTACAGTGTACAACGTAACCTATTTAATGGGTTCCCAAGTATTTAAAATATTTACATATGCGTCTTTTTCATAACAATTTTTCATTTTTAGGTGATGATGAAGCTCAGTTTTCAATGAGACCCTGAAGCGTTGGCATTATATACTGCAGTTGGTCTTGTGTATGTTAGGAACACGGCTTGCAGGAAGGCCCCACGAGCTGAGTTCTCACCCTATCACCACTTGGCGCAGCTCAGGATGCCAATGCTGCCCTGCGGCGAGGACGCTACTGACTTCCCAGCACCACCAAGCATGGCCTCTCATGCTGCCAGCCTTCTTCTGCCCCAGATGTCCATAGGTGCACGTGCGTGCACAGCTCTTCCCTTTAAAGGGCCCAAGGCAGGACAGTCTCAGCAGTGCCCCTTGATGACGTCATTCAGCCCTTACTATATAAAGGCCCCCAGGCTGTGCTCCAGTGCCTAAGCAATGGGTCTCCTACAGTGATTGTGTGGTGTATATTGCTGCTTCGTTCCTGCTCCTGCGTTCCCAGCCTTGCCTCTCCTCGCCTCCTCTTCTCTCCTCAAACTGACTTCTGGATTTCACCCTTAGTTGGAGCTTGACCATTCTAACTTGCTACCTGCCTCTGACCGCTTGCTTGGACATCGACCATTCTCACCTGCCTTTGGCCCTAGCCTGGCCTTGGATTGACCACTGTGCTATAGCCACAGAGACTCTCCCCTAAGACCTGCCGGCCCCGGAACCAAAGGGCTCAACCCAAGGGGAAAAGGGTCGATATAGGTAAAGCTCCCTAGTCTGTCTCTTCCCTGGAGAGCTCCGCCAGCTGACAATCTTGCCGCAGCGGCAGCAAGGGTCCACAGATCTCACAGTGTAAAAATATAGGATTTTATATTTATGTTTAGCAGTTTGTGTGATCTCTCCTTTAATATGTAGCAAGAGCTGATGACCTTAAGCAAAGTAGGGTTACTTTTGGATCTCTAAGGGGGGAGAGGGCTCTTACTGTGTTTCCTCTTATCTTGGTCATTTTAAAGCCCAAACTGTTTGCAGCTTGGGTATTCAGTTAGATTTCAGCATGACTATTGAACCTCAAGTTTCCTCTGATTATTTGCTCTACTTTTTTGTGTCTTCAAAAACTAAGGAAACTTTGCCCATAGCTGCCCAGACAAGATTAGCTATCATTTGAAACATCCACAGAACCAGAAGACTAGAAAATGAGACATCAGTTGTTAAAAAAGGGCTCCAGGGGCGATCTGGGAAACTATAGATATTGGTGGCAGGCAAAATGGTCAAAGCTATTCTTAAAATCAAAATTACTGACCACATAGATAGACATAGTTTACTAGGGGAAAGTGAACATGGTTTTTGCAAAGGGAAGTCTTGCCTTACCATTTTACTATATTTTTTGAGGGTGTAAATAAAGGTGCAGACAAAGGTGCGTGATCGATATAGTGTATTTGGATTTTCAGAAGGCATTTGACAATGTCCCTCATAAGATATTCTTAAGGAAATTGGGAGGTTATGGGATCGGAGGCAGTATCCTATTATGGATTTTTAATGGGATAAAAGACAGGAAACAGAAGATAGGACTAAATGGTCAGTTTTCCAAATGGAGAAAGGTCATTAATGGAGTGGCCCAGGGGTCTGTATTGGAACCTGTGCTATTTAGCATATTCATAAATGATCTGGAGAAGGGAACAATGGGTGAGGTGACAAAATTGGTAAGTTTTTAAAATGGCAGTAGATTATGAGGAACCGCAGAAGGACCTTATAAGACTAGAAGACTGAGCTTCTAAATGGCAGATGTAATTTAATATGGACAAGTGCAAAGTGTAACACACATAGGGAAAGATAATCCCATCGATAGGTACATAATGCTGGGTTCCGTGTTAAGAGTCACTCCCCAGGAAAAGGATCTCGATGTCCTTGTGGACAGTACCTTGAAATCTGCGGCTCAGTGTGTGGCAGTGGTCAGAAAGTCAAATAGAATGTTAGGAATTTTCTGGAAAGGAACAGAGAACAAAACTGAGAATATCATAACGCCCTTATATAGATGCAAGGTGAGACCGCACCTTGAGTGCAATTCTGGTCGCCCCATCTCAAAAAATACTTAGACATAGAAGAAGTACAGAGAAGGGAGACAAAATTGATAAAGGGGATGGAAAAGCTCCCCCTATGGAGAGAGGCTAAATAAATTAGGGCTTTTTAGGCTGGAAAAGAGACGACTGAGAGGGCGTATAATTTATAAAATCATGAGGGGGTGGAATGGGTAAGCAGGTAATGTTATTTATCTTTTCAAAACACCATTAAGGCTAGGGAACACGGCATGGAGCTAGCAACTAGCAGATTTAAAACAAATTATAAGAAGTATTTTTTTTTCACTCAGCATACAATCAAGCTATGGAATTTGTTGACAGAGGATGTAGTCAAAGCAATTAACATAGTGGGGTTCAAAAGAGGATTGGACAAGTTCCTGAAGGAAAAATCAATAAATGGTTATTAGCCAGGTGGATTTGGGAAAGGCAGTTCTTATCCCTGGGAGTGAGATACAAGAAATAGATCAACTACTGGAGATCTGACTGGTACACGTGACCCGGACTCACCATTGTCTGGGACAGAATCCTGGGCTAGATGGATCTTGGTATGACCCAGAATGGCACTTCTTACTGTCGGGGACAGAATCCTGGGCTAGATGGATCTTGGTATGACCCAGAATGGCACTTCTTATGATGATATGATTTAGTCACATTGATAATATCTACAACTGACTTGCAATGCTCTGTACAAGAGTCAGCCCATGAGTCTGCACTATCTCCTTGAAAACAAGGTGTCTAGACTTTTTAGCAGAGTCTAAAATCAGATATCATACAACATTGTACACTGGTTCTGGAGGAGCTTCACTGTTTATCAGTTTTGTTCAGGATCTGATTGTCCCTTAGTACCTTGTTGATCTCCTAATGCATTATATGCCTGTGTGATCTCTACCATTCTTGCAAAAAAGGTTGTTACAGGTCCCACCACTGACTGTGATCAAGCATCAGTCCACGTGTCACTTTGCTTTTGTGTATTTTGCCCCTAGTATGTGAAATATGCTTCCCTAGATGTCTGTTCAGAGCTTAATTACCCAGCCATGAGGAAAAGGTTAAAGGTCTGGCTATTCACGAATGCTTTTCCTGGGTAATTAATTTGATTATTTTGTATACAGTGGATACATTTTCTGCTTTTTAAATTGCACTGTATTTGTAGTATTGCAGTATTGTTTGTTTTTGTGTTAATTTTATTTTTTTTCTTTGTTTTGCATTATATGTGTATTGTCTGATATTTTAATGTTATAATCTACTTCGGAATGCCTATATGAAGTGAACATCAAGAATGACAATAAAATGAAGCGACAATACTGGCAAAAAATGTCTATAATTTGTCTATCTCTCTCTATATATTCTACTGCAGTTTAAAACCAGCAAAATTAAACTACCACTTTTCTCTTTTTAAATTTTCATATTCCTGAAGAAATATTAATGCTTAAAATTGTTAAAAGCTCTTTCTAATAATGTGACGGTACATATTTATGTACCGTCACATTCATGCAAATAGGCTTATTTACTTACTCTGCTACACTATCACTTTAATTGTGTTAAATGTAAATATTGCATTGTTTAACCTCTCCCCTCTTCCAGTTCCAAGTTAATTTTCCCTGTTATATTGTAACTTTCTCACACCTTTTAATTGATTCTCTGTATTTAAAGTTCAAATTTGTATTGGAAATATTTATTAAGTTACGCTATACTTTGCACACATTGTTATTTGTAAACCGGGTTGATGTGATCCCTATCATGAAACTCGGTATAACAAAAATAATAAATAAATAAATAAATAAATAAATAAATAATACCCTAAAATTCAGTAAATTAGGACACAGCTATGTGGAGTTTTCGCAGCAACCCCTGTAGGTATCGTAGTGATACATGCAAGGTATGAACATAACACAGAAAAACTAAATTTAGGGAAGCTGATTAGGGCAGGGGTCTTAATGAGAACAGTAAAAGGTTCTTGCTTTTAGGATACCAACAATGAATATCCATCAGATATATCAGCACACATATGGTCTAAGAATTAGGCTTATTTGCATAGCTTGGGTACCCTCAAAAAACAAATTTGTTTCTGGCCTTCAAGGATGAGAGTTGAGAACCCCTGTGATCATAATAAAAGATTCAAGATAGAAAGGTGATTTAGATATAAGAAGACCCAAAGACATTTCAAGTGGAGCCATAAAACAGGCAAGATACTACTCTGAGCTATCTTCTAGGTGGTACCGCTGCTTATAACCCAAACAACTTTATATGGCTGCAGTTGTTAAAGGTTTTTAATTCTTGTATAATCTGGTTGCTTATTTTTTCTGCCGCATCATAGCTTTTACTTTGAGTATGGTGAGAATAATCCCTTTTTTACTTTCAAATCAAAGCAGCAGTATTTTCTGGTAGAGAATGCCCCTTTTATTGGCCAACCAAAATGCAGGCTTCCATGCCAGAGTTTGATTCTGATTCATAATGAAGCATATTTACTTCCTTGCGGGGTATGCAACACCAAAAGCAGAACATTGCAGGAAAGTGATTTAGATAAAACTTGATTGCTACTATTAAATGGGGCAGTCTTTTTCCAGGCATGTTCAGGGAAATGAACAGGATTGTTAGATATTGCTCTGGAAAAATGGCAGCATACTTGTTCTGACTTGTATATCTCTGCAAATATTTAATTGCCTAGAGACAGGCAGTTTGCAGTTTGATAGAAAATAGTCAGGGATGGTGTAAGAGTACTTGCTATTCTGCCGTACTTTAGAAGGACTAGTTACATGACCCATAAAATGATGTACTTTTCTATTCCTTGGTCTGAAAATTTTTTTTTTAAATTATTTAAAGTGTAATAAGAGCAAGGCAGGCATAGTTTTTAAAAGGGAAATACACTGTGCCTAGACGTGAATTTTTTTTCAGGTGTTCACCATGACTTGGTTTAGGGAGTTTTCACATAAACCACAAATAGTTCAGCAATTTCACTTGCCAATAAGGGCATTACTGGACAGATAATTGTCTGTAATTTGAGCTCTTATTCCTGGGTCAAGCAATAAGAATGCATAAAAGGCAAATTATCTTTCAGCACAGCAAAGAAGGGAAGGGCAATAATATGTTTTTGTAAAATTAATTTAAAAAAAATATCAGCTGGAAATGTCCCCAGGGTTGTGCTGCTTCAATATGATGGATGTTCTGCTGAAGGTGTATGCAGAATGGTCCCATGCTTAAGAGAGAGGATATTGTGGGTGTTTGTGTTCGGTAGTTCTACAGTGTAACAACTTGGTCTGTCTGGTACAGGCCTCCAGTATTTTAATTCTGCAGAGCTAGCACTGTTGTGTCAGAAAAGGAAGTTAGCAAATAGCAAATTTAAAACTAATCGGAGAAAATTATTTTTCACTCAATGTACAATTAAGCTCTGGAATTTTTTGCCAGAGGATGTGGTTAGTGCAGTTAGTGTAGCTGGGTTTAAAAAAGATTTGGAAAAAGTTCTTGGAGGTGAAGTCCAATAACGTCTATTAATCAAGTTGACTAAGGGCTAGATTTTGCATAGGCCACCAGCGTGCGCAAGTCCCGGGGCTTCATAAAAGGGGCAGGAGGGGGCGTGTCTGGGGGCATGTCTGGGGTCAGGGGGCAGTCTGGGGCGGGTTCGGGGGCGGGCTGGGAGGGCGGTCCCAAGTCCCCCGGCACTGCGGCCTGTGCCGGGGGATGCCGAGGCCTCACGCGCAAGTTACGCCTGCTTCCAGTAGGCTTCCAGTAGGCTACTGATGCCTGGCATCAGTAGCATGGGATCTTCTTAGTGTTTGGGTACTTGCCAGGTTCTTGTTGCCTAGTTTGGTCGCTGTTGGAAACAGGATGATGGGCTTGATGGATCTTGATCTGACACAGTATGGCAATTTCTTATGTTCTTATAATCAGAGTATGAGGCATCGTCTTTAGCCAACTGCTTTTTTTGCTTTTCTTTTATCCAATTTTATTATAGCAAACTAACTTTTGGAATCTACTTCAATAATCCCTTTCCTGCCTACTGGTGTGTGCTGCACATTGTAAAGCCTGCCTCTTGCATGGCCCCATTGTGTGCGGTGCACATCTTTGCATTCAAGTGGATCTTGTTGAGAAAAGAAGCTGTGGCTGCAACTTTTCAATACTGCTAACCAGGGTCAAGGGAGCTGTGATCTTTATTTGTGATTACTGCATTGTGTGTCTGTGCCCAGTACCAACAGAAAAGATGCCACGCACTGACAAAATGGAAGAGGTGGTGTTAGTAGAGAGGAAAAGCAGGCACAATTAATCATCATAATGTGTTTTAGGACTATGTTGAGGGAAGTACAAAGAGGCATAAATTGGTAGGGATGGGAATGAAGAATAAGAAAATGGGTTAAAATGGAAAGCCAGAGGACAGGAAGAAAAGCTGGGATTAATTTATAACCTGCTTTTCCAAGGAGACCTTGTCTCAAAAGGGGTTGAACATGTAAAACCATTAAAATACAGTACATTATCCAAACATCATTAAATATATATAAATGAAGATATCAGAAAACCAGCAAAAAATAAAAACCTTATCTCAAAGCCTCTAATAGAATATTGAATAAACAAGATATGTCAATCACAGCAGAACATAAAAATAAGGAATAAAATCTGTCTGAAGAAATATAAGCAGAATGGTAAAAGGCTTGACAGTAGGGCTGGGATGTTAGAAGGAGGGGAAAGGGCTTGGGGATAGGAGACATTGAATGGAAGGAAAAGAAAAGAGAAAAAAGCAATGAAATACAAACACAGGAGCAGGAGAAAGGAGTCTAGTACAGAGGGGCTGCAAGAATGGAGAAGAGAAGGGAAGGAAAGAAAATGCAGAAGAGCAGATAACGAAGAATAGAGAACAGGCAAGACATCAAGATCATTTGGAAGCCCCTGAAAAAGCAAGGTCATTCTGTGAGTGATTTTACTTTTATGATAGACAAAGATCATAAGAAAAAGGTCTATTGTAACAGGCAAAATTTTGAGAAAAATAATCAATGTATTAGAGAGAGTTTCCTGTGATATTTATATTGTCAGTGCACATTACTGTTTCCACAACTGGACGTGAAAGACTGTGGGAGAGGGATAGTTTCACATAGTGTGATCCAAATAGCTTTTTACCTTTCTCTGAGTGTTGAAGAATAGGGAAACAGCAAGGTACCACGGTCTACTTTATGGCAGTTAAGTGAAAGAATGACATTTTGAATAATAATTGAAGGTACATTTTGTTACCATAATATACCTCTATGGAACATTCTTATGCGATATACTAAATTACAGTATATTTATTTCAGGTCAAGGGGGAATACAGGCAGTAAAATACTTCGTAAGAAAGTTGTCTCATGTTCCTAAAAGCATTTTAATTTCTACTTTCTCTGGATGTTCTATTGTTAAGAGGCTGCTTTCATAAGAGAAACTGGCAGTTGGTCTTCGGAACCCATTCCTTTATTTCTCGTGTAGCTCCACCCAGGGGTGTGGCCTGAGAAGTCATGGGTTCTCCCTCCATGAACAGATTTTTGAGGGAGACTGTCTCTGTGAACCAATAATCACACCAAAACAAAACAACGCAGCTTTTATTGTTGCAGGAACCAGCAGCTCGGCTGCCTATTATTGCAGGGATGCGAAATCATATAACACCAGTCCTTTCCTCCCTCCACTGCTTACCAGTCCAGTCGCATGTTTTTTACAAGGTGATATCATTAATACATAGACTACTTCAAAATCATTCAATACCCAGGTTTAACGCAGCCAAGAGAATATATCAGCCCGCTCACTTAAGATGAACTAACAAAAACCTGCTTGAAGTCCCTTTGATCATATTTGTGCATCTTGGTGCTACCATGGAAAGGGCTTTTCCAGTTGCATTTCCTGAGTATTTGCGCATGATCTCATGTGTGAAATCTTTTAAAAAGGCATTAAAAATGTATTTTTGCTGTCAAGCCTTCAATGATCATGTCCAAAATGGATGTACTTTATTACTTCACAGAGTCATTTTTTATCTCAGAACCTGTGCTTTCCATTATGAAATCATCTGAGGTGTCCGTTCCATGTAAGACCAGTACACTGGTTGCCTTTACTTTGTTTTTGCTGATTCTTATCCTGTTAAGTAGTTGATACCTTAGCCATACAGTATTAAACGTGTTAATTGTATTACCGTAATTCTTGTTTAGCTTATGTTGGTTTTGTTTTGTTAATGTTCTTATTTCATCTTTTTCTGTCTATTTTAAAATTATGTATGTACATTGTGAGCTGCCTTGAGGGATATTTATGAGTGTGGGTTATAGTTTGTATAAATAAATAAATTAAATAAACCAGGACTGCATTAAGATGATGTAAATAAGTATGAACAATTTTACAGTAACATTCTGTTCTTAAAATAATTAACCATGAATATTGTAAATCTTTGTATTTACTGGTACTGAGTCCTGGTATAGCTTTAGGTTTTCAGTGAACTCACTATATCCCTTAAAGGTATAACACTACAGTAATCATTAGGTCCAAGAACGCACAGGCATATGCACAAGCAAATACAGTTGTCCTCCAGCCCTCCACAGGTATGCACTACAAGGCTTAAATGTTCATTAATACCCAGAAGTTAGCAGCCATGTGATGTGTCCTTGACCTCCTGAGGGTGACAGAGAATATTGATTATACAATGCTAGTTCAATTAGAATGAGCAAAAGAAGATACCCATTCTGCCCTGGGGTATAGTGTTGGGACCAGGTATTCAAGGGTTAATGTTGAAACAATATAAAACAGGTGATCCAAAGAAATAACTACTTTTAAATTAGAGGGCACTGTCACTATAATGAATTTGCAGCTCAGAAATCAGCCAAAGCCCAGTACCCAAAGTCTGACTCCCTGCATGTGTGTCTAAGCAAAGTACTCATGCTCCCACGTCTACCAGGAGCTGTCAGATCTTTCTCCAGGAGCCTTTATTTTAGCTGTACTGTCCAGGACTGCAGTGACTAATCAACAGCTTTCAGCACTCACAGACCCTGCAATTCCTTTTGCAGCTTGTCCTGACTGCTTATTTTCAGCTGGACAGAAGACCTATTTGAGCCAAGTCGAGAGACTCTGCTGCATTGCCTCTCTCTCCCTCTCTAATTGTCCTCTTACCATAAAGCCCAGGCTGACTTGAAAACTCCCTCTCTTACACACATTGGCTCCTAAGAGTCATGTGTTCTGAAGCATAGTGCAGTCACTTAGTACAGTGCTACAGTTAAAGCAGCCATGTTAGGTTGTCTCCAGGAGTCTTGGCATCATTAATCATGGGCAACTATGTTCCGGTTGGAGCTTCAGTATCACTGATTATGTTGTGGCTGTTCCTCTATGACAGGCACAAAGTGCAAAGAAGGAGAGCACTACATTTGTTAAAACAATATTTAAACAATAGATAATCTTATTATTTTCTGTATGGTATTTTTTTATTTTATTTTGTTGTAAACCATTGCAAGCTTTTGGAACAATGGTGTATAAAAATAATGAGGGCAATTTTCAAACTGCTGCAGAAATGCAACGTTCACAGGAACTTTTTACCTGTGGACTTTGCATTAATTTTCAAAATGGACAAATCTTTCCCTTTGAAAATTGCCTAAGAAAAAGTACCCGTACAACTCTGCACCTGCTTTTTATGTGAGTACTTTTTCCCCTTAAAAACACAAAAGTACCTATTTGTAAATCTCACCCCCATCTCCTCCTCCAGGAGATCTAGGCATCATAGCGGATAACACATTGAAATCATCAGTTCAGTGTGCTGTGGCAGTCAAAAAAGCAAACAGAATGTTAGGAATTATTAGAAAGGGAAGGGTGAATAAAACGGAAAATGTCATAATGCCTCTGTATCGCTCCATTGTGAGACTGCACCTTGAATACTGTGTACAATTCTGGTCGCCACATCTCAAAAAATTTATAGTTGCGATGGAGAAGGTACAGAGAAGGATGACCAAAATGATAAAGGGAATGGAATAGCTCTCCTAAGAGGAAAGACTAAAAAGGTTAGGACTTTTCAGCTTGGAGAAGGAGACGACTGAGGGGGGGGATATGATAGAGGTGTTTAAAATCATGAGAGGTCTTGAACGGGTTAATGTGAATCTGTTATTTACTCTTTCGGATAGTAGAAAGACTAGGGGGCACTCCATGAAGTTAGCATGGGGCACATTTAAAACTAATCGGAGAAAGTTCTTTTTTACTCAACGCACAATTAAACTCTGGAATTTGTTGCCAGAGGATGTGGTTAGTGCAGTTGGTATAGCGGTGTTTAAAAAAGGATTGGATAAGTTCTTGGAGGAGAAGTCCATTACCTGCTATTAATTAAGTTGACTTAGGGGTAGATTTTCAAATGGTTACGCACGTAACCCCCGAAAACCTACCCCTGCGCGCGCCGAGCCTATTTTGCATAGGCTCGGTGGCACGCACAAGCCCCGGGATACGCGTATGTTCCGGGGCTTTGAAAAAGGGGTGGGAAGGGGCAGGGGTGGGCCGGGGGCTGAGCTGTGGGCTTGGTGCCGGTCTGGGGGTGGTCCCGAGTCCTCCGGCACAGCGGCCGTGCCGGAGGTTCGCTCGCCAGCAGCTGGCCGGCATGCGCAAGATATGCCTGCAAGAGGCAGGCGTAAAAAATAAAATAAGGTGGGGGGGGATTTAGGTAGGGCTGGGGGTGGGTTAGATAGGGGAAGGTGGGTGGGGGACTGAAAAAAAACTTCCCTCCAAGGCCGCTCCAATTTCGGAGCGGCCTTGGAGGGAACGGGGAAAGCCATTGGGGCTCCCCTCGGGCTTGGCGTGCACAAGTGTGTACCCCCTTGCGCACATGTTATAAAATCGGGTGTACATTTGTGCGCGACGGGTAACGCGCACAAATGTACCCCGCGCATGTAACATTTAAAATCTGGCCGTTAGAGAATAGCCACTGCTATTATTAGCAACAGTAGCATGGGATAGAATTAGTTTTTGGGTACTTGCCAGGTTCTTATGGACTGGATTGACCACTGTTGGAAACAGGATGCTGGGCTTGGTGGACCCTTGGTCTGACCCAATATGGCATGTTCTTATGTTCTTAACTCCTCCTTTCAGCGTGGATAAAATTGTGTATAGTAGAATTGTGTGTGCATTTTTACCCGCACCTAAGATTGGCAGTTTTCAGAGACCCTATTTTTGCAGTTAAAAATGGTTTTATTTGTGGAAATAGCTGTGAAAATTGTCCTTGAGATCTATTTTTAAATAAATAGTTTTATGCTCTAAAATTAGACATGAGCCTATCAGGGGCTACCAACAAAGTTGCAGCGTTGTTTTTTTAATCCATAATTCCTTATGACCTGAAGTAATAGTACTAAATGTAGCATTTCATTTGCACCTATTGAAGAGGGATTGTATAGAAGAAAGCTTTGGTAGGGAAGTATGTCTCCATATTCCTGATTTCTTCATGTTGTATAATTTGAGAAAAAAACTTGTGCTAGGATGTCCTATTGTTTAGTCCCAAAATGAAAATGTAAGACTCCCCCCCCCCCCCCCAAGACTTGCCAAATGTCCCGGGTAGTCCAGCGGGGGTCCTGGAGCAATCTCTTGCACTCGGGCTGCCAGTATTCAAAATGGCGCCGATAGCCTTTGCCCTTACTATATCACAGGGGTTACCGGTGCCATTGGTCGGCCCTTGTCACATGGTAGAAGCAATGGACAGCCGGTGCCATCTTGTGCTCCTACCATGTGACAGGGGCCGACCAATGAGAGATCAGGGGAAGACAGGGAGGGAGTTTCTGGGATCTTGGAGGAGATACAGAGGGGGAGAAGAAGGTTCTAAGATCTTGGATATGGAGGAGGAAAGGAGGTTCTGAGATCTTGGGGGGATATGCTTTCTGTGGGGAGGGGATCCAGAGAGAGAGGGAGGTGTTCCTCCTCTGACTTACCCTTATATCCCCAACCCCTTCCTCGCCCTCTCCCTACCTTCTCTCTCCCCATTCCATTTCAGTTTCTTTTCTTTCCTTTCCTGTCCCTATCCCAGGTTTACATACATACACCAATCCACCTTGCCTCCATTCCACTTACAACCTGATTCCCCAGTCCTTCTTTCACATACATCTCCCAATCGTATTCCTGATCTCTCCAACTCCTCTCCGCACCCCCTGCACTGATAGGCCAACAGGAAGAGGAGGAGAGTGCAACACCATGGGCCACATTCTTCTCCTCTGCTGCCCGGGGCTAGCTGTTGCTTCAAACCCTGCAGGACATCATACAGCTGGACTCTGAGTGGCAGAGGAGGGCAAGGCTTGAAGTGCTGCTGCTCTCCTCCTCCTGACACTCAATTATTGTGGAAGGTGAGAATCAACCAGGAGATGGGAAAGAGGTTGGAAAGCTCCAGGGAACAGCCTTTGCCTCCCCCACCTAGCTCTGTCTCCAATCTTCCATGGTGACTCCATGGCAACTGGAAAATTCCCACAGGAAGGGCAGGGTTTTGTAGCCTTTTCCCTGGCTGTGGAATTGTAGGAGGCCAAGGGCCCTGATTATTCTGAAGTGTTAATGTCCGTACATGTGCTCTTGTTGAAGAGGGATTATAGATTAAAAATATATGTGTATGAGAAGAAAAAGTCACATCTATTTTTTACATTCTCATTCTATAATGTTAAAAAGATTCTGTAAGCTCTGCTTGCATATTTTATTGTTCAGGTATTGTATCACAGAGAAAAGCGAAGGCGTTTGAGAGGCTCTATGGAGGCTGTTTGTGACTTACTGTCTATTTCTCTTATGAAAACAGTGTTTGAACAATAGTACATGCTGCCACAATTTATCAATAATCCTTTTTCTACTGGAGCATTAACAGTGAAAAGAACTATGGTTTCATATGTTTGCTCCATTTAGAGAGGAATTATGGGTAAATGTAACAAGGTATCTACATAAGATATTTAACACCAGTGAAAAGCCCATGTGCCGAACTAAATGATAAATTGGTTTGCCTTCATGCATTCAAGATATTGTAATTTGAAAACATTTTTGTAAAATTCACCAAATCCCTTTGGTCATAGAGGAGTAAACACCATTGGTTAGGATTATTCTTGAAGTAAGTTAAATGATTTTGCGATGTTGAAATGTCTTTGATAAATTAGTGAAATGGGTAAGGAGGTAATTGTTCGGCACAGCTCCTTGTTTTAGGAAAGTTTTGATATTGCAAAAATGTGGTAGATATTAATAACCCTCTGTTATATATGAAAAGACCATGAAATGTGGAAAACTTGGCTTTATCACCTAATAGGGATGTGTATTCATGTTTAACAAATGCCAAAAATGGAATGAATAAGGCCATTTGGTTAATTCTGAATGGAAGGAACCTAAAATAGCCTCCTAAGTAAACACCCAATAATTGTTGGCATTGTCTTATTCTTGGCAATGTAAAAAAAACAAAAACAAAACAGGGCTCCAGCGGATTTGGCAGGGCCTTCCTGGCACTGAGGCCTAGCTCCGGCAGTGCCTAAGCTCGGGTTGGGTCCTCAAATTGCTCCTCCCACTCCCAGCATTTGAAAAATGATGGCTGTACATGAAAATGGTGCCAGATACACTGGTCAAAGGTGCTGAAGTGACATCTCTTTGGCATAATCCTCCATGCCGATGGCATCATTTTTTAAATGCTGGGACAAGAGGAACAACTGGAGATCTGGGCCTAGGCCTCTGTGCTGGGCCCAGGCCTCTGTATCAGGTCAGGCCTGCTCTGGATCTAGTCCTCCTTGTTGGTTCCAGCCCAGGCCTAGGCTTTGGCACCAGGCCTGAACAGATTTTATGGCCCAGGAAGGCCTAACCAGGGCCACCAGAGGCTTTTTTTTTTTTTTTTTTAATCTTTTTTGTTTGTTTTGTTTGTTTCAGGAGTTATTTTCCTCGTTTAATATATTTTTAAGTTTGTGAACACAACAAACTTAAAAACCCTAATCAAACAAACTGAATAAAATTGGAAAAAATACTCCAAAATGAAAAATAAACTGAACTGGAAATTTGAGGCTGTACATCCTTATCACCTAATATGTTTCACAGTATGTTAATCTCTTTCATGGCTCTGTTACTGTATAAGAATCCTTTTGAGTAGGAGGGACTCTTGCCTCCTGCCTGGGTCTGATGTTGAAATGCTTAGAGTCTCCTCTTTCGTCAGGCTGTCCCAACCGTTTCTATTTATTGCCTTGGTGCTTCCACTCAGTTTGGGTGGAACGTGAAACCCCTTCTCTTTTCTCCAGGAGACATATGTCTTTCTCTGAATAATTACTTATTCAGAGAAAGACATATGGCTACTGCAATTTGTGATTTGAGACTGAACTAGTACTTTATTTTCCAACAAACAAGTTTAACACTGAGTTAGAACTACTAGTTGCTTCTTATCTCTTAATATTTAATTTGGTCTATACTTGAACAGGTTACACTATTTAGTTTCAAATAACTTGTTAACTACCACCTTTCAGGCAAGCTTTCTCTCACTCTTGAAACTTAAACATATCTTCAGGGCAGTTTTCTATAAGTCCCAGTTCACCAGGCCTTCCTATCTCCTGGAGGCGCCAGCCCAACCTTCTTTTTACAATTCCAAATTTTGAACCTGTAGAAGCTTCCAAGGGTCTGTCTTTTTCTTTCTAGCACTCTACCAAGTTTCCAGCCTCCCTTAGGGGGTCGTGCGATAACTAGTTCCCTTGAATATTAACCTCTTCTATTCAACAGAATTTCATTATTACATTAAATCAACATTATTCCAACTATATAACACTTCATAGCTATCAGTTTCTTATTTTTTGTAAAACTTTTATTTATAAAAAAAACAACTTTTCATACAGCATATAATTGTATAACTTCCATAATACAAGAGAGAAATCACAATAGTTGTGACAAATCATAACCCAAAAGAAAAATAAGGAGAAAAAAAGAATAAAAAATAATTATCTATTTCTCCTCCTATCCCAGTTCCACTTCCAAATGTTCTCATATTTGTCCAGTTTTTTTCTTCAACTCTGTGGTTATCCACTTGAATATAGCAATCTCTGCAACTTGCCTGTGCCATAAAGAAGAGACTGATAGCTGTTAAGAGTTATATATGTAGTGGCTTCCCTGTTTGGGTAGTTAGCTTCATCCAGGAAGCTACATTCACTGGGGTTTGTCTGGCCGGAGGGAAGATACACTTCTGGTGCCCTAGGCATAGTTTGGGAAGACTCCACTTCTCTATAGGAATGTGCATTCATTTAAAACAAAAGTGCAAAATATGACAAATAAGGCTAATTCATTTCATTCAGGGCCCCCCAAATGAAACAAACCTTATTCGTTCGTTTTGTTTTAAACAAAAGCATTGGGCCTACAGCTAGGCCCAAAGCCAGGGCCTTGCCAAGGATATAGAACAGGGGTGGGCAAGTCCGGTCCTCGAGGGCTACAAACCAGTCGGGTTTTCAGGATACCCCTAATGAATATGCATGAAATAGATTTGCATACAACTGAGGCAGTGTGTATGCAGGTCTCTCTCATGCATATTCATTAAGGATATCCTGAAAACCCGACTGGTTTGCAGCCCTCGAGGACCGGAATTGCCCACCCCTGATATAGAATGAGGCTCAAAGTAGGGGCTGTGGCTTATGCTTTGGGCCGAGGTGCCAGCGTCATGCTTTGGCCTAGGCTGAGGCCCAAACAAGGACTATGGCCTAGGCCTAACTGTGATACCGGGGTCTCTGCAGAGGCCCGAAAATTAAATGAAAAACAAAAAAGTACTTTATCCATCAAAGGCTGAGTCCTGACGCCGGGGCCGTGACCCAACCCAAAGGCCAGGACCCAACGCCAGGGCCTCGACCCAGACCCAGGCAGGATGCTGTGACCTGACTCAGGGGCTGGGTCCTGGCACCTGAACCCAAGCCTGATGCTATGATGTGACCTGGAGGTCAGATCCTGGTGCCAGGACCTCAGCCCAAGCCCAGACCTGAAGCTACAACCCAACTCAGAGGCTAGGTCCCGGTGCATGGGCCACAGCCCCAATCCAGGCCTGACACCATGACCCAGAGGCCGGGTCCTGATGCCAGGACCTAGGCCCGGTCCAGAGCCAACACTGTGGCCTCGGCCAAGAGGCTGGAAAGTGGTGCTGTCTGCTAGGGAGAATGTGTAAGAATTAATTACTCTGATGTGACCCCCAGCGAATGCCATCATTTGACATTGAAAAGTCAAACAGGACAGAAAAGGAGCTCCCAGCCTGGGCTGAGGCCCAGGAGTTGGGACCCGGCCTCCTGGCCAAGACCCTGGCATCAGGACCCGACCCTTGGGTTGGATCCGGTCTGAGGCTCTGGTGCCGGGACCCGGCCTTGGGCCTGGGCTTAGGCTTAGGTTTGGGTTCTTGCCAAGGCCCAGGTGCTGAGACTCGGCTTCCAGGTTGGATTGTGGTGTTGGGCCTAGGTCAGGACCGAGGCCCGGCGCCAGGACCCTGCCTCCGGGACGGGTTGTGGCATTGGGCCTGTGCTTGGGCTCTAGTTTAGGCCAAAGCCTCAGCCTTCAGTGGGCCGAGGCCACAGTGAACTACCATGGCCTCAGCCTACACAAGTCCAAGGCTTCGGTCTAGGCCTTCCCGGTGGATTCCCTCCAGACTGGGTAAGTGGGGCCGGGGGGGGGGGGGGGATCCTAGCCCCAGCATTTTTCTGGGAGTGAGGGAGGGAGGCCTAGGTTTGTTTTGTCCGTTTTGGGGGGGGGGGGTATATTTTTATTTTATTGCTTGATTTGTTTTTTTCACATGATTGAAACAAATCAAGCAATCCATGAACGAAATTCGGCGGGAAAAATCCTCCCAAAAAATGAACCGAAAAATAAATAAGAATTTTTCTCCTCTGTATATCCCTTCTTCTCTAAGCCTCTGTACTCTGGGGTGTCAATAGAGTGCAAGGGAGTCTATCAAATCCACAATAAAAAATAAACACAAACCTAGGTGCCAGCCTCCAGTAGCCTCTCCATTCACAAGAAAAAGGAAATGAAGAAGGCAGAGTCCCAGTTGATGTTAAACAAAAAGAAAAACAGTTTTCTTCAAGAGCAAAAAAGGATTAAAAACCAGCATCATGGAAATCAGAAACAGCATTAAAATATAAGATAGAGAAAACTAGTGGCTTCTTTATCCATGTTGTTCCTTCTGTTTGGTCTGATCCCTGCTGAACCATGATCCAAGTTTAACAATCCCTTCCCATTAGAGGATAGGGTACTGGGCAAATCCAGCATAAATTGGGCAGAAGTTAGAAAAATCCCAATACCCAAAAACAGAATCCAGTATCCCCACTAGTTTAGAAAAATCCCAGATTTCTGTCTGAAGCCATCACACGGGTCGATACAGTAAAGTGCGCTCCGGTGGAGTGCACTGTTAGCCCGGGTTTGAACGCGCGTTTTCCATGAGCTAGATTTACCCTTTATACAGTAAGGGGTAATAGCACGTCGAAAACACGCAGCCAACCCCCCAAAACTAATAGCGCCCGCAACATGCAAATGCATGTTGATGGGCCTATTAGACATTCCCGCGTGATACCGAAAGCAAAATGTGCAGCGAAGCCGCACATTTTACTTTCAAAAATTAACGCCTGCCCAAAGGCAGGCACTAATTTTGGCTGGCACTGGGGAAGTATACAGAAAAGCAGAAAAAACTGCTTTTCTGTACACCCTCCGTCTTAATATCATAGCGATATTAAGTTGGAGGCCCCAAAAATAAAAAAAAATTTAAAATTAAAAAAAAAAATAATTTAAATGTGCCCGCGGCCCACGGGTCGGAAGACGGACGCTCTATTATGCCGGCATCCGTTTTCCGAACCCGTGGCCATCAGTGGGTTCAAGAACCGACGCCGGAAAAATTGAGCATCGGCTTTCAAACCCACTGACAGCTGCCGCTTCTGTCAAAAAGGAGGCGCTAGGGACTCGCTAGTGTCCCTAGCGCCTCCTTTTACTGCGGGCCCTCATTTGAATTTTTTTTTTTTTTTTTTACTAAATCGCGCGCCCAGAAGAGTGGCCTGTGCGTGCTTCTGGAGAGTGGGCGCTCTCCCGCGCTTCTTTTTGTATCAGTCTGACAGTCTCTCTAAAGTTCTCTTCATCCTTGCATTTGCGTTGTAGCTTGGGCAAAAAGATCAGCGACCCTGCCCTTCCTTCCAGACTGGTCACCATACAAAGCTCTTCACAAAAGTGCACAGCAGACTTCTTCTTTTCCTTCTGATCCAAAACGGCAAGCGGTGAGGCTATGACCATCACAAAACTCCCAAACCGCCATCCCTATCTTCTCCGGGCCACATAGGCCTGGCCAGGGATTTCTCCTCTCAGTACAAACTCCAAACCCTGTCTCTTCAGGTCCTCCTTCCCTCTAAAGTCTGAGCGTGCTCGGAGGGGAGTTTTAGATCCCAGCCAAGCCTCCCACAGAAAGGGAAGGGTCAAAGCCAGGGGAAGATCTCAAAAAGCAGACCCCTCCTCCCACTGCCCATGCTGGGAAAATACCAGGAAGCTGTTAGTGACAGGCAAAGCCCGGTCCCATGTAGTGAAGATAATGTTGATTTAATATAATAATGAGGCTCTATTAAGGAAAGGAGATTCATGTTCAAGGGGACTTTGGCCACACAGTCGTTCTGGTATAACCCAAGAGGACCCATAAAGGGAGACTTGCTGGAGTCCTAGCAAGGAAAGAAAGGACTCTGACTCCAGTTAGGGACTCTCGAGGGCTGGAGTTGTCTCTCCCTTTCGCAGAAGAAAAGTGAAAAAAGTAAATGCAAAAATTAGACTTCCTGATATGTTTTTTTTCCCGCTTATTTATTGTGATAGTTTTGCCCTCTTGTGGACAAATAAAGTTTGATGTCAACATCTGTGTTCTCATCACTGCTCTTGCTTGTGCAGTCAGCCTCCTTTCCCAGTGAGTTTTAAAAGCCTTTGCACACAGATACAGAATAATACAGTAATAAGCAACATCTGGAGAGCTTTTATTGTGTTTTTTTTGCTACCCACGCAGTTTTCTATTGATAGATTTTCATGCCTCACTACTGGTACTTTTACTGCTCTTTACAATTAAAATGAACTGTTGAAACATCAAACCCAATTGGTTTTATTGAATATTTTAGAAGGAAGGATTAAGGAATCTGGCTAGCTTGGAGAACTGGGATAAAGTGGCATGATCTCTTCTAGCACATGGACCCATTTTAGAAATGTGCAGTCATTTGAAAATGATGTGACAACATATGTTGTCACTTTGTGGTGATTGCAAACAAAAAGAATGTGTGTGTATATCATGTTGTTTAACATGTACTAAAACCCGTTAGTATGTACTGAATCATTTAATGCACACTAATACTCCAAAACGAAAATAAAATAAATACAAATAAAATAAACAAACGTAATCCCCTTTTTCCAGGCTGTCCCAGAAATAGGCATGGATCCATTTTCAGACGCTGCAAATGTTGAGGAAAACCTGGCTGCAATTCTGGATCAGGATTCTTCCACAAGGGACAGCAAATGCCCAGGGCCAAGGGAATCACACTCAGTCCTACAATAAACAAGTCCACACATGAAATGTTGGGTTCCAAAACAAAATGATTTTTACTACGGTAAAGTATTAAGTAAAGCAGTACGAAAATAAAAACATGTAGGAAAAAGTTCTTTATCTAGTATTCAAATGGTAAACACAGTCTCAGTCAGAAGAGAAAAATATCAAACTGCAAGAAGTCAATTTTTCAGGCTACTTGAGTGACAAGTGCAGGAATTAGGACCTCCCCTCTTCTCTGTGTTTCCTCATCCTTAGTTCCCCAAATGAAAAAAAAAAATCCTCTTCTCTCACTTAGAAAATAAATATTCAGCTATCTTGATGCACATTGCAGCCAGGAGAAGTTTCTATCTTCAAGACTTGGGAATATTCCCCCTCCTCCTGCCAACTAGTTGAAGGAGAGGAACATACTCTCCAGTCAGAAAAAAAAGGCAAACTACCCTATCCCTTTCAGAAGCCATTGAGAGCCACAGCCACTTGCTCCATCTCTCTCTCTTATTAGTCCTCTGGTCAATCATTCCTTCTACTGCCTTATAGAGACACCTATTTAAATTTTAGACAGAGACCTGCCCTTTTTGGGATGGATCAGAAGAATCAATAAAAGAATTACTCTACACCCCTGGAACCTCTCATTTTAACTCAAGGGGTCTCAAACACAGTCCTCAAGGGCCTCAACCCATTCGGGTTTTCAGGATTGTCACAATGAATATTGCATGAGATCTATTTGCATGCACTGCTGCCATGTTATGCAAATAGATCTCATGCTTATTCATTGTGGAAATTCTGAAAACTTGGCTAGGTTGTGGCATTGAGGACCAAGTTCAGGGACCACTGCTTTAACCTCTAACAGTCTTACACAAACAAAAAATAAAATACAAAACAATAGTTTTTTCCATATACACCCCTAACCCATTTCAGGTACACTTCACCAAATAACACACTACAGCGGCAGCATTATAATAGAGCCATAGAAAGATAGGGCTGGAAGGGAGTTCCCAAGGTCAAGTAGTCCATCCTCCTTTCTGAAGGCAAGCTGTACTATACTGAAAATTTGTCAGATCTGTTTATTTAGTCTGATCTGAAAAATGTCCGGTGATAGAGTCCCCTAACTTGAAAATATCCCCTCGAGGCTTGTGGTGCTTTATGCACAGGTAATCTTTAAACTGACCTGTAGGATTAGTGGATTTGGGAGCAGTTACATATGTGTACAACATTTTTGTTCTGACTTGAAATAGATGCTTGGATATCTTTTTTTTTCATTCAGACATTCTAGCATTGCTCACACCCTACAGTGTGGATTTTGTGCTGTCATTGAAAAATGTCTCTGCTTTTGTCCTTTCCGTTTGTTGAATCATTGCTGTGTCCTGCGGGACTCTTAGTTATTCCTATTGTGTTCAGTGTAAACGAGGGTAATGATGATTAACTGCAAGCTGGGGCTTAGATATTTCTGCTCTTCAGATGTTGATAGGGGGAAACTGCTGGCACAGCTGAGCCCTGTGAACTTATGTTCGAATGCTGTGAGCAAAGTGCTGAACTGTCCAGAAGTATCCTGACACATGGCTGCCCTAGGACTTCCAGTGTTGTGGATGAGATGGCCTGTTTGACTGGCTGCAGAGCCCCACATGGACTTGATTTAGTAAACTACGCTCCGTTGAAGAGATGAAATGGCGTGGGACTAACCTTGGGACACCTGCTTCAGAAGCATGTGGAGAGGAGACTAGACGACGTTGCCATGGTGGCGTGCAGTCTCTAGTGATGAGTCTTTGTGCTGGCTGCCGCACGGAAACAGTATTCCCTGCGGCTGCTTCACAGAGCCGTGTGTAGGGTTTTCTTGTCTCCTGGCCAGTGGAGCAGGTGCTGCAGTGGCTTTTGTAGACCATAGAACAGAGGTGCCTGGGTGGGATGCCTAAAACAGCTTTACCAAATGTTTTAGGATGGAAAAAAAAATGATTAAAAATCCCCTGGGGGAGTCCAGATTGTTCTTACATTTGTGGTGAGCGGTTGATGATGAATGTTTTTGAAAGGTCTTCCTGCTTAGCTGCTTGGCTCACCTACATATTCTAAGGATGTAGCTGCTGTGATCAAGGTCAGAAACGTCTAACTGCCACTGTGATTTATATAAACTGTCAGTGTTCAATAAGTGTCTGGAAAGTAGCAAAAGCAGAAGAGACTTTTGAAGAGAGGACGTGGCTAGTGGCTACAGGGTCAGCCCGAGCACTAGTCAGACTAGGCAGGTTACAGTTCTGGGGCAGCAGTGTGGCATTACAAGGGCTACCTGGGCTGGTAGTTGTATACATGCTACATGCAGTCCGGGGCCATCCACCATGTCAACTCTTCTTTGCTGAGTTTGCCAGGAAGTGGGACTGTCAAAGAAGACGGGAGGAGGGGGAGAAGTAGAGTGGAGAAAGGGGATCCATCCCCACCATATTCCAGTATGACCCTATGCTGCAGTGCTGGGCACCCAGACCAGAGGTTCCTGTCCAGGTGTCCTGAGAATCCCTCAGGTGCAGCCAGAGGCAGGGAGTGGCATTAACTTGCAGGCACAGGGCTGTCACCCCGGGAGAGCAGGAGGAAAGAGACTATGCCTGGAGCTCCCAGCTGATAGGGTAGGAAGTGGTCGGCAGGGAGGGGGAAGAAAGGATAAATGAATGCGGCAGGGGAGGGATGGGAAAGAGGGTCTGCTGAAGTTAGGGGAAGAAGAGAAGGTAGTGGATGGGGGGGGGGGGGGTCAAAGAGCAGTTGCTGGGACTTCGGGGTGAAAAAGAGGGGCTCCTGGGAAGAGAAAGGTGGACTGGGAAAGACAGGGACTGCTTTCAGCTGTTAAATTTACATCTCACATACTCCTGCTACACCACAATAATTTGTTTAAGTTGCCTTAATCTGTTCTTTTGCAGTACGCTGCAAAAGTACGCTGCAAAAATACGCTGTTCTTTTGCAGTACGCTGCATGCATCTGCAGTAACCTGCTACAATTGCTGTAAAACTGTTTAAAATTGCATTCTGTTTAATTGCATTCTGTGCCAACACTTCAAAATTTGTCTTCCTCTCCACCTGTCCTCACCCCCCCCCCCAAAAAATGTGTTTCCCTACTATACCTATCATACACCATCCCAACTGGCGAATCCTACGCCAAGTACACCCTCACCTCCTAACCCAACAAAAATCCCTAATCCCCATCATGATTTCCCCCATCACACAACTCCTAGGCCTAGCCACGCTCGCCATCTCCCTCTTCAATGCACAATCCATTCTTAAAAAAGCCCCCATACTCCAAGATTTGCTCACTGACACCAACCCTGATATCTGTGCGATCACAGAATCCTGGTTAAAAAAGTCTGACCATGTTTTTATCAACCAACTCCCCACACAGTCATACGACATTTTCTCAATCCCAAGGCCTAAAAAAAGAGGAGGAGGCTTACTCCTAGCTACCAAGAAACACCTCAACCTTAAGCTACAAACCATCTCCCCCCCACCAAGACTTGAAATTGGCCTACTTAAATCGAAATCCCTGCAGATATGCCTTATCTACGCCCCTCCTGGAATACTCGAACAGGACCCATCCCCCCTCATCGAATACATCACTGAAAACATAAAACCAGATATACCCGCAGTAATTCTCGGAGACTTCAATCTCCATATAGACACCCTCCCCGCAACGCCTGCCTGTGAAACCCTACTCGTCACCTTAAACGCCCTGGGTTTCAGACAACTAATCTCCAAGCCTACACACAAAGCTGGTCACACACTCGACCTCCTTTTCGTAAATACAGACATCATAGTACCACACGCACCCACCACCACCCCCATCCCCTGGTCCGACCACTTTCTCATCAATGCCCACCTTACTATCAACACCAACACACCGATCTCAAATCCACTAAAAAAGAAAACTATCTCCTTCCGTAAACCATGTCCTTCTGAGCAACTCTCCCTAGCATTCAACAATATTAGTGAATATCTCGACCTTACCAATCCAGATACTGCCCTACAGTCCTGGGATAAGTCCATCTCCGACATCGTTAATGCCCTCTGCCCCACCATCCACAAAACCATAACACCGACACGCACTGAAAAAAAACCATGGTACACAAATGAATTAAGAACACTAAAGCAAGAGCTCCGATCCAAGGAACGCACCTGGCGTAAACAACCCACACCCTCCCTCAATATGGCTTACAAGCATACATTGCATACATACCGGCAAGCTATTCTCCTCGCCAAACGTGATTATTATGCAGCCAAAATCCATAACTACACTTTCAACCCCAACGCCTTATTCTCCTTCGTTTCTCACAAAATCCCCCTTTCCCTCCCCCCAAGATGAAAACAGCTTAGAGAAATGTGAGAAGCTTGCTGACTATTTTAAAAATAAAATCTCCAAAATCTTAACTCGGCTCCCATCCAACCCTGCCCCAACAGACCCACTACCTTTCCACAATGGAGGTACCCTCAGCTCCCTTGACCTCACCTCCTTGAAGGAAATTGAATCCATACTAAAAAAGATGCGACCAGCCACCCACACCGCAGACACCATCCCATCAAAAATCCTCCTTACCATTCCTACCGCCATTGCAAAACCAATAGCAGACATTATAAATTGCTCCATCACCACCGGCAAAGTCCCCGACCCCCTTAAGCTTGCTATTGTAAAGCCTCTACTAAAAAAAAACCCACCCTTGACCACAATGATCCTGCAAACTACAGACCCATATCGAATCTACCTTTTATCTCCAAAATCATGGAGAAGGTGGTCAACACCCAACTCACAGAATTCCTAGAAGGAAACAATATTTTACACCCCGCCCAATATGGCTTCCGCCAAGACCGAAGCACCGAAAAACTCCTACTCACCATAACAGATACCATCCTTAAGGGCATGGACCACAGCCAATCCTACATCCTTGCCCTCCTAGATATCTCAGCCGCATTTGATACTGTGAACCATCAAATCCTAGTATCACGCTTATCCGAGATAGGCATATCAAACACAGCCCTATTGTGGTTCTCCTCATACCTAGATCATAGAATGTACTTAGTCAAACTCGAATCCGCTCACATTCCCCTCATGCAGGGCGTCCCACAAGGCTCCTCCCTATCATCCACCCTCTTCAATATTTACTTACTCCCACTCTGCCACTTACTCTCTAAACTAGGACTGAAATTTTTCCTATACGCAGATGACGTACAAATTTTAATTCCCATTCGAAAATCCCTCAACGAAACCCTGCAGTACTGGGAAACTTGTCTGACCTCCATCAACTCACTCCTCTCCAATCTCCACCTTGCACTCAACACCTCCAAAACTGAAATCCTTATCCTAACAAATCAATCTTCCGACTCGATCCACCATATGATCCAAAACGCCTCACAAGCTCAATCACTACCACATAGCGTCAGAGACTTAGGAGTTTACCTAGACAACCAACTAAACTTGAAATCCCACATTAAATCACTGCTAAAAGGAGGCTTCTTTAAACTCCAAACCCTCAAAAAATTGAAGCCCCTCCTTCACGCCCATGATTTCCGCACCGTCATGCAAACCACCATGTTATCCAAACTCGATTATTGCAACGCCCTTTTCCTAGGCCTCCCAGCCTCTACTACTAAACCTCTTCAAATCCTCCAAAATGCCATGGCACGTATCCTAACAAACACAAGAAAATCCGATCATATCACTCCCATACTACAAAATCTCCACCGGCTCCCCATTGCATTCCGTTCCCAATACAAAACACTCACCATCCTACATAACACCCTATACAAAAACAGCTCCCCCTGGCTTGAAGATATGCCTCAACTCCGGCAATCGAACCGCCCCACCAGAAACGCCCTTGCCGGCACCCTCCAAACCCCCTCACTCAAAATTGGGCACCTCACCGCCACCAGGGAAAGAGCCTTCTCTATCGCGGGCCCCTCCCTCTGGAACTCCCTCCCGGCCAAACTCCGACTAGAACCATCCCTGAGCCACTTCAAAAAGGAATAAAACATGGCTGTTTAACAGGCCTACCCCAACTCCTCTCAACCCTAGGCCTCCCACGCATGCAGGAACCTGCTTTCTATATACAGCCCTTCCCACCTTTCCCACCCTGGTAACCCTTCCATGCACACCCCATGCTCCCCCTAACTCCCCCCTCCACTCCCCCCCCCCGCCTTTAGCCTCTTCAGCCTCCCCCCCCCCCGCCTTCTTTACCATATCATTCCCTCCCTTACCTCTACCTCCCCTTTCGCATATATTCTCCCCCCCTTTCCCTCTCCCCTCACCCCTCCCCCCAACGTTGTAAATAAGTTCACATATGTAATATGTAATTTTTAAACCCATATCTTTCCAATTAAGTTATCCATGCTTGCTTTCTCTTTTCTCTCGTACTTCGCTTTTTACCTTGTTCTTTTTATCCAATTATTATCCAATTTCTCCCAGTTAAACCCCCTTGTTCAATGTAATTTCCTTTCTCAGTTAATTGTGAACCGACATGATGTGTCCTACGAATGCCGGTATATAAAAATGTTAAATAAATAAATAAATAAATAAATAAATAGGGGGTTGACAAAGGGAGGAGTTGCTGGAGAGGGGAGAGGAAGCTGTTGTATCTGGGGAGGTGGAAGAGAGAGAGAGGGGGCTGTTGGGGCTTCAGTGAAGAGAGAGGAGCGCTTCTGGGCATGGGGGCTGGGAAAGGGGATTTGCTCTGGAGAGAGAAGGCTGAGGGGGCTGATGGGAAAGGCGGATTGTTGAGGCTGATGGAAGAGAGAGGACTTACTGAGACTGGGAAGAAGAGGGAGGCATAGCCAGGAGGTGGCAGAGGGGGGCTGCTGAGGTTCAGGAGTGCAGAGGGGCGATGCTGTGCCAGAGCCACCACTGCTAGACAGGTGGCTAATGGGTTGGGAGGAGGATTTTGTCTTTATTTGTCATTTATTACCTGAATGTAATTCACTTCAAAGTGAATTACATTCAGGTACTGTGGGTATTTCCCTGTCCCTAAAGGGCTCACAATCTGTACCTGAGGCAAATGGAGGGGGAAGTGACTTGCCCAAGGTTATGTGCAGCATAAGACTTGAAGGTTCACCTGGGATTTCTAATACTCCTGCCTCGAGCCTGCTTGGCTGCCATACAAGATGCACACCTTTCACGTAAACCAATTGCAACAAGAAGGTGTGTGACATTTGCATACGGTTATGACTACGAACCAATAACGGCAGTTTTTAAAATCCTTCATGACTTCATAATGTACTCTGAGCTACTTGGATTTTCAACTTCTCTTTCTTAGGCATTCTTTACAGTGAAGTACAGTAGGAATGCCTAATACTTTTGACAGTGTTGTCTGCGTCCTTTATCATATGCACACGGGTGGAGAGTTTATGCATGTAAAATTCCTGACTGTGGGAATGTCCCACGCATGCACACGTGACAGAGGACACAGCAAGAGAACAGCAGTAGGAGGAGACAGTAGGAGTGCACCCCCCCCCCCCCCCCCACACACACACCCTCCCCCATCCAACGGCAGTGGCACACATATATACCCATTCTACACCCTGCCCCACCCCCAATCCTCACCCAGCATGGTCCAAAATGCAAATCAGGCCTGAACTTCAGAGGAGGACAATACAATTCAATGCACCCACCACTCTCCTCCTCCCTTTGCAGGCAGAATGGGAGGAGATAATGAAGAGGGGCTGGGGGGATAAGGAGGGTATGCTGGAGGTAAAGAACATCTTTAACGCTTGTTAATTGAGCATCCGTTTTCCTAAACGGCACATGCCCAATGCCATGGTCGTGCTAGGGATGCACAGTTTATCCCTAGCGCATTCTTTCTAGCCCAGTTTGGATGCACGTTTTTTCATCGGCCTGTTTAACTGCTTCCGTGAGGAAAAAGAAGGAACCTATGTGGTTACTATAGCTTGTGCACTACAACATACTTTGGTTGATCTAAGAAAGGTATAATAATCTGCAGAGATTCTAGTTTAATAAGGAAGAAAAAACCCACAATTCTCAGAATTTTATTGCAGTCCAGGCGTTGAATTCCTAGATTAAGTCAAACCTAGCCAGTCTCAGATTAAGGTACAAATGATAAAGATTTCTGACTCTGAGAACTGAAATTGATTTTCATCTGAGCTGAACAGTATATATTACCCGTAGAAGAATTCCCTTCCTTTAACATTAATGATAGAATAGCGCGCCTGGCCTTATGCCTTTCCATTCAGGTTCCATGTAGCAGTTAAACTCCTGGGGTAGGCAACTCTGCTCCTCAAGTGCCACAAATGGGTCCAGTTTACAAGATATCCAATATGAATATTCTTAAAATATGTTTGCATTCAATGGAGGCAGTGCATGCAGATTATCTCATGCATATTCATTGTGGATAGGATGAAAATCAGACCTGTTGGTGGCACTTAAGGACCAGAGTTGCCAGTCCCTGTGTTAAGACCCTTGACAGACCCCCTTCCTCCTTTCCAGAGGAAATGGAAATTTAATAGGAGCAGAAAGGAAAAATAGAAGGCTCTTGATAATCTACAGAGAAAGTAAAATAAAAAAGAGACGTAAAGCTTATAGAAGCAGAGAAATAAAGGGCCGGACTTTAAAAGGGTTACGCGCGTAAATCCTATTTTCAAAAGGCCCGGCGATGCGCGTAAAGCCCCGGGACGCATGTAAGTCCCAGGGATTTACTAAAGGGGTGTGGGCGGGGCATGGGCGGGGTCAGGCTCGCAGCGCAGCAGCCATATTAGTCGCTGTGGGTCAGGGGGGTTAGAGTAGGGCTGGGGGGGGAGGGTGGGAAGGTCAGGCTAGGGGGAAGGGAAGTTCTCTCTCAGGCCGCTCCGATTTCGGAGTGGCCTGGGAGGGAACAGGGAAAGGCAGCGCGGCTCGGCGCGTGCAGGGTGCACAATTGTGCACCCACTTGCGCTCGCTGACCCAGGATTTTATAACATGCGCGCACCTGCGCATTCATGTTATAAAATCGGGCGCACATGTATGCCTGCGCGCAACCTTTTAAAATCTACTCCAAAGGGAGCAAAAGTAAATGTAAATATTCCAGGCCAGAGAACACCACATCTAGAATGGATATAATGAAATAATCTAGACCTCATCCTTTTTTATTGTTTGTTTTGAAACCTCATATACAGTTCTGCATTTGTAACACTGAAAAAATGAAGAACCGAACGGAGTTAATAAGAAATAAATGCACTGATTTCCCATAAAAAGAAACACAGCATTAATGGATGCAAAGCTTTCTGCAGCTCTTGTTATGAAACTGCCTTCTTCTTCGTAGCAGAAGAGTAGGGAAGGGCCCCTCCTGCGCTGTGTGTGATATCACAGCTTGAAAGCTGAAGGCAACGGGAACAAGGCAAGTCTCAGAGCTCCACTCTCAGCATTGTTCTATTCATTATTTTAAAAGGTTTTGGTTTAAAATATTCAGAATATTCTCAAATGCACTGAAGGACTTGGGTGGCAGTAATCAATATTTGCGGACATTGCTATGCATCTGTTAATGAGAAAATCTACATATTATTTCATTTAATTAAAATGTGTCATTAAATACTGTAGGAGGTACATACAGCAACTATCACTTTTTGTATTTGCTGCAGCACATTATTATTCTTTTTAGAAAACCGTCTGAATGTCAAAGATTTCAGACCAGTCACCTTCACCAAGTTATTCATATGATCAAACATTCATGTATTCTCTTCGCTGACTGATTATTAGTTCACTTGCTAAACTTGTGTTGAGGCCAGTTGATTTGTGATGGGGGATTCTTCCATGCACCATTCATACCTGTGACCAAAATGGGTCCATATAGATATAGCTTTTAAACTGGAATTTGTAGAGGGAGTCCTTTAAATCTGACTCCAAAGAGATGAAAATCGGAATCGATACACACAGGACGTACCTGTGGTATGGTCTTATATGTATTCATGTGTAAGGTTACCTAACCACATATCCCCAAGTGCCTCCAATGGAAAGCTAAGTGGTGCTGTCAGCGAATTTGGTTAATATCAACCAACTAACCCAAGGATATGCAGGGCAGCAGGATATCAAAAGAAAGCATGAGAAGGTATGAGGTACCCAAAAGAAGTAGGGTTGGCCTGAAATATGACCAATGGAACATAGTAGAGCTTGGAAACGGCTCAAAAAAGGAAATGAGTGCCCTAAAATCAGGGTTGGGGTCATTTAAAGGGAGGCTTTCTAATTTCCTGTCTTTTACTCCTGTCTGGCACACCCTTCAGTCCTCCCTTACTGTTTGCTCAGTAGTGCTGAATTGTAACACTCAGCCATAATTAACAGATCCAAAGGCATGGAAGTGCGCCTTTCCTACATCTATATCCAAAAATATAGACTTTCACTTCAAGAAACAAGATGCCCTAGATTTGTGACAGCCAAAAAATATGACCAAGAAGAGCAGTCAACATTTTCTCTATTACACTATGCAATTTTGGAAAATGGAAAAAGAGTATTACAATAATCTGCCAAAAATCCAATTAGCTAATAGAAAACCAACAAAGTGGTGGGTACAAATTATACTTTTGTAAGATACAAATTTTTAGGACTTCCAGAGTTCCTTCCTTAGTACTGAAAGCTTGAAATTATGTGAGGGCAGGGAGATAAATAAAAAGGAAAAATAGACAAGACAGTAAGCAGCAAAGAGAGGGATCCATATACACAGACTTCCTTGATGACCTGCTTTTCCTAATGAAAAGTTTTTATTGTTCAACGTAATTCCTTTTTAAATATAAACATTTAATAGCAGCAGTAGTTATACACCAAGATGTGGAATACTATATCATAACCACTTTTTTTTGATGCACAAAGCAAAACACACTCATATTATGTTATCCCATGGAATAACTTGGGTGTCTATGGAACTGTAACAGAAAGTCCTCTTATTTCATATGTCTAAGGCAAGGATGGCCAACTTCAGTCCTCAAGAGCCACAAGCAGGCCTGGTTTTCAGGATATCCACTAGGGATGTGAATCGTTTTCCATATCGTCTTAACGATAGAAATCGTGTGGCAGGGCAAGAAAATCGTCTTAGGCATGATTTTTTAGTTAAAAAATCGTTAAAAATCGTTTTTTCCGATTAGTGCGCACTAACTCGAGTTAGTGCGCACTAACGGGAGTTAGTGCGCACTAACTGGGAGTTAGTGCGCACTAACTGAAAATGATACAATTTGACACTTTTCAGGTCAGTTAAGGTCAGTTTAGGAATGAATATGTATTCCTATTGGCTGCCCTCTTATTTATTCATGTTACCAAGTTTCCTACTGACAGTATATGGGGGATGGGAAATGGAAACAGTTGGTAGCTTGACAAAACAAGTAATGTGATCAGTCAATGTGACTAGAACTTGTGCCCTAACCCTGATACCAGGGGTATTGTGATCTTCCTGCACACAGTGCCCTATCCCTATTAATACCAGGAGTTTTGTGATCTTCCTGCACACAGTGCCCTATCCCTAATACCAGGGGTGTTGTGATCTTCCTGCACACAGTGCCCTATTCCTGATACTGGGGGTGTTGTGATCTTCCTGCACACAGTGCCCTATTCCTGATACCGGGGGTGTTGTGATCTTCTTGCACACATCCCGGTATCAGGGATAGGGCACTGCATGCAGGAAGATCACAACACTCCTGGTATTAATAGGGATAGGGCACTGCATGCAGGAAGATCACAACACTCCTGGTATTAATAGGGATAGGGCACTGCATGCAGGAAGATCACAACACCCCTGGTATCAGGGATAGGGCACTGTGTGCAGGAAGATCACAATACCCCGGAGGAGTGAGGGTCAGGCAGCTCCCCCCTGTCTGTGAAGCCAGCCTCTCACTAGTAATGCAGGGAGGGAGCTGTCTCAGACTTCACCATCCTCCCCCCCCCCCCCTCACCCACACACCATTCACTAGCTGGGACATGGGGGAAGTCAGGAGTGAGGGTCATGCAGCTCCCCCCTGTCTGTGAAGCCAGCCTCTCACTAGTAATGCAGGGAGGGAGCTGTCTCAGACTTCACCATCCTCCCCCCCCCTCACCCACACACCATTCACTAGCTGGGACATGGGGGAAGTCAGGAGTGAGGGTCAGGCAGCTCCCCCCTGTCTGTGAAGCCAGCCTCTCACTAGTAATGCAGGGAGGGAGCTGTCTCAGACTTCACCATCCTCCCCCCCCCCCCTCACCCACACACCATTCACTAGCTGGGACATGGGGGAAGTCAGGAGTGAGGGTCAGGCAGCTCCCCCCTGTCTGTGAAGCCAGCCTCTCACTAGTAATGCAGGGAGGGAGCTGTCTCCGACTGGTATCAGGGTTAGGGCACTGTGTGCAGGAAGATCACAACACTCCTGGTATTAATAGGGATAGGGCACTGTAAGAGATGACTGTAGTAGATTGAATAAAGATCTGATGTTTCTGCTCTCCTCACACCAAACAAAAACAACACACAAGCAGAGAAGCCCTTCTTACAAAGCTGAGCTAGTGAGTTAAGTAGGAGGAAAAGTAAACATACTTGTGCCAGTGTGGCTACTTAAAAAATACACTTACCAACAATCAATTACATATATTTGAACTGTGTACAGTTCCAGCCAGGACCACCTTTCTAAAATGCACAGTGATTGGCAAATTCAACATGCACTAGCATTTCAGGTGCCTGCTAACAAAAATAATAAACAAACAAGTTCTAGTCACGTGAGTGCTGATCATTACATTACTTTTTTTGTCAAGCTTCCAACTGTTTCCATTTCACATCCCCCCAACCATTACCTCAGTATTAGCCTTGGTAACATCAATAGATAAGAGCACAGCCAGCCAATAGGAATACATACATACATATTCATTCCTAAGTGACCTTTACTGACCTGGGAAGTGTGAACACTTTGTTTCATTTTCTGTTGGTGTTCGTTAGTTTCCAGTTCCATTTCCCATCCCCCCAACCATCACTTCAGTGGTAACCTTGGTAACATCAATAGATAAGAGGGCAGCCAGCCAATAGGAACACATATTCATTCCTAACTGACCTTCAGTGACCTGGAAAGTGTTTATTTGTATCATTTTCAGTTAGTGCGCACTAAATCGAGTTAGTGCGCACTAACGGGGAGTTAGTGCGCACTAACACGATTTAACGATTTTTAACGATAAATCGTTAGAATTTCTATTGTATCGTGTTCTATAACGATTTAAGACGATATAAACATTATCGGACGATAATTTTAATCGTTGAAAAACGATTCACATCCCTAATATCCACAATGAATATACATGAGGTAGATTTACATACAATGGAGGCAGTATCTCATGCATATTCATTGTGAATATCCTGAAAACCTGGCCTGTTTGCAGCTCTTGAGGACTGGAGTTGGCCACCCTTGGTCTAGGGCAAGCAATGGTAAAAAGGTTCAGATTAGTTACAGTGATGTATAGAGGTTTAATAACCAATTGATGACATCTGGGCTGACTAAATTGATGCCTTCAGTCACTCATTGATATACAGGTTTGGAGCAGCAGCATGGATCATTGACTATTTCTCCCTGCATACTCTTATTTGGCAAATTCTTTATGCCCATTTACTCAAAAATGGTCACATCTTCCATATATCAAACATATGCAATTCATTGCTGTCCAATAATAATATTGCTGGCAGAAGCACAGAAGCTTGATGGTCAGATCTATGACTACATTTTGTTGGAGACTGTTCCTACAGACCATATTTTATGCCAGCAGCTTTTCGTGTCCACATTTTTCAGTGATAGTTGGAGCTCTTGTGACCAGAAAGGTTTCCATAATTTGTGCCTACATCTTCATATAAAGAGAGTTCAGGGTCAATCATGATCTTTTTATACTGTCAAAGTACAGGTGAGTTCCATTTCACTAAGAGGGAGTGGGCATCCTGTAGCGTCAGTAGTTATGGAAATAGTGTGGATTTTAGAGCACCACTTGCTTCTCGCGAGGTGGCAATCACCCTTGTGTCAGTGTATCAGGTGGGAAGGCTTTGACCCCACTCAGGAAGTAAATTGGGCAGAGTAGAAGGGCCTTATGGTCTTTGTTTTCCGTCATATTCCATGTTTCTCTAAGCCACACTCTGTTACACATTACTTAATTATGAAATTTAAAGTATCAGGATGGTAGACAGCAGTATGTAATTGTGGTACTTTAGTTATACAGGTATTATAATTGTGTAGATTAATTGTTCCATTATGGATAATATCCAAATATCAAAACTTTGGAAATACCCAGAACTGGGGGTGTTGAAATGCCTTCTTAAATCAGCAAAATTACCAAGGTACTAGTAGTCACTGTTTAGTGAAATCTGTACCTAAAATTAAATGGACGGCTCTGTGATTCATAGGCTCTCATCTCAAGAGTTTTCACTCAGTGAAGTAAATGAGCCATTAAATGGTATGACATAAAAAGGGAAAGAAAACAGTGCTCTACTGTGGAAAGCCATAATGCTCCAGGATATGAGTCATTTATAACCTATAATGGCTATTAACAGTTCAAGGTATGTTTTTGATAGAAATTACTCTTTAACTGATCCTTCTGAAGGGAAGTAATGAATGACAGAGTAAGAAAACTTGGGTTTGCAAACCAAAGAATTCAAATCCTATAATATTTGAAGGATTGGGGCCCTTACACTGAACTTTAATTTCTTCAATTGTTTTTATAGTTATCACATACTGTGAAATTTTCCAGTCCCATGGACTTCACCACAGGAGACTTGGACTGAGCTAGGCTAGGAAGGTGGAGACTGTCCTCCTTTGAACTCCTCCAGCTTGTTCCACTCCTCTTACACAGATTGGGTGGCAGGAAGATGAGGAGGGCAGCAGTGCATCAGGCCCTGTCATCCTCATCTGGTGCCTGGGGCTCAACTGCTACTTTAAACCTGCAGCCATATGGTGTCTTGCATATATGAAAGCAGCAATCAGACCCCAGATGCAGAAGAGAAGGATGTGGCCCATTGTGCAAATGATTTCCTCCTTTTCCATTGCATGCTCATCACCGGACAGGCTGGGGAATTATGAGAAAGAGGGGATGTGGATGTGTGAAAGAAGTGCTAGGGAGAGGATGTATTGGTGTGTGTGTGAAAGAAGTGCTAGGGAGAAGATGTATGGGTGTGTGTGTGTGAAAGAAGTGCTAGGGAGAAGATGTATGGGTGTGTGTGTGTGTGTGTGAAAGAAGTGCTAGGGAGAAGATGTATGGGTGTGTGTGTGTGTGTGTGTGTGAAAAGTGCTAGGGAGAGGATGTGTGTGTGTGTGTGTGTGTGAAAAGTGCTAGAGAGAGGATGTGTGTGTGTGTGTGTGTGTGTGAAAGAAGTGCTAGGGAGAGGATGTATGGGTGTGTGTGTGTTTGTGAAAGAAGTGCTAGGGAGAGGATGTGTGTGTGTGTGTGTGAAAGAAGTGCTAGGGAGAGGATGTATGGGTGTGTGTGTGTGTGTGTGAAAGAAGTGCTAGGGAGAAGATGTATGGGTGTGTGTGTGTGTGTGTGTGTGAAAAGTGCTAGGGAGAGGATGTGTGTGTGTGTGAAAGAAGTGCTAGAGAGAGGATGTGTGTGTGTGTGAAAGAAGTGCTAGGGAGAGGATGTATGGGTGTGTGTGTGTGTGTGTGAAAGAAGTGCTAGGGAGAGGATGTATGGGTGTGTGTGTGTGTGTGTGAAAGAAGTGCTAGGGAGAGGATGTATGGGTGTGTGTGTGTGTGTGAAAGAAGTGCTAGGGAGAGGATGTATGGGTGTGTGTGTGTGTGAAAGAAGTGCTAGGGAGAGGATGTATGGGTGTGTGTGTGTGTGTGAAAGAAGTGCTAGGGAGAGGATGTATGGATGTGTGTGTGTGTATGTGTGTGAAAGAAGTGCTAGGGAGAGGGTGTGGGTGTGGGTGAAAGAAGTGCTAGGGAGAGGGTGTGGGTGAAAAGTGCTAGGGAGAGGATGTATGGGTGTGTGTGTGTGTGTGTGAAAGAAGTGCTAGGGAGAGGGTGTGGGTGAAAAGTGCTAGGGAGAGGATGTATGGGTGTGTGTGTGTGTGTGTGTGTGAAAGAAGTGCTAGGGAGAGGATGTGTGGGTGTGTGTGTGTGTGTGTGAAAGAAGTGCTAGGGAGAGGGTGTGGGTGAAAAGTGCTAGGGAGAGGATGTATGTGTGTGTGTGTGTGTGTGTGTGAAAGAAGTGCTAGGGAGAGGGTGTGGGTGAAAAGTGCTAGGGAGAGGATGTATGGGTGTGTGTGTGTGTGTGAAAGAAGTGCTAGGGAGAGGATGTATGGGTGTGTGTGTGTGTGTGTGTGAAAGAAGTGCTAGGGAGAGGGTGTGGGTGAAAAGTGCTAGGGAGAGGATGTATGGGTGTGTGTGAAAGAAGTTCTAGGGAGAGGGTGTGGGTGAAAAGTGCTAGGGAGAGGATGTATGGGTGTGTGTGTGTGTGTGAAAGAAGTGCTAGGGAGAGGGTGTGGGTGAAAAGTGCTAGGGAGAGGATGTATGGGTGTGTGTGTGTGTGTGTGTGAAAGAAGTGCTAGGGAGAGGATGTATGGGTGTGTGTGTGTGTGTGTGTGAAAGAAGTGCTAGGGAGAGGATGTATGGGTGTGTGTGTGTGTGAAAGAAGTGCTAGGGAGAGGGTGTGGGTGAAAGAAGTGCTAGGGAGAGGATGTGTGGGTGTGTGGGTGTGTGTGTGTGTGTGTGTGAAAGAAGTGCTAGGGAGAGGGTGTGGGTGTGGGTGAAAGAAGTGCTAGGGAGAGGATGTATGGGTGTGTGTGTGTGTCTATGGGCACCCAGGATGAAGCCAAGAAGGGGGAGAGAGAGGGGCCAGGATCAAAAGGGGAGGAGAAAGAAAGCGTAAGGACCGGCCATAGGGAGAGGAAGAGAGGAGACTGGGATGTGAGCAGAAGCAGGGCTGGAGGCAGAGGGCAGAGTCCTCCTCCGTCTCTGTGCAGATCCCCTCCCAAGATGTCTGAACCTCCCTTCCCTCTCTTTGTCCCTTTCTTTTCCCCCAGTCTTTGCTTCTTCTCCATAATCCTTCTTCTCTTCTTGCCTCTCCATCCTTATCCTTACTCCTCCTCCATTCTCCATCCCCAAGCCTCCCTCCCTCCCTTTCCTCTCCTCATCTCTGCTGTCTCCTTTTCCTGTCCTCCACTAAACTATTCCCAAAATCTGTCACCTAGAAAACTCGTAAAAGAAAAAAAATAAATTATTCAGACACAAAGCAAGTTTGGAAAACAACTTTTGTTTTATGCAGAATAAATGTACATTTAATATGCAAATTCAAATATATACATATGTACCATTGAATTGTCACAGAATTTCAGAAACTTTGTTGCAAAATTTTCTTACTCTTGCTTCAGCATCTAACTCTGAGCTGCCACAGGGAAATGGGCTGTGCATATGATATATTCAACGTATTAAGTAACAAATGTCCTAGGAGAATGTCACAACGGAGGGTCTGGCTAGAGCTGGGGAATCCTCACAGGGGCAGCACAGGACGTCAAGGCAGGACAGAGAGAATCTTCCACCTGTTCCAGTTACCTCTCCTGCAGGGTGAGCCCTTGGCTTCTGGCGACTGGAAGGACTTAGGCTGGAACTTGGAGACACAGACTGGAGACGAGGACTGGATACTGAGGCAGTGCAAAACTGGAGACAAGGGCTGGTCACATGTCGAACTAGATTGGATAGGCTTGACAGACTAGGACAAGGCAAGGCCCTGGCAATACTGGGAACAGATACCAGGGACAGGACTAGGAAGGGAAGTACAATATTAGACAAGACAGCTAAGGATAGGACAAGACAGAACAGAACAAAGAACACAAGAGGCTCGAAGGCAGTGGTTCAGAAGGCCTGTAGGCCACTAAACATAAGACCGGGAGGCCTGGAAGGGAGATACTAGGAGGCCGCAGGCTAGGCAAGGCAGAGCTAAAAAGCCCAGAAGCCATAGGATGAGACAAGACAGAGCTGGAAGGCCTGGAGGCCACAGGACTAGGCAAGGCAGGGCAGGGCTGGAAGGCCTTGAGACAACAGGACTAGGCAAGACAGAGCTGGAAGGCCTGCAGGCTACAGAGCAATACAAGGTAGAACAGGGCAAAGCAGGGAGCCAAGTGGATTCGATGACAAGGCATCAGGTAGGGGCGGATTGGCCTATCGGGGGATTGGATATCCCCTGGTGGGTCTGTCACTTCGGTAATGTATTCTGGCCTCAGTCAGCCCACCTGGGGCCAAAGAAAAAAAAAAGAGGGGCAGCTGTAGCCCAAAGAAAGGCTTGGCAGAGCTACTCCAGAGCTAAGCCCATCCCTGTTGGTGACCTACTTGAAGGGAGTGAGTGAGTGAATGAGTTGCAGGTATACAGAGAGAGAAACAGGCGGCAGAGCTCACAGAACTCAGGGAGGACACAGCCACAGTGGTACCTGCATGCCGGGCAGAGAGAGCCAGTGAGCGAGTGTGGTGGCAACACGGCACCGGTGGGGAGAGCAGGAGCTACAGAAACTGGCAGTTAGAGATGGCAAAAGGTGCCCGAGCTCAAGGAAGAGCTGAAGAGCGAGAAGATTAGACATGCCACCACCTCTGCTTCTGTACGAAGCCCTAAGGTAGGCCGCCGGCCCCCCCGCCCAGGCTTCAGCTCCCTTCCTTCCCACCTCCTGAGCAGCACTTCTCAGCTCAGACTCCTGAGACTGGCATGTGCTGGCAGGAGCCCCATGTTGGCTGCTGTTGCTGGCAGAGTCTGTGCTGTTTCTGTTCCTTGGTAACCAGGCCTGGTGGAAGCAGCAATCACATGCGTTGGTGACATAATGGCTTGAATTTAAGCCACAAAAAATCCCGACCTAAAATCCCCTCCCTTAGGCACTCATGTAAATAATCAAAATTGGAGAGATCATCGCATTCTATGGAGCATCCTTGCTAAGTTTCCTATGATTTTGTCAGATGACATCTCCCCCTTCTCCTCCCAGAACATATAGAAAGACATGGTTTAATGGAACAAAGTCAGCATGGCTTTACCCAGGGCAAGTCTTGCCTCACAAATCTGCTTCACTTTTTTGAAGGAGTTAATAAATATGTGGATAAAGGTGAACCGGTAGATGTAGTATACTTGGATTTTCAGAAGGCTTTTGACAAAGTTCCTCATGAGAGGCTTCTAGGTAAAGCAAAAAGGCATGGGATAGGTGGTGATGTCCTTTCGTGGATTGCAAACTGGCTAAAAGACAGGAAACAGAGAGTAGGATTAAATGGGCAATTTTCTCAGTGGAAGGGAGTGGACAGTGGAGTGCCTCAGGGATCTGTATTGGGACCCTTACTGTTCAATATATTTATAAATGATCTGGAAAGAAATACGACGAGTGAGATAATCAAATTTGCAGATGACACAAAATTGTTCAGAGTAGTTAAATCACAAGCAGATTGTGATAAATTGCAGGAAGACCTTGTGAGACTGGAAAATTGGGCATCCAAATGGCAGATGAAATTTAATGTGGATAAGTGCAAGGTGATGCATATAGGGAAAAATAACCCATGCTATAAATACACAATGTTGGGTTCCATATTAGGTGCTACAATCCAAGAAAGAGATCTAGGTGTCATAGTGGATAACACATTGAAATCGTCGGTACAGTGTGCTGCGGCAGTCAAAAAAGCAAACAGAATGTTGGGAATTATTAGAAAGGGAATGATGAATAAAACGGAAAATGTCATAATGCCTCTGTATCGCTCCATGGTGAGACCGCACCTTGAATACTGTGTACAATTCTGGTCGCCACATCTCAAAAAAGATATAATTGCGATGGAGAAGGTACAGAGAAGGGCTACCAAAATGATAAGGGGAATGGAACAACTCCCCTATGAGGAAAGACTAAAGAGGTTAGGACTTTTCAGCTTGGAGAAGAGACGACTGAAGGGGGATATGATAGAGGTGTTTAAAATCATGAGAGGTCTAGAATGGGTAGATGTGAATCGGTTATTTACTCTTTCGGATAGTAGAAAGACTAGGGGGCACTCCATGAAGTTAGCATGGGTCACATTTAAAACTAATCGGAGAAAAAAAAAACCAAAAAAACTTAAATAAATAAAATAAAGTTCTTTTTTACTCAACGCACAATTAAACTCTGGAATTTGTTGCCAGAGAATGTGGTTCGTGCAGTTAGTATAGCTGTGTTTAAAAAAGGATTGGATAAGTTCTTGGAGGAGAAGTCCATTACCTGCTATTAAGTTCACTTAGAGAATAGCCACTGCCATTAGCAATGGTTACATGGAATAGACTTAGTTTTTGGGTACTTGCCAGGTTCTTATGGCCTGGATTGGCCACTGTTGGAAACAGGATGCTGGGCTTGATGGACCCTTGGTCTGACCCAGTATGGCATGTTCTTATGTAAGAATAATGCATTGCTAATTGTATTCAGAAGTGAAGTATGTTTCTAACTTTAAGTTTAAAAAAAAAAAAAGGGATAAATTATCTAATCTCTGTGTGTCCCTGTGTATCTATCTACCTACCTACCTTCAGGATCGAGACTTTAGGCCATATTTCTGTTTGTCCCATTGCATTCAAGTAATTGTTGTCCTACTTATTCTGGTGAAAATCACTGTGTAGCAGACCACATCATGTTGTTACTATTGACAGAAGGCTCGGGGGTAACCTGCCCAGAGCAGCAGTTAAAAATACTTGCTGGGCAGACTGAACAGACCATTTTGGTCTTTTATCTGTTGTCATTCACTATGTTATTATCCCACCGCGGCCCAAAGAAAGGTTTGTGGGGCCACACAGAACCCACCCCAGGAGTAGCGAAGCTAGGAGGAGGAGGCATCTGCAATGAGGAGCAATGCAGCTGCAGGGCCATCAGAAGCAATGGCTTCCTTCTAATACCCCTATAGCAATGAGGAGCAGCTTGGCCATTCCGTGGTGGCCAAAGACAAGGCCCAGAAGAAAGGGGGAGGACTGAGAGCATGTATGAGTGTGTATGAGAGACTCTTTGTGTATGAGAGAGCCTGCATGTTCATTTGAGAGAGAGTGCCTGTTTATGCATGTAAGAGCCTGCATGTGTATGAGAGAGCACCTGTGTGTATACAAGGGAAAAAGACTGCATGTGAGAACAGGCCTGTGTATATGACACAGCTTGCATATGCATTTGATAGCCTGCATGTGCATGAGAGAGAGAGAGCCTGCATGTGAGATCCTGCCTGTCTGTGTGAGTGTATGTGTGAGGGCCTGCATGTGTATGAGAGAGAGAGCTAGGGAGCCTGCATGTTAGATTCTGCCTGTGCATAACAGAGCTTGTGTGTATGTATGTGAGAGACAGTGTGCATGTGAGAGTCTGCATGTGTATGAGGGGGAGAGAGAGAGGATAAAATTTGTGTGGCCCCTCTCTGTCCAATCCATAAGAATCTCTGGGTGACTGGAAATCAAAAGATCCCTGGTATGGAGAGCTGGAGATATTATAATCCTCAATATTTTACATTTTGGGGTGTTATTTCATGTGTCTGCTGTTTTGAAATATTTAATTGGTGTTTGGGAAATATTAGAACAAATGTATAGTTTTTTAAATTATTGGATGTTTGGCAGCTGTTTTGACATATTTATTCATTTTATTAGTAAGGCTTTAATCTTATGAATGTTTTATATCTTTTAATTTTATTGCTTGATGTTTGTCAGGAATGATGATGATTTTGATTTGCCATTGTTGCACTTCATAATACAGTCGGTGTTTTTCAGAGCACGTGTTTGAATGGAAGCGAGTGAGCTTGTGTGTGGGTGAGAGAAAATGAGTGTACCAATGATTATATGTGTAAGCAAATGGACTATTTAAGCCAGTGGTCATGTGCTTGAGAGAGCATGTGAGCCAGTGAGCATGTATTTGAACGAGAGTGTGAGACTGTATGACACAATGAGCATGTAATGAACATGTGTGTGAGAATGAATGTGTGTTAGAGAGAGAGAGAGTGTGTGTGTATATATTTATCTGGGACAAGAGAAAGTTTGTACTTATCTCCCACCCCTGACTAATCTATGACAATTTTAGGGTGACTGAAATCTAAAATTTCCAGATATGGAAAGCAGGGGATATTTTTTGAGCCTTAGTTTTAATTATTGGATGTTATTTGATGTGTCTGCTGTTTTGAAATATTTTATTGATGATTGGGAAATTAAAAAAGCAATGTGTTACGTTTTTAATCAGGCCTTTTTGCATGCACCAAAGTATATAGCCATTTTCCCAGGGTCTGTAAACAGCACTAAAAATCTCAACAGTCTTTGACAGCAAAAATAAAACTGAGAAACAGTGTGGTTTCCACCAGCATCTTTTGATAGCTGATTAAATTGAATGAAGATTCTTTACAGCACTTAACTTTCAAAATAAAGTTAATGAACAATGATAAAGAAGAAAGATTAATAAATGTGTGACCTCACTCTTCTAGCAAAGTCCCTGAATTTATAAAAGCCAATTCCTTAATCATCAATCTCCTTCTCCCTTCCTATTACTCAGGCAGACAAAGGATGAAAGCCTACTTCAAAGTCCCAAATTCTCTTGAATCCTCTCCCTACTGTGAGGTGGTTAGAATTTTATTCCCTTTCCTGTAGTCGTCTCAGTGTCTCTTAGCTCTCCTTCTGCAAGCACCAAAAGGGGCACACTCTCCTTAATAAAGACAGCAACTCTTGAACAATAGCTTTAGCTTCTTTTCTTTGGATATGGAAAAGGGGTCTGTCTCTCCTTCGACTAAATCTTCCCTTCTCAGTTTCTTCCTTAGGGAAAGACTCCTCTTCTTTGGTGGATTGGAAACTGGTACCAAGGGCAGTCGGTTCCAAATGGAGCAAAAATAGACTTTGACTCAAAATGGGGGAAAATAAAACAAGAGACAAGAAGAGTGTTAAAAACGTCTTTGCCTCTCAAAGGCAGAGATAGACAAAAAGAATCCACTGGAAGTGAGAGAGGGAAGATTCTGCTGCTCTCTCTCTCTCTGATCCAAACCTTAGACAGGGATTGTCCCAATCTTCTGTGTAGGAGGTACCAAGGCCTTCACAGGATCAGTCTCCAAAATGGATTAAAAGAGCCCAAATGGGATCAGATATAAAGGATGAGCCCACAGGGGTAAATCAGAAAAATTAAACAGGAGGAAGGGACAGCCTAGCCTGCCTTCTGAAAAGTTAACCTAAGAATCCATGCCGTAGGATGGTGCTGGGGCTTATAAGCAGTCTGAGTACACCATCTACAGCTCTCTCTTGGGGGAGTAATCAACCCACTGTTTACTAAATCTCTGAACTTCCCCAGCTAGATAGTACATTCCTTTGGTAAGAAAAACAGAGGTTCCTTACGCTTGCAAATAAAATTATTCATCTGTGCTCCACTTATATTTTATATAAACTGTGCAACTCTTCTCAAAGCAGTGTAAATTCAGGTAATGCAGCATGTTTCAGACATTCACTAATATGGACACCTGACATGGGCCGCGTTTCTAATGGACGTCTTCATCAGGGGTCTGTCCTTCTCTACTAACACTTCATTTCTGGAGTTACCACCCAGGAAAGAGATCTGGGCGCCATAGTGGACTATACGTTGAAATCATAAGTGTGCAGCAGCAGTCAAAAAAGTAAACAATGTTAGGAAGTATTAGAAAAGGTATGGTGAATAAAATGGAAAATGTCATCATGCATCTGTAATGCTCCATGGTGAGTCTGCACCTTGAGTACTGAGTGCAATTCTGGTTGCCGCATCTCAATAAAAATATAGTTGCACTGGAAACGGTACAAAAAAGGGGGACCAAAATGTTAAAGGGGATAGAATGGCTCCCCTATAAGGAAAGGATAAAGTGATTACTACTATTCAGCTTGGAGAAGAGATGGCTGAGGGGAGGTTATGATAGAGGACTAGAATGGGTAAATGTGAATCGGTTATTTATGCTTTGAGATGATACAAGGACTAGGGGGCACTCCATGAAGTTAGCAAGTAGCACATTTAAACAAATCAGGCAAAATTCTTTCACTCAATGCATAATTAAGCTCTGGAATTCATTGCTGGAAGATATGGTTAAGGAAGTTAGTGTAGTTGGTTTAACAAAAGGTTTGGGCAAGATCCTGGAGGAGAAGTTCATAAACTGCTATTAGTCAAGTTGATTTAGAGGTAAATTTTCAAAGGAGCGCACGGGTGTCCCATGTGTGTGCGGTTCCTGGTGCGCGGACATGGATACGCCGATTTAATAACTTACGTGTGTATAAAATCAGCTACCTGCGTGCCTAGGTGCAGCCTCGTGCGCACAAGGGGGGTGGGGGAGGAATTTTAATTAGAAACGTTTGGCAACACAAATGGGCATTCCCCTGTTCCCTCCCAGTCCGCTCCAATAAAGGAGCGGACTTGTAAGGAACTTCCCTAACCCTCTAACTATGCTTGTTCCTTTTCCCCTCTCTGCCCCAACCACTAACTCTCCCCCCAACTCACCTACATTTTTTTATTTTACAACATACCTGCTCTCACGAGCAGAAGTAAGTTCTGTGCGATGGTAGCCGGCCAGCGTTCGCTTCACGAAGACATTGCCTAATGGCGCTGTCCCGGCCTTTCCCTGACCCACCCCTTTTTACAAACCCAGCACTTCCATGCGTACTGGGAGATATGCGCGTGGCCAGGCCGCTTGGAAAATGCACGCGGTGTGCGTGCGGCCTGGCCACGTACATGTCTCCCAGCATTGGCACATGCCAGGTTTTAAAAATTGACCTGTTAGGGTCAATTTTTAAATAGCTACTACTTATTACTGGCATTAATAGCATGAGATTTATTAACTGTTTGCCTTGTATCCTAAATTGGCCATTGTTGGAAATGGAAACAGGATGCTGGTCTCGATGTATCCTCGTTCTAACCCCATATGGCAGTTTCTTATGTCTTATGCCCAATAGAGGCTTGTGGTCTGTACAGATTTCAAAAGCCCTGCCATACATGCAGTTGTGCAACTTTTTAACACTAGCTTCCAAAACAAGCGCCTCTTTACCAATCAGAAGAAAACAAGGTTCTAGAATAATAGACAAATAGTGCCTCTGTGCTATCTGGCAAAGCATGGTTTGGCAGAGCCCCAACACCATATGATGAATCATCACAGGTGACTATGAGAGGCTTATTTTCATCATAATGAATGAGCACAGTGTCCAATTTCGGTAGTTTTTTAATGTTCCGGAGAGCTTCCACATGTTGGTGGGTTCAATTCCATGGTACACTTTTATGGAGAAGGCTCAGCAAGTGTTGCGTTTTGTGGAAGAAATGTATGATAGAAGTTGAGGATTCCCAAAAAAGAACCCCACTCATCTTTAGAAGTCTGTATAAGGGCATCAAGGATTGCCTTTACCTTGTCATCTGTTGGATGGATTCTTGAAGCATCAATGCAATAGCACAAAAATGTGACACTGATAATCCCAATTTCACATTTGTTTCTTCACTTGAATGCCTGACTTCTCAAATCAGTGTAGAATTTCCCTAAATTGCTCAGAGAATTAATTCTCTGATGCTTCTATGAACAAGACATCATCAAAATAAGGTGCAACATCTGGTATTCTAGACAACAGTGTTTCTATGAAGTATTGAAAGATGCTGGAGTAACAGAGATTCCAAATTGGAGACATTTATCTTGGGAAAACTCCTCAATGAGTAATGACTTTGTATCTGCAACTTTTTCATCCATAATCAGTTGCTGGTAGGTTTGTGTGGCAACTAGTGGCTAGCAGAAGGCATGAGATGCAGATGACCTTTGAGTGCATTAACAATGCACTTATAATCTCCGCAGATCCGCACACCTGATTTGATTTTAATTTAGTTTTAACTTGATGGACCACCTTTCCCTTAAAGCATCAAGGCAATTAACAAAGGCTAAACATTTAAGGGTGAAATTTAAAAGCAATGATCATGCTAAAAGGCCCATATATGCAAGTATGTGGAAAGCACAAAGCAATGCGTATTTTAGAAGTAGTAAATTATACGCATAAATAAGTGTGCACAAGTAAAAAAAAAAAAAAAAAAAAAAAAGAAAAGAAAAAAGTGGACAAAGCTAAGGCGTGTCGGGAGCATTATGAGGTAGGCCCAACATTTGCGCATGTAAATCTGTATATTAAATCCTGCGGCCACAGCATACAGCAGCTTGTTAGCCGCATATATTTACTACTGCTCCTGGTGAGGTGTAAATCTGCAGAAATTGCTTTTTAGGATTAACACAAGAGGGTAAGGGGTCTTGGTCAACTGGGAGGAGTGCAGGCTGAAGAACCAGAGGGGTCTGGATGACCTCAAGATAGACCAGACAAACTGGTGGACTAAGTGACCAAACTGGCAATGTCCTTCACATGAGACTGTTTTAAAAATCCACGTTCCTGCATGCGTTAAAGCCGAGAAAGTCCTAAGGAAGATATGCAAAGTACGTTTGCTCAAATAACGGCTTAAAATTAGGAGCACAAGTACGCGTGGAAGGCGTATTTTGACTCATACGCACGCAACTGCATGCATGATTTAAAATTCCAGGGCATGTCTGCTCTCACCCCCATATGCACATGTATGGGCACTCGCACACTTGTTTTAAAGTTACCGTCCCTATGAATAATGTTTAAAGCAAAATTAAGTTAACTTAGTGCAACAGATACAACACATAGGCAGTGAACACAAATAAACCAGAAAAGCCAATAAGAGCCATATTCTGTTTACCATCCAGTTAAATTTAAAACAAAGAGAGGAGAAATAAAAGAATAACCAAGACTAAAACAAACTTAACAAATCTATGAAAACAATCAAATACTTGTTTTCTATACAGTGTCCGGTTCTTACAGGATTCGGGTAGGGCTGAGGAACGGTGGGAAGTGGGGGCAAGAGGGAGCTTTAAAAAAAAAAGCAAAAAAGATCTGTGATCTTGCAAAACCTTTTTTTTACAGTCATCGGTGGAAGCTGATCGGCCCGGGAGGGCCAGTTTTGACATTTTGGGGAGGGAGTTGGGAATGAGGCTGCAGGTCTGCAAGGCACTTTTTAAAATTAATTTAACAGTGCCACTGTTGAAAGTTGAAAAGCTGGCCTGTTAGGTATAAAGTTATTCGGCTAAAGTTAGCCGAATAACTTAACCTGAATATTCAGTGGGGACTTTATCCTGCTGAATATCTGGGAGAAGTCCACTCACCAGCTTACTGAATATGGACCTCCAGCTAAATATCCAGTCATTTAAATATGTCAGGAAAATAACAAAAACATGTTTTGTTTCATGTCATTTCACATCCACAACACAGAAAAACAGCAAAGTTTCATTTTGTTCCCAATGTTTAGCATGCGCTAATGACCAGAATGAAACAACAAAAAAACGAGAAGAGGTTGATACTGAAAAGGGTTTGTCCGGGTAGCTTTTAAGTTATTTATCCAAGCCCTAAGATTTAAATTTCCTGCCTCACCAACTGGCAAAATTTTACTCAGGTAAAATTTAGACACATAACAGAAGGCAGGGCAGTGGGCGTTCCAGGGCTGTGCCCTAAATGTATTCAGATAGCACCGATATTCAGCACTGTCTGGATGTATTTAGCCAGGTAACCTCAGGTGGGTAATACCAGAGTAGCTTCCCACTTCCCACATCACTCAGTATGAGCCTTGAAGCAAATAGCAAGCGAAATGAAAAACAAAGATTTTTCCATGCACACTCCTCCTACCTGCCAGCATGCACAGCTGCCACTGAGCCAGCTCCATTCCTTTATTTTTTTGTACGTTGTTTACAGAACAAATTGAATTGGTTTATCATCTAAATAAAATAGTTTGCAAGAAAGAAATTAATTTTCTATCTACTCAATCATTGTCAATGCTTCCTTTCTGTGTATATTTCTCCCATCAATCTGAGCTAAATGTAAAGATAGGAATGCTTTTGCTGGCTGACACCCTTGCAGGGAATAAGTCTCCCATCTGACTGAGAGTCTCCATAGACCTCACTGGTCTTATTTTAATTCTTGAGGTTACTCCCATTAACACAAATTATTGAAAGCTAAAAAAAAAAAAAATCCCCATAGACTCTTTTCATGACTTCACCTTAGCTTGAGATCTCTGACAGTATTTCTTCTGCTCTTCCCAGCAGAGCACTAGCAGCCTCTGGTGGATAATAACCTATTTTCAACAGCGACAGCCTACTGCATGTTTAAAGCTGTGCAGTGATCCTTGCAAGAAGGAGGGCAGTGCGATGACGCAGTGACCTGTTTGTCAGTTTCAGATGAAATGCAATTGCATCACATCAAATTTACCTGCTTACCTCTAACATTTTTTTTCTTGTTATTTAGGGCATTTGGGGGGTTCTAAAGTCAGGAGCCAACAGCATTGACAGCAGGCATTATGAACACTTCCAAAGACAGCTTTTTCAGAATGCACACTGCGCACTTTTCTACGCTTTTTAATTTGTTCTGACTCAGCAGTTTTCTTCTGCTCCTTTGGGCTTCCAGCGTAGTCGGAACCAAAGCTTGGCTCTGACGCCATGACCCTTTGTTCGCAACTACCAGGGAAGTTGTTGTTTTGTTTTTTTTAACTTCTTTTATATCCCTCTCCCCACTTAGGGGTAGATTTTCAAACGTGCGTGGTGCGTCCATGGGCGCGCGCCTCCCGACATGCGTACAAAGACGTGCCAGTTTTATAATATGCGCATGCCGATGCGCGCATGTTATAAGATCCGTGGGCCGCGCTCACATGCGCATCGGGTTTTATAATCCAAGCGCGTATGTGCGGGCAGCGTGCGCAAGGGGGGGACTTTCGCAATTTCTGCGTGGCAACGCATTCGGGCCTTCCCCAGTTCCTTCCCTGGCCGCTCCAATTAAGGAGCAGACTGGGAGGGAACGTCCCTACCCTCTACCTAAATTCCCTCCCTCTTCCCCTCTCTTCCCCACCCTCTAAACCCTACCTTTTTGGTTTTTTTCTTTGTTTTACAAAGAGTCTGTTGCACGCTCCGCAGACTGCCAGAGCGCGAGTTTTTGGGACAGCGATCAATGGCGCTGTCCTGGCCCACCCCTTCAAAGAGGCCTGGCACTTATGCGTGTGCCTAGTTTTACGTGTGTGGCCGGACCCCTTTGAAAATTCGTCTGGCGCGTGCAGGGCCCAGCCACATGCGTAAATCCCGGGATTTATGTGCGCGAGCCTTTTAAAATCTACCTGGTACTGTAGCTCCGTCACTGCAGCGATAATCCTCAGCTAGAGGCTAAGCATCGGGGCTCCGTCCAGTGCCCAGAAAACATCATCCATAAATTGAGGCACTAGGTGTTGCCAGTGTGCAATTTTGGACTGCCTCCCAGGAGCTGTGAATGCTGCCTCTGCAGGGGGGGCAGAAGACTGGAGCTGGGAATTGAACCCAGATCCCTCCACGTAGCAGTGGGTAGTGCTGCCACTGGGCAGACTCTTTAATTTTTTGTTTTAATGCATTGTTCATGATTTCTTAGGTTAGAGTGGTCTTTATGCTGTACCAGAAATGTCTGGGGAAAAGAGAAAACAAGATTCCAATCTCAAAAATGGATGCAAAGAAAAAATAAATTGTAGGCATGTGTAAACCCAATAATTTGGTTTTGGCTTGTTTTTTCTTTTTCTTTTTGGGGAAGGGTGCTTTTATTTTTCCGTTTGTTTAATGCTTTGTTAGATTCCTTTCTGGAACCAAAACAAAAAATGTTAAAAACCCCCAAAACAAAAAAAAATAAATGAGCCTTCCAGAGGCTTTCCAACCCTCCTCCTACCCCTCAACAAAGCCTTGGGGCTTGCCGGGCCTCTCTGACCCCTCTCCTACTTTGCAAAACCAACCTTGGGGGCAGGCCGAGCCCAGACAGATTTACTTTTCCCCATGTTTCTTTTATATCTAAGGCTACTGGAGAAACTGATACAGCAGTTTGGTATCAAATACCTTTTTTACATGAAAATATACAGCTTTAGGAACTATTAGGTGTTAGGCGTATGGATGCATTGGCAAAATCATCAAACTATATGAATGAAATAAACAGCTGGTTGTTAAGTAATCAGTCAAAACTATGTGCTGCCAAAACAGAAGGACTGAGAGTTGGTAAACCTGGTTCACTAGACCCCAAATATGGATACAGAGGCCTCACTTGGAGTACTGTGTTCGGTTCTGGTGTCCATATCTGAAAACGGATAGAGACAGGATGGAGGTGTTCCAGAGAAATGCGACCAAAATGTCGTGGAGTCTGTATAGGAAGACCTATGAGGAGAGGCTGAAGGATCTAAATATGTATACTCTGGAAGAGAAGAGGTGCAGGGGTAATATGATACAGACCTTCAGAACTAGGGATCATGAATTGAAATTCCAGGGGGATGACTCAGAGCAAACGTCAGGCAATATTTCTTCATGGAGAAGGGTGGTGGATGCCTGGAATGCCCAAATGGAGGAGGTGGTGAAGACAAAAACAGTCAAAGAATTCAAAGGGGCATGGGATAAACACTGTGGCTCTCTAAAGGCTAGAGGATGGAAATGAGGAAAGTGTGCAGAGGGCTAACTTGCTGGTGTGGCGGATACTACCCTTATCAGAAGGCAAGGAGAATACTACCCTTAACCAATATGTCTCGATGATTCTAATGCAACTACAACATTGCTCCCTATGTCAGCAGCAGGGGAAAGGGGGACTAGGATACAGAAAAAAACCAAGAAGGCCCAACTTCTACTGTCTGGGTACTGATGCGCAGACATAAGGTAAAAAAACACAGGACTACTTCTACGGCCAAGTCCATAAGCAAAACATGTCAATCAACACTGTCTGAATTTTCAAAAAAGCTCATCACCCAGTCAAAAATGTTACTAGCTGAAATTTTAATGAGTATCATAAGGTTTGGGGATAACTGCATGGAGTAACTTTACTACCCTTGAGAGAAACATGGGAGTAAGAACATAAGAACATGCCATACTGGGTCAGACCAAGGGTCCATCAAGCCCAGCATCCTGATTCCAACAGTGGCCAATCCAGGCCATAAGAACCTGGCAAGTACCCAAAAACTAAGTCTATTCCATGGAGTAACCTGCACGGAGTGGCACTTACTAACTTAAAAAGCTTGCTGGGCTGATTTTTCTGTCGTCATTTCTATGTTTCTATTATGACATTCTCCGTTTTATTCACCATTCCCTTCCTAATAATTCCTAACATTTAGGGTCATTCATCAGAATCAATTATGGCATTAACGCCCGCAATAACGCATGTGATACTAATGGTATCGTATTGCGCAAATGCAAATTTTTCATAGGGGCAGGATCAGGGAGGGGTTTGGGTGGGATGAATGAAAATGAAGGGCATTTTTGCACCGTTTGAAATGTCCGAAACGGCCTTAGTGCAATTTGTGATAAAGATTGCAAATTGCATTTTAGGAATTTTTGGGCTTGAGGAGGGGGAGATGGAGTGGGGTGGAATAGATAGAGAGACTCTGGGGAGGCCTTCACAGTATTCAACTACTTGTATCTCTATAGGAGGGCCAGCTAATTACTCGAGGTGAGGTTTTGGTGGTAGTTTAAGGTTTTGGGCCAGTTTTATATGCAGAATGAGACATACGAACAGCACAGTACACTCAGTGAAGATTTGACGTCATTTGGATTGAGGAAAGTCTCACAAAGTTTAGATTTCTACAATGTTATCGTTCCCTAGCTTGATGGGCTCTATACCAAGGTACCTATACCTTTTTCTTATTGCGGGTGTTATCCATGCAAAATTATAGCATTTTGATAAATCTAGGGGACTGTGGATCCGTAAAGTCTAGAGGACGTGAATGAAGAGTGGGTGGCTCGCGGGAATGACGGCTACTGCCTGGAGATAATACCCTTATTCAATAAACATACACACAGTTAATGCGACTCCAACAATGGTCTAAGCTTCAACAGCAAGAGGAAATGTGGAAAAAGATTTGCATTCACAAAAAGCAGGGATTAGCTTGCTTGTTACAGCGGTTACTACCCCAAACCAAATAAGCCTGATACTTCACTTTCAATACATATCCAGCATAGCGCTCTGCTTCAACGGCAGGGGAGAAAGACCGATACTGCACGCATATCCAGCATAGCTCTCTGCTTCAACGGCAGGGGAGAAAGACCGATACTTCACGCATATCCAGCATAGTTCTCTGCTTCAACGGCAGGGGAGAAAGACCGATACTTCACGCATATCCAGCATAGCGCTCTGCTTCAATGGCAGGGGAGAAAGACTGATACTTCACGCATATCCAGCATAGCTCTCTGCTTCAATGGCAGGGGAGAAAGACCGATACTTCATGCATATCCAGCATAGTTCTCTGCTTCAACAGCAGGGGAGAAAGACCGATACTTCACGCATATCCAGCATAGCTCTCTGCTTCAATGGCAGGGGAGAAAGACCGATACTTCACGCATATCCAGCATAGTTCTGTGCTTCAACGGTAGGGGAGAAAGACCGATACTTCACACATATCCAGCATAGCGCTTTGCTTCAATGGCAGGGGAGAAAGACTGATACTTCACGCATATCCAGCATAGCTCTCTGCTTCAATGGCAGGGGAGAAAGACCGATACTTCATGCATATCCAGCATAGTTCTCTGCTTCAACGGCAGGGGAGAAAGACCGATACTTCACGCATATCCAGCATAGCGCTCTGCTTCAATGGCAGGGGAGAAAGACTGATACGTCACGCATATCCAGCATAGCTCTCTGCTTCAATGGCAGGGGAGAAAGACCGATACTTCATGCATATCCAGCATAGTTCTCTGCTTCAACGGCAGGGTAATGAAGAAAAGTGGATCTATATACTGACAACAACCAACAAGGACTGAATTACATAGTCTGGGTGAACAAATAAGCATGGGTGTAGCTTGCTTATTGCGGCGGTTACTACCCCTAACTAATTAAGCTAGATATTCACTTAGATGCAGTTCCAACACTGCTCTCTACATTAATGGTGGGGGTGGAAGGGAAATAGAACCAAAAGGTTACTAAGAGCCAAGACTAACAGAAGTATGAGAAAAAAAATAAATAAAAAGTGCAAAGCTTGCTGGGCAGACTGGATGGGCTGTTTGGTCTTCTTCTGCCGTCATTTCTATGTTTCTATGTTTGCTTTTTGATTGCTGCAGCACAGTGAGCTGACAATTTCAATGTATTGACCGCTATCATGCCTAGTTTTGTTTCCTTGGTAATAACTCCTAATATGGAACCTAACAACATGTAACTACAGTATGGGTTATTTTTCCGTATATGCTTCACCTTGCACTTGTCCGCATTATATTTCATCTGCCATTTGGACGCCCAATCTTCCAGTCTCGCAAGATCCTTCTGGAACTTATCACAATCTGCTTGTGATTTGACTACTCTGAAAAATTTTTTCTCATCTGCAAATTTGATCACCTCATTCATCATACCCTTTTCCAGATCATTTATAAATATATTATAAAACACCAGTCCAAGTACAGATCCCTGAGGCAATCCATTGTTTACCTTTTTCCTCTGAGAAAAATGACCATTTAATCATACTCTTGTTTCCTTGTCTTTTAACCAGTTTGTAATCCACGAAAGGACATCACCTCCTAACCCATGACTTTTTAGTTTTCCTAGAAACCTCCCATGAGGGACTTTGTCAAATGCCTTCTGAAAATCCAAGTACACTACATCTACCGGTTCACCTTTATCCCACATGTGTATTAACCCCTTCAAAAAAATGAAGCAGATTTGTGAGTCAAGACTTGCCTTGGGTACATCCATGTTGTGTTCCATTAAACCATGTCTTTCTATATGTTCTGTGATTTTGTTCTTTAGAATAGGTTCCACTATTTTCCCCAGCACTGAAGTCAGGCTCTCCATTTATGCAACAAGTTTTTTTTTATATGCAGCTTTAGTGTCTAGACACAAGTTGAAGACATTCCTGTTCCATGAAGGTTTTGAATAAGTTAGTCTTATTGAGTCATGGGACCAAATATGGTAGTAGGTAAATTCATTTTGGTTAACTAGGGCTTATTTGGTTATGGGACGAAGTACTGCAGTAGCTAAAGTCTCTCCCGGGTTTTATGATAGAGGTTATAGGGTAGGTAAAAGATGTTTACGAATTACAAAAGCTTATATAGTTTATTTGTCAGAGTGAATGTGAAAGTAATGTTTGGAAAATTATGATTGTGCTGGTATTAGCTGGTTTTACATTATATTGTATTTGTAAATTGTTCTGTGTCTTTTTAATATTAATTGTAAAATTGTTTTACCGTAACTCGCTCTGAGCACGATTATAGAGTGGGAATTAAATAAATAAATATACATTTTCACTGACAGTATTCTCTGCCGGTAATGAGCTGCAAAACAAACTGGAAATAAATGATGCATACTGTACAGTACCAAAGCACACGTAAGTACAAGTACAGAACAGTGTGCATTAATTGTGCATTAGCAGAATATTTCCATTTCAGATGGATACATGATTTAGCAAAGTCATATGGGTTTTCAACCACAGCAATGGTGGCTGATAAGATGCTGATCAGAGTTATGCTTGGAAAGTACCTGGATGGCGACCCACCAGGGAAGACTAAGAACCGTGGATTGCAGAAGGCAATCCAGCAAACCTCTGCAATATTCTGCCAGGAAATGGTCACAGGCAACGTGAAGAGGCCAGAAACTGGGAAGAAAGAGGAGACAGGGAAAACAAACCTAGAGGTGTTCAGGTAGGGTGGATATGAGGTATTGAAACAGACATTTCAACCTTACTAACTCAGTCAGCTAGGTTGAAAATCTAAGTAATTGGATTACTCATTTTATTGCTGGCCACTAACTTTGCCCAGAATATATATTATCTCTATGTGTAGGGATGGGGATACCAAATGAGAAGATACAAGCACCAATCTGAATTACCTTTGGATTCATTACCTGAGAGGGGTGGAGACAATGTCCCTATCACCCCAGTACCACACCAGTATTGATTTTTGTGGGCCCCTTACTTATTTTGGTACTTGTAATTAATATTCACAACACCCATAAGAACAGAACAACCTGTTTATTTAGATACAAGAAGCAATTCTGGCACAATATGCATCACAGTGTAATACAACTTAAGTTTACCCAGAACTCACCAATAAAATTACCCCATACCAGTCAAGGGCAATAAGAGTCCTAACAATGTTATACAGAGAAAATACAGATGGTTGTAATAATTAAATCACTTACTATTATTATCATTAGCCAGAATATTTCCAACAAGAATCCCAATCCCAAACCTAGGTATATCCTCAATATTTAAACAGCAAATTCAAGAAGGAGAAAAAAAGCAATATAATGTCCCATAAAAATTAAGAAAGAAAATTATGTCTGGTTGGGGCCTTTGTAGAGATTGATGAAGTTGCAGTGTTGGCCCTGGAGCTGAGTAGGGTCCAGAAAGAGGAGGATTGTTTCTTACACCTAGGGAGATGCAACCCGCCCACAAGGTCAGACCCTCTCCAAGCAAGGCAATAGGAAGAAAAATCAGATTACACTGCTCCCTGCGTATCAACTATCATCTGGAAATCTGTGCCTTATTGAGTGTGTGGTGCTTCTAAAATAGGCTTAGACACACTCCAAAAAGGTAAGCCAGCCCTCAGAAAGCCTCTTCTTAAAGCCTGGTTAGACAGTTATAAAGTAGTGCTACTCCTGGGGGAATTTTGCACACAACATTTTAAAATGCTGCGCACACAATTATAAAATTCTGCAAAATTCTGCATACTTTATATTGGTCAAAATAACAATATACATCACAATCTCTGAGTAATTAACTGAAAATATAATACAGAAAAATTATTATTCAAAGACACAGAGTTTTAAATATTTTGAGCAGAATTCCCCTAGAAGTACACTGTTGGAGTATCCCACCCTCTTTTCCTCCTACCCTGGTCAGACCCCTTTCACTCTGCCTTCTCAGGCTCTAATTTCTCCACTCTCCACTCCCCTTCAGGCTCAACCCCTTTCACTATCTCAAATCCCCTCTTAGAATTTAACCAATTTCTCATACAGCCTTTCACAGAGTCTCCCTCTGTCCAACTCTCTCTCTCATACATACACACACAAGTTCCCCCTGACCCTCACACACACACACACACCCCATCATACAGACTCTCTTTTGGTGCAAACACGCCCCCTCACACAGGCTCCCTCTGTCCTTCTTTCAAACATACACCTCACATTAGAGATGTGCATTCGTTTATGACGAATTAGGCAATTTCAATGAAATTGCCTAATTCGTCATGGTTCGGGGGCCCCGCCACCAAAACAGATTTTCCCCAAACTACGAGAAAAATTTGTTTTTTGGGTTTGCATGGGGGGAGGGGCACATTTTATTTTTTTAAATAAAAAACTACCCCAAGCATTAACATTTAGTATTTATTTTATTTATTTTTAATTTTTATATACCGAAGTTCTTGTAGGGACTACAAATCACTCCGGTTTACATAAAACAAAGAACTGCTCAACAGAGAGTGGAGCTTTACATGGAACCGTAGAACATATGGAACAGTATAAATGGATGACAATTAAACATAGTGAAAAATAAATAAAAATAATAGTTTAACTGGTAATAAATAAAGAATTATATTATTTACTATAAGCAGTATAACTTTTTAAAGTAGAAATAAATATTAACAATGCTAAATATATATAAGAAATAAAGTGAATTTTTGAACTCAAAGATAGTAAGATAAGTAAGATAAGTAAGATAAGTAAGATAGTATAATACAACCCCCCCCCCCCCCCCACCATCCCGATCCCTCCCCAAGACTTACTAACATCCCTGGTGGTCCAGCGGGGTCCCGCGAGCGATTTGTCCCTCTGTCCCGTCTGGCCTGCCTCGCTCAAAATGGCGCTGATAGCCTCTGACCTACTATGTCACAGGGGCTACCGGTGCCATTGGTCAGCCCCTGTCACATGGCCATTGACGCCATCTTGTGCTCTTACCATGTGACAGGGGCTGACCAATGGCACCGGTAGCCCCTGTGACATAGTATGGGCAAAGGCTATTGGCACCATTTTGATTACTGGCAGCCGATTGCGAGATCGCTCCCGGACCCCCGCTGGACCCCCAGGGACTTTTGGCAAGTCTTGGGGGGGTCAGGAGGCCCCCCCAAGCTGGCTATCGGCGCCATTTTGATTACTGGCAGCCGATTACGAGATTGCTCCCGGACCCCTGCTGGACCCCCAGTGACTTTTGGCAAGTCTTGGGGGGGGGGGTCAGGAGGCCCCCCAAGCTGGCCAAAAGTCCCTGGGAATCCAGCGGGGATCCTGGAGTGATCTCCTGCCCTCGGGCCATTGGCTGCCAGTAACCAAAATGGCGCCGATAGCTAGCTTGGGGGGGGGGGAGGCCTCCTGACCCCCCCAAGACTTGCCAAAAGTCTCTGGGGGTCCAGCAGGGGTCTGGGAGTGATCTCGCAATCGGGTACCAGTAATCAAAATGGCGCCAATAGCCTTTGTCCATACTATGTCACAGGGGCTACCGGTGCCATTGGTCAGCCCCTGTCACATGGTAAGAGCACAAGATGGTGCCAATGGCCATGTGACAGGAGCTGACCAATGGCACTGGTAGCCCCTGTGACATAGTATGGGCAAAGGCTATTGGCGCCATTTTGATCGAGGCAGGCCCGAATGTCAGACGGCACAGAGAGAGCAATCCCTCGTGAGACCCCGCTGGACCACCAGGGATGTTAGTAAGTCTTGGGGAGGGATCGGGATGGTGGGGGGGTTGTATTTAATGTATTAAAGTGAATTTTAATGCTTGGGGTGGGGTTTTTTTAGCTTCCTTTTCCAGCGTCGTTTTTTGGGCCGGTTTCGTTTTTCCCTGTTTAGTTTTTGGTCATTTTTCCAAAAAACTAACTGAGGAAAAACGAACTTTACCCCGAAGCGTCCGACTCAAAAAACGACCCGGTAGGAAAAGACGAAGCTCATCTCTACCTCACATAGGCTCCCTCTCTCTTACACATATACACACACCTCTCAAACAGTCTCCCTCTTTCTTTCACATACACACAGCCTCACACAGGCTCCCTCTCTCTTGCACACATACATATACACACTCACATAGGATCTTTCTCTCTTTCTCTTTCTCTCACACACAGCCCTTCACACAGGTTTCCTCTCACATACAAACATACACCCTCACTCAGGCACAGAGGCTCCACATCTCTCACACACACTCACACACACACTTGTATCTGTCTTTCTGCACATACACACACACACATTCACACTCACATGCTGTGTCAATGTCATCAGCTGTTCACTGCTTCTCTGCTGCAAATGGGATGGGCTCTACTCGTGGCCCACCAGAGCCTTCCTCGTCTTCACCTGTGAGCAGGATGGGCTCAGCTCATAGCCCACTCCTTTGTCTTTGGTCCGCAAGTGGGATGGGCTCCACTTATGGGCTGCCAGGACTCCTTCCACCTGCTGTGAGTGGGATGGGTTTTGCTTGCAGCCCATTGGCTCCTCCCTCTTCTTCTGCTGCAAGTGGGGTGGGTTCCATTTGTGACCCACTGAGGCCTCTTTCATCTTCAGCTCAATCAGGATGGGCCTCCCTCCCCTTGGCTGCAAGCAGAATGCACTCCATGGCCCGCCAGGCATCTTAAAATTCTGCACAAAAGAAAATTCTGCGGAGGGGAATTCTGTGCAAATTCTGCACCCTGCAGTAGTGCAGAATTCCCCCAGGAGTAACCTGGTGCAGGGGATTATCTGAAATACCATTCTCTGAGCCTTAACTCCCAGCGAAGGAAGAAAAACGCACATGCCAGTCCATCTGCAATGCTATAAAACCAGCACTCTAAAAAAAAATGTTCATGGTTAACCAGCAACTTAGCTTCAGGTAAGCTCCAGGGGGATTGAGACAGCCAACCATGGTGACCCTGTCACATTAGTTAAACCAAATAGTTTGTTTAAATTGCATCATATCATTTAATATATTAAATAGGACTTTTGATGTTAAGTGATTATAAAGTGTAAATTTCAGTGTTTATTTTTTCTCTAAATGGAAGGTTTCTTACAGGATGCTGTACATCGGCATTTATTTGTGTTCGCTTTAGCTATCGTTTCTGGGGTTGTTTTTTCAGTTATTTCAAATTAACAATTCATTTATAAACACTGTGTATCAGAATTCTTAGTTGTAATGCTACTCCCGAATGCACACACCCAGCGCCCACTTCCAGCACAGCCTACCCAACCCCAGAACGTTTTCTCTCCCTCCCCCCCCATAAACCCAGTACTAACCCCCTATCCAACACAGCCCTACCACAACCATCTTCTAGCCCTCCCATCCCCATGGTACAGCCCCAGGCCCTGCACTCTCTCACACCTTCCCGGCAGTTCCCCCTCCAATCCCAATATCCTCACCACATAGCAAAGCCCAGCAATTTCCCCCTACCAGCAAAGCTCCCACATCCCCAATATTCTCACCTCTGCTCAGAACATCGCCCCCATAGCTCTAAGCCCCCCAGCTCTAGCCCCAGCAATTTCTCTCCTCCCCCAGGTAATGAAGTTTCTGAGATACTGACCCTGCCCCACCCCACATCTTCCTGGATGTCCTCCACCCTGCTGAATTCCACAGTAGCCAAACCACTTCCAGGCACTTTCAGCAATTACCTCACCTCAGTGCTAAGATCTTAGGGGAGCAACCTTTTAGACATTCCCACAATATGGCTATAGAATCACGGGAAAGGATGTTTATTATTATATAGAATTCACTGCCAGAGACTTTGAAGGCTGAGACCTGTATTAAATTATTTAGATAAAGTGTAAAAGCGTTAGTTTACCCAGGGTTTTGGGAACTGATAGGATAATGCAGTTGGAAGGGATATAAAATAATAAGGGTTCAACAATGAAAATATGGTATTTTTGTTCTGATTTTGTTGAGGCCAATATTCAGTAAGATGATCAGTGAACGAGTTATCCGGCTAGAGTTTGCCAATTAAATTGTCCTGTATATTCAGCGGGATAAACATCCTGCTGAATAAACTTCCTAAAGTTATCCAGCTACAACTAACCAGCTATGTTTGAAAATAACTGATTAGGTTTTTAGTTATCTGGCCTTGATTGGTTGGATAACCTACTACTTATTTACTTATTTAAAACATTTTAAACCCACCCTTCCTATGTTCAGGGCAGGGTACAATATAATATTCATAGTTAATAAAACTGTCATTACAAACAATAATTATAAAACGTACATCACATAGTACAAAATCTTAAAACATAATATCAGTCTTTAAAATGCTTGTTTAAAGATATCCAGTTAAGTAGTGATATGAAGAAAATATAAAAAGAAGTAAAGGGGCCTGTAGCTTGATTTCCTCCCCCTGCCCCGCCAGGGGCAGGGGGAGGAAATCATATCTGGCCATGTACCTCCCCCCCACCACCACCGTACATTCCCTTCTAAATAATAAAAATGTTTCCATCCATTTCCCCATTTGACTAAATAATATAATCACTGCCACCTCAGACTCTCCTGTAAGTAAGTTTAGGGGTGCAAGGACCTGTCTACTACAGGACACTTCCAGTTCCCCTCCCACTTCATTTCCCAGTTCCCCTCCCACTTCACTTCAGGAAAAAGACAACATGTTCTCCTCAGAATTAGACTTTTCTTTATCAGATTTATTAGGATTTGGGATTTAGAAGATGACAGCAATTCCTGTCTCTAAGTACCAGTTTACCCTAAAGAAGCTTCTGTGATATCACATCAGTTTACATTCAGGTACTGTAGGTATTTCTCTATCCCCAGAGGGCTTACAATCTAAGTTTTGTACCTGAGGCAGTGGAGGGTAAAGTGACTTGCCCAAGGTCACAAGGAGCAACAGTGGGACTTGAACCCTGGTCTCCTGGTTCATAGCCCACTGCTCTAACCACTAGGCTATTCCTCCTCCCTCCTTAAGTCCCAACTGCAGGTGATATCCCTCTGTTCACCTCTAAAGTAGACGCTGGCTGGAGGTCTGTAGAATGTGGGCAGGGGAGAAGGGTCTGATGCTGGCAGAGCTACTAGGCTGTTCTCTGATCCTCACTGCCTCCTCACTGCCTCAGACTGCGCATCTGTCTGACCCCAGGCAGGGCATCTCCTCTGCGGTCTCCTTACCACACCGAGTCTTCTCCGTCCTCAATAGCAGGGGTTACTGGGCTGCTTCGGGTTTGCTCTTCACCCTTTCTCCTTATTTGCCCCCCATCTTATACTTTCCAACTGATAAATATGCATATGCTCATGCAAAATCAAGTGGTGGGTGGAGGGTCTTTGCCGCATTGCAGGTCTTTCCCTCCTCCCCATTTCTTCAGGGGGGGGGCCTGCCAAGTCTGCCAAGCTCTATGCCAGAGTCAACATTGTCTCTGATTCAGAGTGCCCCCCCCCCCCCTCAACCAAGGGTGTCAGTCCTTCTGATGTTTGGAGTTCCCTTGGCCAGTCTGTGACTCCTGCTTATGAGCCTAAGTGGCTGCATTGTCCTTCTGCCTTGGTTTTATTTACACAGTCTCTTACAAACAGGCAGAACTTGATAAATATCTTTCAGTTCTGGTTTACAGTTCTCATCTGGCCTAAGTTTCTTTTCTTTAGCTATGGCAGTGTTTTTGGCCTGTCAGTACACTGGTCTGCATATTTCTTTGGCTATTATGTTAGGTGCTTTCAGTGGTAAAACATGGGATATCTCCCTTCACTCTCCACATCCCCTGAAACAAAAAAACTCCCTGCTGGGAGCGGGGTCTGAATTTACCCAGGAGTAGGCAATCTTCTGGGGACATCTATTGAAGATATCTGGTTAAGTAGGAAGTTATCGGGCCAAATAAGGCAGGATAACTTTAGACCTGCTCTGAAGTAGCCTAAAGTTATCCGACTACTTAGCTGGATGTGACTGACATTTGACTAAGTAAGCCAGATAACTAAACCCCTCCCACTAATGCCCCCAGAATACTTCTTTTTTTTTTATCCAGTTAAAATTTAGTTGGATAAATGGCTCAACATTCAGAAACTTGCCATTTAGATGGATAACGTTGGATTTATCCATCTACATGGCTTTGAATATTGACCTTGTTATCTTTGATATATTGTATCTTTTTATGAATGTTTTATTTGTAAGCCATTTGGAGTGGAAGATAGTGCAGTTAATGCATTGTTAAAAATACACCAGGCTGGCTGGCCAAGGGACAGGATGAGGCAAGCTGGATACTGGAGACATGCCAGCTCACAGACGGCCCCCAGTGGCAGAAACTGAGAGTCTGGGCTCAGACAGGTGGCTGTGCACTGCTGCTGACCTGCTCCTCTGAGAACGATTGCTTCTAATTTAGCACCTCTCTCAAAGAGACGCTGCTGCTCTGTCATCTCACCAGATGGCTCCTAGGAGCTTTCGGGCAATGCTTGTTGATTCCAATAGCCCTAATTTCCATGTTGGAGTGGGGGAGTTCTCTCGAGGTTTAACAGTATTATTGGTAATCAGAAACTCTACATATAAAGCAATGATTTTTGCATTCTCATGCATTACTCTTGTAGAAATTGTTAAGCATTCTGAAGAATGTTGGACTCAGTGGACTCCTAGTTTTCTCTCTTTAATTATGCATGTAAAGCATACTGCCTGACTAACATTATGCATTTGTTTATTCAACGAGGGTCTAATTTCATTCAGGTTCAAATATGTACAATGCTTTGTTGGTGTCCACGTTTGTTGAGACCTGGTATTTTCAGAATGGCCACAAGATGGTGCTGTATTAATATTATTTCTTTGTGCTCATTATAAGCCATGGGTGTTTACCAAACACTAGAAGAAAATATTTAATCCATTAAATTCTTGCTGAACTTGAATTTTAAAGCAATCGGAGTTAAGAAAGGCTTCACATTTTAACATACTTAAAATTATCATACCAACAAAAAGCCCTCAAGAAGGGCACTGGCTTTAAAGAAAAAACGAAAGATAGGACAGGGGTAATGAGGGAAGAGAATCACAAGCAGGAGCTCTGGTGTTCTGTAAGTGCTCTGTAGTTCGATACATGGCAGGTGTAGCTTCCCGGACACAGTAATGCTGCATTTCACATTTCATTCTCCTAGCTCTGATATAAGACAGGGCTCCATTTTTAAGCATGGTTTTTTTTTCTGAGTAATAAGTACTGATGATGATCATTATATGGCTGCAGCCAGTGGAAAAAAATAGACTTATCCAGGAGGTGTTACCAACAGGCCCCTAGGAAAATTTGTCGTTGTGGTTATAATTTGTATTCATGGAGCTGTTATATTTTTAATGCTTTTAAGCCTCAATAAAACATTTGAAGTGGAAAAAAAAATCACAAGAGGTCCACCTGTCTGCTGCTTTGACCTCTTGGAAGGGTTGTTACTGACTGATAACTGCATTAAAAGCCTGAGCCTGGTGAATGCGCCTAGTGGATCAAGTCTGTGTAGTACTAGTGGGAGGGCTAGCCACTGCAGGATGGTGTTCAAATTGAGTGCCAGCTGTGCCAATCACATTCATAGACTTCAGCGGTACTTCACACCTCTTAAATAGCAAAAAGATCTATTTTTAAGGATTGCATGTTGCCAATGACTCATTTTTGTGAGTCTATGCTCTGCAAGTGAAGAGGACAGGAAAAAGGAAAAAACAATCAGGCCGATTCAGTATGGTGCGCTCAGCCGAGCGTACCATTTAGCACCCGTTTGGCCACGCGTTTTTGACGCGCGTCTATTACCCCTTATACGGTAAGGGGTAATAGCGCCTTGAAAACATGCGGCCAAATTTGCGAAAACTAATAGCACTCATCACATGCAAATTTTAATCGCCCGGGATACTGAAAGTAAAATGTACGGCCAAGCCACACATTTTACTCTCAGAAATTAACGCCTGCCCAAAGGCAGGCATTAGCCATAGACAGGACCAGGTAAGTGTACAGAAAAACAGAGAAAACTGCTTTTCTGTACATCCTCCGACTTAATATCATAGCGATATTAAGTCGGAGGCCCCAAAAATAAAAAACCCAAAAACGTCTTGGGAAAAAAAAATCTGCCTGCCAGTCGGTGGGTTTGAAAATGGACGCTCTATTTTGCCGGCTTCCATTTTCCGAACCCGTGGCTGTCAGCGGGTTTGAAAACCGGTGCCGGTAAAATTAAGCATCGGTTGTTGGACAGCCGCCGCTTCTGCTAATAAGGAGGTGCCAGGGACGCGCTGGTGTCCCTAGTTGCCTCCTTATTAGCGCAGGTCCTAATTTAAGTAGAGAATAGCGCAACCAGGAGAGGTGCCTGGGCTTGCATCGGGAGAGCGGGTGCTGGCCTCTGAGCGCAGGTTCTCCCACAGGTTTTATTGCATCGGCCTGAAAATTTCCTAACAAGGCAAATACTACTAGCCATCTTTCATTTGGCTTTTATTACAAAACAGATGTTGCTTGAAACTTGTTTCTGAATGCTGGGTCTAACTATTTAGGCAGTAATTTGAAAGAGCCAACAAAACGTAGACTGCAAATTTGCACACAAGTTACACCAGATTTCAAAGCGAACTTGTGCATGTACATCAGCTTTGAAAACAGTTCCACCAAGCTACCCTCAAATTCCACCCGCTATTATGTGCTTAGAAATTTTTCTGAAAGTTTTAAGGTGCATTCTTTTGAAAATGTAAAAGTATGGCACAGAAGTGCAAACCACCTCCTCAGCTCCACCACTGGAAGCACCTCCGCTTAGTCTGGGGAAATGTAAGCGCATATAGGCTGGGCAGGCAATTTAATTATAGGTCATTTTCCCAGGTAAAGCACCATTTTACCCATGAAAATAACTTTGAAAATTATTCCTTTTGCACCTTATTCATTCTTAGGGCCCTATTAGCATTTTTCCCATAGACACAAAGGGGCTAATGTAATAAGGTGCACTTGGGAGAGTGCACAGTTTAACTCGCAGTTGTGCGCACATTTTTTGTGTGGAAACTTTACTGCCAATGCAGCAAGGAGTTTTGCACTCAAATAATATGTGCACAACAATGTGGGCTGAATTTTAAAAGCATTACTCACGCTTAAAGGCCCAAATATGCAGGTGTGTGGACTGTGCGTGAGCAATGTGGACTTTAAAAGATGCTGATTGTTTTGTATAGACGCACGCAAGCAAAAAACCTCCCAAAAAGTAGGCTGAAAAGGGCCGGGGTGTGGGCATTTTAGGGCAGAGCCAACAGTTATGCATGTAAATCCATGTTTTAAAACTGGAGGCCGCAGCATGCAGCGGCTTATTAGCCGCGTATATTTACTGCTGCTCCTGATAAGAGAAAGTTTTTACTCAATGCATAATTAAGCTCTGGAATTTATTGCCAGAAGATGTGATGAAAGCTATTAGTATAACTGTGTTTAAAAAAAAGGTTTGGACAAGCTCCTGGAGGAAAATGTCCATTAACAATTATTAAGGGAGAGTTGCAGAAATCCAGTGCTTATTCTTGGGATAAGCAGCTTGGAATCTATCTACCTCTTGGGATCCTGCCAGGCACTTGTGACCTGGCTTTTAGCCACTGTTGGAAACAGGATAGTGGGCTTGATGGACCCAGGGCCGGTGCTAGCTTTTTTGCTACCCTGTGTGAAAAATTACTGTGCTCCCCCCCCCCCCCCCCCCGATTCATTCAGAGTCTGTTCCAGGCCCATCAAATAAAGTCCAGCTCCGTCCTGCAGTCTATATTTTTAAAAACTGATATGCCCCCCCCACCCCAGAACCCATGGGATAGGGAAGGGTATTAGGTGCCCTAGGCAAACCTCACAACCTTGCAGACACCCCACCCCACACACTCCGACATCCTTTACAGACACACACAAATTATGCATTTATAATAAATTTTACATGAAAAAGAACATTCAAATGTTCGGTCTGCTGAGGCAAAAATAACACAACATGTATATTATATTTACATGGAATCCTGTAGGGCCAACCAGAAAACTCTGCAAAAAGACACTTGGGACTCCTATGGAATTTGACTTTTTGTAATGCGTATTGGGTGTGAGCTTGCCCTCAGAAAGCCATGAACAAACAGAATTACCATTACAATATAGTAAACGTCCCATAACAAAACAACCCTAATAAACTTATCTATGAAAAGGCAACACTGCATATATTACACCAGGCCCTAGAGCACCAATAAAAACTCTTATTAGGAAACCAGGCTGCTATAGATCCCTACTCCGAAATTACATGCCAGCAAAATATCTCACCTTGGTCACATATGCAGAACATAGACAGACCCGTACCAAATACAGAATAAAGAGATCAGAAAGTATAAACAGAAACGTGCTGAGAAGAACTGAACGGGAACCCACAAGAAGCCAGCCTCTACAGACGGAGCAACAATGGAAAAACAGAAACCTTACCATTCTTCATAAAAACATTAAATAACAAAATCAAGAAATATAAAACAATCATAATAGTAAAATCATATTCATAAAAAGAATAAATATTTCAAACAGTTAATGAATAGAATATACAAAATTTTCCCAAACACAAATAACATATTTCAAAACATCTGATGAATAAAAAAATCTAATAATTAAAAAAAGTTCTATTCCCCCCAAAAAAAATTAAATATTTCAAAAGAGCAGAATTATCAAATTATACACTAATTAAAACAAATAAGGATTAAAAAAAATCTCCTGCTCTCCATACCTGTGATCTTCTGATTTCCAGTCACCCTGAGATTGTCGTGGATTGGGGGAGGTAGGGACACCAAAATTTTATCTTTTCTTTTACACACACGCATAACACATTCATTCTCTCACACAGTCCCTCTCCTTCACAGATACCTTATGTGTATGTGTGTGTCTGAGAGCCTATATGTGACACATGGGCTCTCACAGGCACACAAACATACACACAGTCTCACACACAGACTCTCACACAGATACACACACACAGGCTCTCAGACATGCACACATGCGCTCAGTCACTCACACATATACACATATGGCCTCCTGTTGTTTTTGGGCCATGGCGGGTGCGAGCGTGCACACAAATGGAACACGGGCCTCTCTGACGGCCGGCGGCAGCTTGCGGCCTCTCTCCTTCTTCAGCTGCTGGCGGCCCTGTGGCCTTTCCTTCTGCTGCTGGCTCACTGCCTCCCCCGGGTGCACCACCCCTTGCAAATGCATGGTGTACACACCCGGATGCACTGGGCCTGGATGGACCCTTGATCTGACCCATTATGGCAAGCCTTATGTTCTTATGAGATGTAAGTCTGCAGAAATCACATTTTAAGCCTAACACCACAGGGTGAGGGCTCCAGGTCACCTGGGGAGCATGCAAGCTGAAGAAGCAAAGGGGTCTGGATGAACCCGAGATAGATTGGGCAAACTGATGGACTACTTGGTAAAACCGGGAATGTACTTCATGCAAGTATGTTTTAAAATCTTATCTGTGCGTTTTAAAACTGACAAAGTCCTAAGGAAGATATGCAAAGTACATTTTCTCAGGTAACTGCTAAAAATTTGGGGCACACTTACATGTGGTAGGCATATTTTAAAACATAATTTAATCATAATTTAAAATTCTCGCGTATGTTTGCTTGTGTGTCTGTACGATCCACACATTTGTTTTAATGTTACCATCCCAGTGTACAGGCTAGCTCTCTCCTATGCAAATCCCATGCTATTGATTAATTGTTGCCTCCTGTCAAGGAGTATACAAAGAACTCCCTCAGACCACCTTAAAGGATTGAGCACATCAGTCTCGTTCAGTCCTCCTTAAGGTTCAGACCCACAGGGAATCCAGGGTGAAGGGAAGACCTCAGGGCCTACAAGGGTTAAGCAGGCTCCAAAAGAACAGACAGAGACCCACCCTACACCCTACCTGCCATGTTTAAGTGTGACAGGAAGTTTAAGATCTGCTTGATTTAAAGATTGTGACTTGCCTGGAGTCTAGATGAGCTGCTAAACCATTTGTTTTGCTTTGCACCATGTTGTGTTATTGAGAGAAACCTGAACTTCAAGGTGAGCTGCCTAATATGTTTGTTTTGCTTTACATTACACTTTTGTTTCACTATAAAGAAACTGCATTTAAGGAACAGCCAGAGTTGTCCTCCTTTTCCCTCTGGCTGATCTCAAGCCGCTACCACTCAAGTTACCACACCCGCAATGCAGAGGGGTGCATTGGCTTACCTCCTGTTTCCTTGGCACTGAAAACTTATCTCCTAGGCCAGGGTAGAGTAAATGTTCTAGGGTATAATGTTAGTTGATGGGTGGAAGCTGGAGTTCCAGTGACAGGACCTGGTAGATGAAATTTTATGCATAGAAAACATGCTTTATGCACACAAAGCAAATTTCCTCATATAAAATATGATTTATGCACACACACAAAGCTTTCTGTACATAAGTAATGTTTTTATGCACACTAAGCATTCTTTTATGCACATTTTCAGGTTTGTATGTGTTTTTTTAACTCCTGATGGATTAGCATACTATTAGCTTACTGCATTGGGAGTGAAAAATATTTTTAGTGTCTGCATTAATAAAGCTGTGTGCTGAATTTCAGCAGTTTTAATACTAAGCTTTAGAGATGTGAATCGTGTGATCAATCGTCTTAATGATCGATTTCGGCTGGGGGGGGAGGGAATCGGATCGTCGCAGTTTTGTTTTTTTAAATATCGTGTAAATGGTAAATCGGGGGAGGGCGGGAAAACCGGCACACTAAAACATCCCTAAAACCCACCCCGACCCTTTAAAATAAATCCCCCACCCTCCTGAACTCCCCCAAAATGCCTTAAATTACCTGGGGTCCAGAGGGGGGGTCCCGGTGTGATCTTTTACTCTCGGGCCTCCGGTGCATTGTAGAAATGGTGTGTCATATGACAGGGCAAAGGTAGCGCCGGCGCCATTTCTACAACGCACCGGAGGCCCGAGAGTAAAAGATCACACCGGGACCCCCCCCACTGGACCCCAGGTAATTTAAGGCATTTGGGGGGGGGGTTCGGGAGGGTGGGGGATTTATTTTAAAGGGTCGGGGTGGGTTTTAGGGTTGTTTTAGTGTGCCGGTTTTCCCGTCCTCCCCCTTCCCCTCCCCCGATTTACAATATTTGACGATAAATCGGAGGAATTCCTATTAAATATCGCCTCTAACGCTTTTTGACGATTTAAAATATATCGGGCGATATTTTAAATCGTCAAAAAACGATTCACATCCCTACTAAGCTTATTCATTGGCTCCAGACTGGGAGAAACCCTTCTGTACATAGACTCCTAACGAAAAATCCTAGCTAAATCAAGCTTTTGTGGCCCAATATAAATTTCTTGCATGTTTGCAAGGAATACACAAATCAATCAAGTTATTGCCAGACTTATACCATTTAATAGTAACCCTGATAAGAGAATGTTCAATAAATGCTTAATCCACAGTGGCAGCCATCGCCTTCTGGTGTGGTGTAAAGCCCCTTTTCTTTGTTATTATATTGTATGTCTTACCTGTTATCTGAAAGTTGATAGATTCTCTCTCCTACTGTGCCCTTATCACATGCAAGTGACTGAGGTGTGCAGCAGAATTCACAGATTCCTCAGGCTATGGCAGAACCGTGATGTAAACACTGGTGCCGTGGCCCCTGGAACTGAACTCAGACCACCGTGTCCTTTCACAAAGGCCACCTGAGCTGCTATTTAAACTGGTGGCTTAGAGGTAAAAAGCCTGTGGCATTGATATATTGATGGCAGTTGAAAATACTTTGTGGAACAGATATGAATTGGCATCTTACTGGCTGGTGAGTCTTCATATTTTTATTTTTTTATTTTAATTGTTCAGCCGTCCATTCCGTGTGATATAAATTATGGAGCTACAGCCTAAAATTAACTTAATTTTTTTTATTTTTATTCTGCCTTTCATAACTGAGCAGCCACTTCAAAGTGGATTACAGTATGGTTAGATGAGCCGCTGGCAGTGGTTACAGTGGAGGTACAGTTAAAAGCAGATTACAATAGAGTAGACATTAAAGTTTGAACATCTATGCATGTCAGGTTACGTAATGGGTATTGATAAGTGTCATTAGGGTATGTTAGGGTATATTTTGGGAATCATTTGTTTACTCTTTCAAAAAATACTAGAACTCAGGGACATCCTATGAAGTTTGTAGATAGTACATTTAAAACAAAATAGAGAAAATATTGTTTCACTCAGCACACAATGAAGTGCTGGAATTCATTGCCAAAGGATATGGTAAAGGCAGTTAGCATAGCTGGGTTTAAAAAAAGTTTGGACCAGTTCTGGAGGAAAAGTCCATAAACTGTTATTAACCAGATAGACTTGGGAAAAGCCAATACTTATCCCTGGGTGTTAGAAGCATGGGATCTATCTACTATTTGGGATACTGCCAGGTATTTGTGATCTGGATCGGTCACTGCTAAAAACAGGATTGGGCTTGATGGAACTGACCCAGTATGGCAATTCTTTTGTGACATGGGTGTAATGGATCTCTGGGCTCATTACCATTAAGGACAGGGTAAAGTCCTTTAGCCAGGGCAATATAGGTTGGTAATTAGGCCAAGGCACTATGCTATACAGTCCCTCCCTCTGAGAGTGCTAGAATGGCCAAGCCCCTAGTACATAATAAAAGCAGGTCTCTCCTGAGAGCTCTGGGGGCAGTACAATTTGGTTTTGGAGTTAGGAGGAAGTATTGGAGCTTATCCTGTATTTAATTTTTGAGACCCTACCCTTGGACTCAGGTACCAATTGCTTGTAGTTCATGGGCAATGTCGGGAAACTGCCTTACAGTCAACACCTTGGCTGTTTGATAGGCTTTCAGGCTGTTTTGGGGATTTTTAAAGTTTTATTTGTAAGAAGACTGAGAGACCCTTGAATGTTTGCCTGGAAGAAGATTATGGGGATGCCTCTCCCCAGGAGGGTCAGTATATGGAAGATGAGCCCCTCTGCAACCTCCTGGAAGACAGAGGGTATGGTGGTGACCTGCTGTAAGTACTTTCTGGTGTTCTGAATCAGTTTTGGAGAGATGGACATTTTGGTTAGGAGAACTGGGAGGAAACGTTTTTCTGCCCCTCTTCCTGCCCTTCTGGAGGGACATTGAGAGCTGCATGTTCCAAGTGAGTCCCTTCCATTGTAGGATTTGAGAAAGTAAAAGAAAATTAAAGCGACATTGGATAATCATAAGACCAATATTGAGTAATATCTGCGGACCCACATTTGGAGTTTTCATCTCTGGGAGAGAGAAATCTGGGATTCTGTGCAGATACTATGCTGTTAATTTTTCTGGCCAGTTGGAGGGGTTTTCTGCCTAAACAAGGATACCCCTGTCCACTTGGGATCCTCTTTTATCCAAGCCCTGGATGGTGAGGGTGTCCCTTGCCGTATTAAAGAGAGAGAGACCCTTGTGCAGATACAGTGAATAAAAAACTGTAACAGCCACCTGTGGGTTAAGAAGTGATGTGAACTGTGCCAGTTACCATTCAGAAAACACCTTCAATAAAGTTAATTTTTGGATACTCACCCAGAGTCTCCTGTGTCATTTGTTTGGCACGCACATCCTTCAGAAGGGAATTTAAATAACATCACCCCTACAATCTAATGTCCTGGAGGAACCATCCTCCCCCAATCAGTAGAAGAACCAGGCCCTGAAGAAAGACTGTGCGAGAGTTCAAGCTAGCCTTGCCCCAGAAAGAACTAAAATGTCTTTTATGGCCTCATTAATTGGTTACCCAAAGTTGGGTTTACCTAGGGTTGATGGCCAAGGTTGTTTATTTGCTGGGATAGCCTATGGGGCAGGTCTGGAAGGTCTGTGGCCTTGATGGCTGAAAAGCCAAGTTTTCGGTTGGTGACACAATTTTATGTTGTCATTGCTGGCCTGCAAGGTGAGGGGGGGGGGGGGGAGAGTTCCACTGCTCTACTGAAAGTCATGGATCTGTTTGTTTTTCAATCCAAAGGTCTTGAGAGGAATAAATCACATTGATTTTGGCTTTATCAAATGTTTTGGGTAGGGTAATCACCCCTCATTTTGTCTCTTAAGTAGGTGGGGGCCTTAGAGTTTCATTGTCTTGATTGTAAGGGATATACTTTTAAATTTGATGCACAGAGGGATTGGGATCTAGTGTAACGAGTTTAAAAGAGGGGAGGCCTTTTCCCACTTTCTGTGACTGATGATTGTTCTGGTGGCTGCCTTTTGGAGTGTCTGTAGTCTGATGATTGTATTTTGAGGTAGTCCCATATAGATGGTTTTGCAGTTGTCCAGATGAGTAAGTACTACTGATTGCATAACTATTTTCAAGTCAGTTGGTTATAGAGAGCAGAGCAATTGCTTCACCTGGTGGAGAAACCAGGATTTGTATTTGTTATGGCAGCTACTGACTGTTCAGGGTCAAGGACGAGTTGAGTCAGACTCCTTGGTTTTTGACCTGTATTGGGGTTGCAGGGTGATGTCGTTCAGAATAAGTATATGGGGGGGAGGTGAAATTGTCTGGTCTTGGAGAGTGGCTGAGCGATAGGACCTCTGTTTTATCTTTGTTTAACTGAAATCAAATGTCGACCATCCAGTTTGAAATTGCTTTGAAGCAGAAGTTGAGGAGTGCTGTCATACTGTGTGCCTGAGAGGGGGAGAAGGATCTGTATATCATCAGCATAGATATATAATTTGAGACCAAAGCTTCTTATGATGGCATCAAAGTGTTGGAAGTTGATAATTGAAGAGAAAGGAGAAAGCAGGGAACTTTGGGACCATCTTCATAGAGTGTGTGTCCTACAAAGATTCCTTTAGAATAATGGGTATTCACTCCAAGCCCTCGAGAGCCATCAACTGTTCAGCTTTTCAGGGTATTCCTAATGAATATGCATGACATATATGTGTATGCACCTGCCACTATTGTATATAAATCTGCCTCCTGCATATTCATTAGGGATATCCTGAAAACTCAACCTTTGGTGGCCCTCGAGGGCAGGGAGTGAAAACCACTGGCTTAGAACAGTGAATACATTTTTAAAATCTAACTTTTTTTTATGAAAATGGATTCTGGGGTTCAAGAAACATTAATATTTAAGTTAATGTTCTTATTGGAGGTAAAGGTTAATACAATCTCAGAGAGAGAAATTCTTAGAGTATCTCCTACTGAAGGATGTTAAAACCATCAAATTTGCAGAGGCCTATTTACTAAGCTGGAATAATGCATTTGCACATGGTAACAGCGTTATCATAAGGTAAATACAAATAATACATGGAATTTGTGATTATCGCAAACTTCTGTGAGTTATTTTTTAGCCCCTAAATCTGAAAAAATGTAGCCATGGTAATGAGTTATGTTACATGCAATGCAAGGAAAGCAACTCATTTCCATAGCAATCAGCACAACTGTGCTATTGTGGGAAAGCTTGCAATACCTCAAGAGGTATAGGTAACTTCTCCTTGTGGAATATTGCCAGGCTGTGGTGCCTGGCATGCTCCTGAGGTTCCAGCTTAAAAGGATAGGAGTCCCCCCATCTCCTCTTATAAAACTTCCCTGGTAGTCTGTGGGGAAACCCCATAGACTCTCATCATATCCCTGCCTAGCACATATATTAAAAAAAAATAATTATCTATTCTTAAGCTCCATCCCATTGCAAAAAAGTACACCCTTCACTCCAGAAATAGCACCCAACCCCTTATTTTCATCCAGATTTAGCCCCAGATCCTGTGGGATGTGAAAGGATAAGAGAAAAATCACAATTTGCACCTGCTCAGCCAAAGTCATCTTTCAAAATTGTGCTGACTGACCCCAGGTGTTCCTTCGCCTCTCACCTTAGGGGCATAGGAGAGAAGTGGCAGTTTGACCCATAGACCACCAGGTAATTTAGGGAGCGAGGGGAAAGGACTCTTATAGGGCCAATCATGGCAATGCATTGGGGGACAACCATCACACATCTATTATCTTTCCCACATGATCTAATTTAAATGCTGCTCTATGTCCTTTTAAATGTTAGTGCCAAAAGTCAGATTCCATCTGAATAGACTTCCCCTTCCCCAGAATGTTCCTCATTAGAGATGTGAATCGTGTCCTCGATCGTCTTAACGATCGATTTCGGCTGGGAGGGGGAGGGAATCGTATTGTTGCCGTTTGTGTGTGTAAAGTATCGTCATAATCGTTAAAATCGTGAGCCGGCACACTAAAACCCCCTAAAACCCACCCCCGACCCTTTAAATTAAATCCCCCCCCCTAAATGCCTTAAATTACCTGGTGGTCCAGCGGCACACTAAAACCCCCTAAAACCCACCCCCGACCCTTTAAATTAAATCCCCCACCCTCCCGAACCCCCCCCCCCAAATGCATTAAATTACCTGGGAGTCCTCCGTAGCGGCGGTCCGTGGCTAAATCGGGGGAAGGGGGAGAGCACGAAAACCGGCACACTAGATCGTGAGGTCTTCAGCCGGCGCCATTTTTCAAAATGGCCGCCGCAAAATGGCGGTGGCCATAGACGAAAACGATTCGACGCAAGAGGTCGTTCCGGACCCCCGCTGGACTTTTGGCAAGTCTTGTGGGGGTCAGGAGGCCCCCCCAAGCTGGCCAAAAGTTCCTGGGGGTCCAGCGTGGGTCAAGGAGCGATTTCCTGCCGCGAATCGTTTTCCGTACGGAAAATGGCGCCGGCAGGAGATCGACTGCAGGAGGTCGTTCAGCGAGGTCCGGAACCCTCGCGAGATTTCCGGACCTCGCTGAACGACCTCCTGCAGTCGATCTGCCGGCGCCATTTTCCGTACAGACAATGGCGTCGGCCATACGCGTATGGCCGGCGCCATTTTCCGTACGGAAAACGATTCGCGGCAGGAAATCGCTCCTTGACCCCCAGGAACTTTTGGCCAGCTTGGGGGGGCCTCCTGACCCCCACAAGACTGTCTGTGTTCTGTGTGTATGTGACTGAGATGAGGTACTTTACTAGAGGTTTGTATCAGCCTTATTTGTTGCATTTTCTCAATATTATATTGCACTAGTGGTGAACTGCTGCATTTTCATGGGTAGGGCTATTGCTGTTTCATTTCTTGGAGTTAGTGCTGCTGAGGTATGGCAGGTTTGATAGATGTGTACAGAGTGGGGTTTGTTTGTATTATTTTACAGTGCATCTGGTAGTAGTGGGAGTTGGTGATGATGATATTAAGATGATACCAGAATCAGAATCTCTTTTTTGTATGGTGAGCTGTACAGGGAAATGTCTTAATTCTGCTCTGCACACATTGTTAGGAAATGGGGGACTCCTGTGGATGCAGAGTATATTTAGTCCCATGTCATCTCTCAGGTATGTCCTGATAGAAAAAAGGATGAGAACCACTGTTGAAATTCATAATTTGCTATATTTATTGTTCACTTAGGAGTATGATCCTAGCAGTCCAAGTCTCATTGACTCCAGTTATAATCCATCTTTGACTGCTTTTAATTATAACTCTCCAGTTTAATTTGCCATGCTTCTTGTATTTCCATACAGTACTTTTAGATCTTATTTTGCTGAATGTTAATGGATAGAGTTGGATTTTTATTTTCCTTAGTTATCAGTCCTATTAAATATATTCTTCTAATGTAGCTTTCTTTGATTAAGAATATGCCACTGTTGGGCCTGTTGAAAGACGTTTATTTCAGAGTTTCTCCTTGCTCTTTCTTCCTTTGTCCCATCCTCTCTCATCATCAGAGCCGACATGACCCACTATGAAAGCCATGAACTTGCACAGGGTGGTGGCTCAGAGAGGATGACATTGTGGCTGCCGGTGAAGCCCATCCTGCTGGCAACCAAAGAGAAGAGGAGGGCCCAAGGTCACTGGCAGCTCAAGAGGCCCAGAGCCACCGTCAGAGCCCTTCCCACCAGCAGCCAAATAGAAGGGGGCCCAAGATGATAGGGAGAGTACCAGCGTGAGTGAGAGCATGTAATAGTGAGAGAGAGGGATCATGTGTGTGAGATTTGTGAACGAATGAGAGGAAGCGTACATGAAAATGTGTATGCGTGTGAGTGAGAGAGTAAGCGTGTGTGTTTGTGTGTGAAAAAGGGAGCATTATGTGAGCCATATGTGTCTGTGTAAGAGAATGAACATGTGGGAATATGTGAGAGAGAGGAGAAAGTCCGCACATCCCACATTAATCCACAATAAATTCAGGGTGACTAAAAATCAAAAGTTCCCATATATGGAGAGTAGGAGATTTTAAAATTCGTATTAGTTAATTATTGAGTGTTATTGACGTGTTTACTATTTTTAATTATTTTTTTAGTGTGTGGGAAATTTTTTTTTTTTTTTATAAGATTTAATTATTGGATGTTATGTTAGCTATGTTGAAATATTTTATTCCTTTTATTAGTATGGTTTTACTATCATCGGGGTAGATTTTCAAAGGTGCGCATGTGCGGGTGGCGTGAGCAGGTGGGGGAATTTTACCAAATTGTGCGCAGTGACTCAATCAGGCCTCCCCCAGTTCCCTCCCAATCCGCTCCAATTAAGGAACGGACCAGGAGGGAACTTCCCTGCCTAAGCTTCCTACCTTTTCCCCTCTCCATCCAGACCCCCTAACCCTACCTAAGTAAAAGATTTTTTAATTTTTTACTCACTGCTCTGTTGGAGCAGAAGCAACTTGCGCACCAGCCGACTGTCTGCGTGTGCTTCCCTGGGACAGCAGCTAATGGCTGCTGTCCAGGCCAGGCTCCTTCCTACCCCAATCTCCCTGGCCAGACCACACACCCCCCCCCCTTTTTAAGGGCCCGGCACTTGTGTGCATATTGGCAGTTACATGCATGGCCAGGCCCTTTTGAAAATGCGTGCGGCACATGCAGGTCCCGGCCACGCGTGTAACTGCCAGATTTTGCGCGTGGCCGATTTAAAATTCGGCTGATAGTTGATGTTTTATATTTCTTCATTTTATTGTTTGATGTTTTATGAGGAATGGTAATGTTTCTGTTTTACCATTGTTGCGTTGCATTGCATACAAAGTCTCACTTGTGATTTCCAGTTCAGTTTTTGTTTCTGTTTATACTTCATGGCCTATTCTGTATTTCTGAGGGTCTGTGTTCTGCAAGTATGATCAAGGTAAGGTATCCTGCTAGTGTGTAGTTTGTTTGTAGGGATCTATAGCAGCTTGGCTTGTTAATAGGAAGTGCATTTATATTTTAGAGTCCAGTGTAATATTTACCATGTTGGCTTTTCATAGGGTGGGTTGTTACTGTTTGAATGTTGGCAGTTAATGCAGTTTTGGTATGGGAGGTGTACAATATTGAATTGTGATTCCATTTACTCAAGACTTGTTGAGGACTAAGACCATATCTAACATGAATTCCAATAGGCATAATACCAACATGGGTTCTAGGTGTCATTTTTGCAGGGTTTTCTAGTTCATACCACAACAGTATATTTAAATATAATATATGCAATGTTTTATGTGATATTTTTATCTCAGAAGACTGTTCATTTTCATGTAAAATCTATTATGAATGCATAATTGGTAATTGTGCGTAGGGAGGGCTATTGGAGGAGGGTGAGGTCAGGGAGGGGACAGAAGACTGTAAGGTTCACCTAGAATGCCCTTGCACTGACTCTCGTGTAAATTATCCTAGAACCCAGTACAAAATCTCTGACCAGGACATGTCCCCCACACAGAATTTACATTGTTTGGGGTTTTTGTCACTTTGGCCTAGATTTATAAACATAGCGGAAATAGTGCCTGCGATTAAAAAAAAAAAAAAAAAAAAAGGGGACATGGTTAAGCTAATTTCCCTGTTCCCGCATCGCATAGGTAATTTTGTTTCAAAATCCAAGTAAAATACTTTTAGGGTCAGTCTGCCAAATAATCTACCCCCCTCACAAATGAGCTACTTCAATTGCCAGCCCCAGAGTGAGGAGGGGGTTCAGGTTTGACCCCACACACTTTTTAAACTTTTTGGCACTTTTTAAATATTTTCAGGTGGGTCCTGGCAGTGGCAGCCTCGTGCAGTGGGGGCCACCACTGCACATTAAAGGACCATGCTGCATTGTTTTGCCTTGCATTTTTTTGTGATGAGACAAAAGAACGCAGCAATACAGCTGCGATATGTTTTCTGGGAGGGGCTTACTATCGCAGGTACCCCCCCCCACCCCCCACCCCCAATAATGGGACACCTCCTGCAAAAAAAAAAAATCGTGGCTTAGTGAATCCAGGCCTATGTTGATACATAAGGCAATGGAGAGCAAATTGGTTGTCCAGGGTCACATATCAGTGGGAGAGCTGGGATTTGAACCCGGCTTCTTTGGTTCTCCACCTATTGCTCTAAACAGTAGGCTACGCCTCGTCTTGATTTGAAATGCCATGCTGTTTTTCATTTTAGAAATATAAGTATGACCTCCCCCATATCTATTAATCAGCATCTAAACCTAAATTAAAATTCTATCAGATAAATTTAGATAGATAAACTTACATCTTACAATCTGATTGTCTGTCTGATGATGATAAATCTATATGTCAATTATATTCTGTAAAAGATTTTAGATAAAATTAAAACAAACATTTGAAAAGTCCTCATCTTCTATATCCAGGTTTGCCTGTATTTTGCAGTAGTAGTAGTAAGACTTTAGCTATCTGTTCCACATCATGGTGTGATTGTGAAGCACCTGGTCTTCTGCTCTGCCTGTGGCATGCTCTATTATTCTGTAGATGCATGGGGCCTGCCTGTGTCGTATTGCGTAAGTAATGTTTTTCCTTTCTCTTGATTGTGAAAGTATTCTTCTATAAACATGAAAGAGCCAAGGCAAACAGAACTGTGAGAATTCCTCCACTCTGCCAACTACTATAATGAAATCCAAAGTCTGCTTTCTCAATGCCTTTCACTATAGTTCACCATGACTCTAGTTAAACATATGCCGTCTGAAAGAATCTCATGTGGTGTATACACTGCAAGTGGGATGCAAACAGCTTTTTAGAAAGGAAGAATCACTGACTACTGTACTGTGCTCAACTGCAGGGAGTCAAGTAGGAACCGTTCACTGTATGCACTGAATTAAAGGTCAGCAAACAAAGACATTTAAGGTGATGCCTTTGTATTGGAATAATCTTATAGATTTCTTGACTAGCTTTCAAGAGTTAATATTCCTTTTTTTCTGGCCTAAACAAAATGAGCAGGTTGGAGCAAAAGATGACATTGCCAAAAAATACAAGTGAATTACGATTAGAATGGTAGGGGACAGGGGAAAGGTTGGGGTTTGGTGTGCTAGATTGATAATTCCTATATGATAGTAGGAAGTGAGTTAAAAAAAAAAAAAGTCCTTTTGTTTCGATTCTGAAATGTGTGCCTTTTTTAGCTTCAAATATCTTACGTTCTTGAATTGTTCTGTATTTACCTTTTAGTATTCTGATCATAAGGTCATTGTTGCAATGTTCTGATTTCGAAAAATGTTCTCCCACAAGCTGTTTCTCTTGTTCTTCTCTTTAATTTATAAATTTGTGGCTGTGTAGGTTTATGCTTACCTTCAACTTCTAGCCTCTTTCCTTAATCTAGTATCCCTCTGTAAGCCCTGAATGCTTGTCCTTAAATATAGCAGGTGGCATGTGTGCATGTAGGGCTGGATATAAGATTTTGGTGCCCTTAGTTACTAATTTCAGACTTGTTTACTGTTTTCCACTAAAAATAAAATACATTTCACATTTTTTATTCACATACAAGTATTTGACGATTTCCATGTATTTTATTACAGATTTACAGCACAGCATTCGTTCTCTCTCCCCGTGCCTGTCCAACATTTTCCCCTCTCTCTTCCTGAATCTGGCAGCATCCATCCGCATCTTCCTTCACTCCCTTGCTCAGCTTCCCCCTCTCTCTCTTCCCCAGCTTCCCCCCTCCCCCCGCCAGCCATCAGCATCCATCATCCATCCCCCTTCCCGTCTCTCTTGTCCAGCAGCATCCATCCCAGCATCATCCTCTCTCCTCCCTCTTTCCATTGGCATCCTTCCCCCATCTCCTTCTCTTCCCCCCCCACCCAATAGCATCCATGATGCATCCTCCCTCCCTCTCTCTCCTTCCCTCCCCAACCCCTGTTCTGCATCCCCATCCCCCTCTCTCTCTGTCCATCCATCCATTCTCCTCTTCCCCCTCCCCCATGCATAGTAAAATAGTAAATGACTGCATTATTCAGGCTCACGTGGAGGTTGGTTTCATCCTTATCACCTCTCTCCTTTCCTCTGTTCTTGAGGGTGTGCAAAATGGGTTGCACTCAACCATGTTTCTACCATTGAAGTAAACATCCTGGTGCAATGCCAGAACCCCAGCCAATGTGTGGCTCTCACCTCTTTGCCACTAGGGATCCTCTGTTATTATTCTATGCTTTTATGAATTCTCTTACCATTTTTGTCTTTTTTTTTTGCAAATCTTTGTGTCATCTGCAAAATTGAAGCTTTCCTTTCTAACCTGTCTGCAATACTGCTTACAAAAATATTGAAGAGAACCAGCCCCAGGACTAGTCCTTGAGAAACTCCACTAATCAGCAGCCTTCACTTTCCCTCACCCCTGCACAGCAGCATGTATCCTCCTCTCTCCCCTTCACCCAACAGTGTTTATCTCTCCCTCTCTCCCTTCTACTGATGGCAGCTTTGAGCACAGTCTATGCTGCTTGCAGAATGATTCTTCTTTTTGTTTGTAAGAACTCCTGCAAGCCACATGGTCTTGCTCCTGTATTCTACAGTCCATTGGCATTTGTGTCCTGGGGCTGAGGAACAGCCCACAGGAGCATTGAGCTGGGTGATAGCATGATACCCTTCCAGTGCATTAGCCCATTCACTCTGACCTCATTCCAGCTGTACATTTGCTTGGCTAGTGCATGAAACGTCTAAAACTGTGGTACCTTCAAAATCTGATGAACAAAACTGGGCATTTTTGCATATTGATACTAGAAATAAACTTTAAAAAAAATAAAATTGGCTCAGTTTTCTCCGATTGACCCAGATTATTATAAGGAACATATCCATTTGCTTCTTGCTATCATATTTTCTATCTCCACCGAGAATGCAACTGAATTAAACTAGTAAAACTTCCCAGCCAATATAATCAATTTCTATACACCATCAATAAATGAAAATATCAGTCTTTTAAAAACACATTTGACTATTTTGCATGAAATCTAGGATGAAAGATGGTTGCTGAATGAGCTTGAGCTTGGAATATAGCCAGTTATGGGTTTTGAAGAACAGCAGCAGAGCCCCTTGAATGAAAAAAGGGCTGTATTTACTGTGAGAAAAATGAATCGTAATCGTAAACATATAAGGCTGCCTCCAATTAAGTATATCATGCATAATGGAGAACAGGAAAGAAATGGCACACAATGTAAATAACAACAAAATTTAATAATCCAAGACTGGTCCAAGTGCTTAATATCAGTGCTGCTGTGTGCAAGAAGATGGGGATTTGATTCCTGAGCCTGGCTTCTCCTTGGACTAACCATGAAGGAGCATGGTGCAGAGGTAATGTTCAAAGCCTCTGGTGGGGCAGGAAACCCAGCCATTGTACAACAGCAACACCTTTTGGCTAGCTAAGGATTTGATTCACTAATGTTTCTCTTGTTCTCTGTCTATTGGGGAAAAAAAGCTTAGGGACGGATTTTAAGACATACGCGGCGCGCACAAATGTACACCCGATTTTATAACATGGGCACGCAGCCGTGCGCATGTTATAAAATCCGGGGTCTGCGCGCGCAAGGGGGTGCACACTTGTGCACCTAGCGCGCGCCGAGCCCTAGGGGAGCCCCGATGGCTTTCCTCGTTCCATCCAAGGCTGCTCTGAAATTGGAGCGGCCTCGGAGGGAACTTTCCTTCTGCCTCCCACACCTTCCCCTACCTAACCTGCTCCCCAGCCCTACCTAAACCCCCCCCCCCCCATCCTTTATTTTACAAGTTGCACCTGCATCCAGGCAGGCGTAGGTTGTGAGCGTCAGCCAAGTGCCGGTGCGCGATCCCCCGGCCTAGCGGCCCTACAAAGGCCTCTGGCCCCGCCCCACCCCTTTTTTCAAGCCCCGGGATATACGCACGTCCCGGGGCTTTGCGCGCGTCGCCGGGCCTATGCAAAATAGGCTCGGTGTGCGTAACCCCCCTACGCGCGTAAATCCAGCTAGATTTACACGCGTAGGGCTTTTAAAATCTTCGCCTTGGTGAATCATGTCCCAAAAGTGCACTTGTGCTGGCTTTTGGAGAGCACCACATTGTACATAGCGGCAGAAAATATCAATCAATTGGTAGAAGCACAAACAGAGTGCGAAATACAGAGATTTCCTTCAGAAACTCCATGTAGATCAAGATTAGACTCCGGAATGGTTAAGAAGAGGTAAGCGAAGACTTGAAGATGAGAGCTTGATAATTGCAGCACAGGGTGGTAGATTACAGACAAGATAAAATTTAAAGCCAGCATAGAAAAAAATGGTAAAACTGATAAATGCATATTATGTAAAACAGAACTATTATTATTATTTAATAATAGAAACTAGAAATGATCACACACCTCATTGATGGATGTTAAATGATGTCAGAAGGCCTTTATACAGAAAGGCTCTACTTTACTGGAAATTGCATAAACATAATAACACTGTACTAGAAAAACACTGGGAACACAACCCTGAGAGAATTTTAGAGAATGAACATAAGAAGTTGCCAAACTGGGTCAGACTGAGGGTCCATCAAGCCCAGCATCCTGTTTCCAACAGCGGCCAGTCCAGGTTATAAGTAGCTGGCAAGTACCCAAATATTAAATAGATCCCATGCTACTAACGCCAGTAGTAAGCAGTGGATATTCCCTAAAAGGTTAATATTAAAAGATGCACGCAGGTGTCCATGTGTGTGCGTTTCCCGGCATGCACACATGGACGCACCAATTTTATAATGTACACGTTCATGCGCGCATGATATAAAACCCACCACCCGTGCACACATGCGCGCCCGGGTGCCAACTCACGTGCGTAAGGGGGGCGATTTTGCAAGATGCATGCGGTGACGGGCTAGGCCTTTCCCCAGTCCCCTCCCAGTCCGCTCCAATAACGGAGCAGACTGGGAGGGAACTTCCTAAACCTCCTAGCTAACCTGCCTCCCTTTTCTCCTATCCTCCCCGACCTCTAAAACTCCTCTAACTACTTTTTTTTTTCTTTGTTTCAAAACGTACCTGCTCTCTGGAGCAGTAGTAAGTTGTGCGGGCCTGCCAGCTGCCAACTTTTCCACAGACCAGGACTGGACTGGAGGGGGTGCATTTGCATAAATTTACATAAATTCTAGATCCCTCAGAATATTTCTGTTTATGCATTAAAGAGTAATGAGCTGAGAAGCTATACACAGGCAGGAGTCTCTCTTCCAGCATTTCAGGGAAATAAAAGAGGAGACCCTGCCATTCAGCTGCTCCTCATTTCTTCTCGCTAGCTCAGCTACATGGGGCAAGCTGTGGTGTGCAGCTCTGCACTTGTGGCTCAGTGTTGGCTGCCATGGGAGGCAGTCAGAGCTCACTGGTAAAGGGAGCCAAGACCGGTACTAGCCTTTTAGCTGCCTCATGCAAACAATTACTGTTTCCCTAAATCAGTGCAAGAGTATTAGGTACCCTAAGTAAACCTTGCAGAGCTGTGCCCCTTCCCCCATAGCCCTCTCCACACACAATTTAAAGGTTTGCATTTATAATAGATTTTACATGAAAAAGGATATTCAAAGTACAGTCTTCTGAGGTTAACATATCAATGTATTTACATATACTGTGGTATCAACCAGAAAACCCTGCACAAAAGCCGCTTACAACCCATATAGTATTGGGCCTATTGTAATGTATGTTGGGTGTGGGCTTGGCCTTCCAAAAGCCATCTGTAAACAATTAGAATATAGTAGACCTCCTATACCAGCACTAATTTCCATCACTCAAACAATAACAACCTTACTTTTGAAAAAGCAATGTTGAATATACACTAGGCCCTAAAACACCAATACACCTCCTATTAGGAAAACAAAACAAGCCAAGATACTATAGAGCCCTGCGCAGGAACTATACACTAGCAGAATACTTCACCTCAGTCACACATGCAGAACATAGAAAGACCTTCAACAACTATAAAATGAAGAGACCATAAAATATAAACAGAAACAGGCAAACAAAAACTGAACTAGAGACCGCAAAGAGCCAGATTCTGTATCCAGTGAAATAATGGAAAACAGAAACATCACCATTCCTCATAAAACAACAAATAAAATATATACAACATCATAGTAGTAAAACCATATTAACAAAAAGAATGTTTCAGTACAGCTGATGAACAAAATATCCAATCATTAAAAACTCTTAAAAATTGTTACATTTTCAAATACTTATTTTATTTATTTATTTATTTATTGAGTTTTATATACTGTCGTTCAGTTTTGCCATCATAACGGTTTACAAAGTTTCGATGTTTCACAGAGTGTTCAAAAGATTTGTGCGAGTGTTAACATAGTTATTGTGGGCGTTAGAAACATAGTTCGGATATTGAGCTATACATGTTATATTACGTGCTTACATTGGTTCCACATGGTTACATATATACCCATAAAATACTTCAAATCAGCAGAAATGAAAAATATATACCCATAAAATACTTCAAATCAGCAGACATCAAATAACACCTAATAATTAAAACTAATAAGGATGTATACATCTCTATGCTCTCCATACTTGGGAACTTTTGATTTCTAGGATTGCTGTGGATTATTAAGGAAGAGGAGGGTGGGGGAGCCACAAAAACTCTCCTTTCTCTCTCTCATATATACACAAATGTTCATTATTACACCCATGCTCATTCACACACTCCTCCTCTCACACGGACACATACACACACACATACTCCCTATCTCTCTTTTTCTCTCTCACGCACACACACTCTTCTATCTCTATCTCACACATGCTCTCAAGGGGTGGACATTCACCCAAGGTATAAGACCTGGGGGTGGGAACACACTGATACAATCAACAAGGGGTTGGGTACCAGTGCTACATAGTAGTATCAGCGCCCCTTAGCCTGTATGCAGCTGGTGGCTCAACTGGCTGATTATCTCATCCGAGGAGACACTGCTCCGCACCCCTCTACTTCCTGGGGCAATGGGCAGCCCAGCAACAGGGCTGAGGGGAGCAGGATAATAGGAAGGAGGTAGGGGATGCTGGGCAAGGAGAGAGACAGGAACAGTGTCACTGCAATACACTAATGGCTGGATTTTAAAACTCTCCCCGCGTGTAAAAAAAAAAAAAGGGGGTTACGCACGCGGCCGGGCCTTGCGCGTGCTGCGCATATTTTAGAAGAGGCTCAGCCGCGCGCGTAACCCCCTGTTACGCGCACAAGAGCCAGGCCTCTGCGAAGGGGCGGTCCAGGGAGCGGGACGGGCTGGGACAGCGCCATCCATCCCTGTCCTGGAGCCTCGCGTGCCGGCCGGCTGCCGGCGCACGCAAGTTACCTCAGGTCGGGCCCTGAAGTAACTTGCGAAATAAAAGATTAAAAAAAAGGTTTTAGAGTGAGGGGAGAAGAGGGTAAGAGGAAGGGAGGTTAGGGTAGGGGGTAGGAAAGTTTCCTCCCAGTTCGCTCCTTAATTGGAGTGGACTGGGAGGGAATTGTGGAAGGCCCTGATGCGTCACCGCCCGAAAGTTGCCGAATTCGACCCTCCCCCCCCCTTGCGCGCACTGCCCTGATTTTATAACATGCTCACACCGCACGTTATAAAATTCTAATGTGATAAGGGACACGGGTAAGATGGCTTCTGTTTGTTTGTTTTTTTGTAAACAATTCATGTTTAACCTGGCTGAATTGTCTGGCTTTAGCTGTAGCAACAGCAGCCAGTAGAAAATAAGTCAGTTGGGAGGGGCACCAGAGAAAAAAGTAGAATAAAAAAAACAAGAGAGCAGGAAAATAGGCAATCAGGCAGGGGAGTAAAGGGGGAGGGTGCCAGCCAGAAACTAAACAAGCAGCCAGGCAGAGGGAGACCTGAGGGAGCGAGGAAGGGATACTAATACTGTAAACCGTTGTGTTCTTTTGGAACGACGGTATATAAAACACCTACATAAATAAAGCAAGGTGTATCCTGCAGGGGGTAGCAGGCAGGCAGCTACCAGCAGAGGAAATTTGTAGACAGCAGTGACATGGGAAGAAGAGGCTGCAGTACTGATAGGCTTGGCCATGCTGTGAGCTATGAGTGCAGAAGAGGCAGCGGGTGACGCAAGTCCCGGGCGGGAAAAGGCAGCAGCAGTGTTGGAACAGCATGACGGACTGAACAAGCTGCAGGGAGCAGAAGTAGTGGAAGTTAGCTGCGGCTTGAACGCCCGATGCGCAGGCACAGTTTCTATCGGCAACTCCCTCTTGCTCCTCTTCCTCCTGTGGCTGCGACAACTTCCTGATACAAAGACCAGGCATCTGACTGGAGGGAGGACAGACACTAGAGCCATTCATACCATTCTCTGATTGGATGATGTGTAGTGCAGCCAGTATAGTTCTAATGCTATTTCAGGGTCATGCATGCATACAGTTTTGACCGGACATTATGCCGTCCGGATACCTCTACAACTGGACACTGTACAATTAGCTTAAAAACCGGACTGTCCAGTCTAAAACCGGACAGTTGGCCACTCTTAGCTTCAGCAGGACAGCACCTAATGGTGCTGTCTCGACCTGCCCCTTTTTATTTTGCCGGTTCGTCTGTGCATACCAGGAGATGCTCGCTTGGCCACGGGCCTTTTAAAAAGCTATGGTGTGTGCATGGCCCGGCCACGTGCGTATCTCCCAGTTTTTATATGCGCTGGCCTTTTAAAATTTGGCTGTAAGTCAGCTTGATTAATAGCAGTTTATGGACTTCTCCTCTAGGAACTTATCCAAACCTATTTTAAACCTAGCTACTTTAACTTCCTTAACCACATCCTCTGGCAATGAACTCCAGAGCTTAATTGTGTGTTGAGGGAAAAATAATTTTCTCTGATTTGTTTTAAATATGCTACCTACTAACTTTATGGAATGCCCTCCAGTACTTATATTATCTGAAAGAGTAAATAACTGATTCACATTTACCCATTCTAGTCTTTTCTTTATTTTGTAGAATTCTATCATATCCTGCCTCAGCTGTCTCTTCTCCAAGCTGAGCAGCCATAATAACCTCTTTAGCCTTTCCTCATAAGGGAGCTGTTTCAACCCCTTTATCATTTTGGTCGCCCTTCTCTGTACCTTCTCCAGTGCAAATATTTTTTTTTTAAGATGTGGCAATCAGAATTGTACACAGTATTCAAGATTTGGTTTCACCATGGAGAGATATAGAGGCATTATGACATTTTCCATTTTATTCACCATTCCCTTCCTAATAATTCCTAACAATTCCTAACATTCTGTTTGCTTTTTGACCACCATGGCACATTGAGCCAACGATTTCAATATATTGTTTGCTCTGATGCCTAGATTTTTTTTTTTTCTGGGTGGTAACTCCTAATATGGAACCTAATATCGTGTAACTAGAGCATGGGATATTTTTCCCAATGTGCATCACCTTGCACTTGTCTACATTAAACTTCTTCTGCCATTTGGATGCCCAATCTTCCAGTCTTGCAAAGTATTCCTGCAATTATCACGATCTGCTTATGATTTAACTAATTTGAATAATTTTTTTGTCATCTGCAAATTTGATCATTTCACTCATTATACTTCTTTCCAGATCATTTATAAATATATTAAAAAGCACTAGTCTAAGTACAGATCCCTGAGGCACTCCACTGTTTACCTTTTTCCACTGAGAAAACTGACCATTTAATCCTACTCTCTGTTTCCTGTTTTTTAACCAGTTTGCAATCCATGAAAGGACATCACCTCTCATCCCATGACCTTTTAGTTTTCTTAGAAGCTTCTCCTGAGAGACTTTGTCAAACACCTTCTGAAAATCCAATTACACTACATCTGCCGGTTCACCTTTGTCCACATGTTTATTAATCCTTTGAAAAAAATGTAGCAGTTTTGTGAGGCAAGACATCCCAAAGGTAAATCCATGCTGGCTTTGTCCCATTAAAACATGTCTATTTATATGTTCTGTGATTTTGTTCTTTAGAATAGTTTCCACTATATTTCTCTGCACTGAAGTCAGGTTTACTGGTCTGTAGTTTCCTAGATCACTCCTGGAGCCAATTTTAAATATTGGGGCTACAAGGGCCAACCTCCAGTTTTCAGGTACAATGGATGATTTTAATGATAGGCTACAAATTACTAGTAATATATCTGAAATTTCATTTTTGAGTTCTTTCAGAACCCTGGAGTGTGTACCATCTGGCCCCACCACCATTACCTCTCACACGAAATTCTGCATTCCACTAAGAATTGGATCTAAAATTGTTCTCTCTTGTCGATTTCTGAACCAATTGCTCCATAAAGCTGTTATTTATTCCATCCAGGAACTTTATCTCTCTGGCATGTCCTGATGTTACATTTACCCAGTCAGTATTGGGGTAATTGAAATCTCCAATTATTACTGCACTGCCAAATTGGTTAACTTCCCTAATTTCTCTTAGCATGTCATCATCTGTCTTATCATTTTGACCAGGTGGACAGTAGTATACTACTATCGCTAAACTCTTCCCCAAAACACATGGGATTTCTACCCGTAAAGATTCTACTGTGCACTTAGAGGTAGATTTTTAAAATGTTGCCCGTGCAAAAATACTCTTGTGCAAAAATACCCTGTGTGGGAGCAATGTGGATTTTAAAAAGCCATGAAGTATGCACGTATATACTGATGCTTACATCAAAAATAAGAGGGCAGGAAAGGGAGAGGGCATGGACGTTCTGAGATGGGGCTAACAGTTATGCACGTAACTCGGTACATGCACATGTCAACTTGTTATCTGCGTAATTTTATTTTTGCTCCAGATGAGGAGCAAGTCTGTAGATCTTGAGTTTTAGGGCTTACAGGACAGGGTGAGGAATCTGGGTCAACTGGGGGATGTGTAGGACAAAGAACCAGAGGATCTGGAATGCCTCAATATAAACTGGGCTAACCAGTGAACTAATTGGAAAAACTGGGTTATCCCTCGCGCAAGCATGTTTTAAAATCTGCCTACATACGCACATAAAAGACAACAAAGTCTTATGGAAAACATACATGCTATCTGTGCTCAAGTAGCCTCTTAAAATTAGGAGCATACTTATATGCAGTTGGTATATTTTAAAACATGCGCCCGATTTAAAATTCCAGCGTACTTTTTGCTCGCATACCGATATATGCAAGTATGGGTGCATGTGCATTAATTTTAAAATTAGCCTGTAAGTCTCTTGTAGAATCTTTATCTTGTTGGGTTCTATGTCATCCTGGGCATAAAGTGCCACTCCCACACCCTATCATTGTGACATAATTAGTACTAGGGATGTGTGAAGCCCAAACTTATCTGTTTGGACTTCGTTTTCAGCCCGCCACAGGAAATTTAATATTTCCCGCGGTTCGGACCTTTAAAATTCGGGGAGACCTGAATTTTGTTTTAGTGGCTAACTCCCCATTAAATTGCCTAATTTGTCCTGGACGAATGCATAATCCCTAATTAGTACGTTGGTATAGCACTGTCCCATTGGTTATTCTCCTTCCATCAGCTCTGAGATGCCAATTAATTCTATGTCATCATTCACTGCTATACACTCTAACTCTCCCATCTTACTTCTTAGACTTCTGGCATTGGCATACAGATGTTTCAAAGTGTGGTTTTTGTTTGTATTAATAACCTGGTTTTCAGTTGACAGGGATAATTTGAAATCTTTTAGCTCAGGTGATTTTTTACTTATAGGCACATGAACTATTTTATTTTTTATTGGAACTTCTCTTTTGGGATGCTCTATCTGTCCTGTTTTCTTAGTATCCTTCGGAGTTACCTCCCTCCAAACCCATGCGCTGCTGTGTGACTGTCTACTTTCCCTCTTGTTCTAGTTTAAAAGCTGCTCTATCTCCTTTGTAAAGATTAGTGCTAGCAGTCTGGTTCTACCCTGGTAAGGTGCAGCCCGTCCTTTTGGAAAATACTTCCCCTTCCGCAAAAGGCTTCCTAGTTCCTTACAAAACTGAATCTGTCTTCCTTGCACCATCATCTCATCCACGCATTGAAGCTCCAGAGCTCTGCTTGCCTCTGGGGACCTGCGCGTGGAACAGGGAGCATTTCAGAGAATGCTGCCCTGGAGGTTCTGGATTTCAGCTTTCTCCCTAAAAGCCTAAATTTGGCTTACAGAACCTCCCTCTCACATTTTCCTATGCTGTTGGTGCCCACATGTACCAAGACAGCCGGCTCCTCCCCAACACAGTCTAAAGTCCTATCTAGGTGATTGTGAGGTCTGCCACCTTCGCACCAGGCAGGCAAGTTACCAGGTAATCCTCATGTCCACCGGCCACTCAACTATCTACATTCTTAATAATCCAGTCACCAAATATGACTACTGACTTAACCCTTCCCTCTTGAGCAGTAACCCTGGGAGACTTGTCCTTGGTACGAGAGGACAATGCATCACCTGGAGAGCAGGTCCTTGCTACAGGATTATTTCCTGCTACACTAGGGTGATGTTCTCTGATGAGGAGACTTTTCTCCTCCAGGGCAGCACCAAAGCTGCCAGACTGAAGATGGGACTTGGCTACTGTTTCCCTGAATGTCTCCTCTATATACCTCTCTGTCTGCCTCTGCTCCTCCAGGTCTGCCACTCTAGCCTCCAGAGATCAGACTCATTCTCTGACAGCCAGGAGCTCTTTGCACCAGGTGCACACATACAACTTGGGACATTCTCATTCCAACAGATAAAAAGCTTGATGCAAGAAAATTGGATATAGTGATAAAGGAGAAAAGCATAAGAACAGGACTGCTGATAGAAGTGTCAGTACCAAGTGACTATTCTGTGGACCATATGGAGAGAGAGGACAATATCAGGTAACAAATGATGCAATCTGAGACCAAAACAATGAATTTCCAGTCATATCTAGATAATTGCTTGTGCATATAACATCTTATGAACTTCAGAAGGAAGCTCTCTTTGGCACAATACAAGTATTAAGAAGGGCACTAGCAGTGAAGGGCACTAGCAGGGAACCAGGGCCTGTCTCCACAGCAGGCCCTGGTTCCAACTCAACTGGAAGCCCAAAGGAGCAAGAGGAAGGTACTGAGCAAAAACAAATAAATTAAAAATAATAATTCATAATCCTATCAAGCCTGTGGTTTTATAAAGAAATGTTCATCAGGGTTATAGAAAATGGAGGAATACAGCCACTAGATTGGAAGTCCTGTCTCTGTGTGTGAAAGTCTGATTGTATTTAGCGAGTAAGATTTAATATACCTTTATTATCTGTAACCCCTATGAAGGTTTCTGTACAAAACCCAATAGTTTTAATTTAATTTAAAAAGGAACTTATATTCCTCTTTTACAAAGATAACCTGCATTCGAAGTTGGATCACAACATCATTCATCTGTAATACATATCCTATCCCAATAAAAACAAAATATAAATTCTCTAGGGATATACAACTCAATACCTTACTTTCGCACCAATTACTGAAATTTTCAGGCAATTCACAACCAATTCATAATGCACTTCAAAATCTGAAATATCACATAACAATGTATAGACCTCCAAGGATCATCCAGCAAAAGCCATTATCACAGCAGCAGATTGAGGCTATAAGTATAAATCCCATATCCCATATCCCCAACCCCAATTCCAACCACTGACATCAGAACAAAAGTTACGACACAATATATCACCAGGTCTGACCATTTCAAACAGCATCTTAAAATATTTACATTTTGTCAGCATGTTAGGGGGGGGGTTATGGATTATTCATTTTTTTCTTTTTGGTCACTCTGCGTCCGTTTTCTTACACACAATGAAATGTATTCCTACCTGCGTCTCTTAGCAGCTTGCCGCCGGTTTTCTGTGAAGGTGTTATTTTTTTCCTACTTTTCACCTTTCCTTCTGGCAATGTGGTGCTGTACCTGGAGATTAGTTACATTGAAGAGATTAACACTAGAGCATACTCATGTGCCACACTTCCGCAACAACATCCTGCTCGCTGAACAGCTACAAACACATCTATTGTCCTGTTTTTCTCCGCTGAGGAAGTCTACCCATCTCTATTTTGTACTGTGTAGTTAGCATGCAGATTGAAATGACTAAAATGTTTATTACACAGTACTGCAGATTGCAAGAAATATAGGTGGAGTAAATAATTCACGCATAAAACAGTAAAGCAAAAGGGAAATGTGTGAAATAATGTGTGACCTGTTCACGTCTTAAATAATTGCAAACTTCAAAATCCTTCTGAGTGGTTTAGTTATAACACAAATAAGATGTGATGTGTAACATATAGTACAGTCCTCCAATAAGATGAGTAGTGGAACATATTGTGCAGTCCCCCGACACGGCCATGTTTCGCCGGAAGAGCTGCCTTGGGAGGGACTCAGTTGTTTTTTTTTGGTCACTCTGCGTCCATCTTCTTACACATACTGAAATGTATTCCTACCTGTATTCCCAATTGCTTTGGGGTCCTTCCCGATGCAGCCCCTCCGGCAAAACACGGCCGTTTCAGGGGACTGTACTATATGTTACACTACATATCTTATTGGAGGACTGTACTATATGTTACACATCACATCCTATTTGTGTTATAATTAAACCACTCAGAAGGATTTTGAAGTTTGTAATTAATTATTTGTTTAAGACGTGAACAGGTCACACCTTATTTCACAGTGTTTTATTATACAGTATTAACAGTATCTGGCTGGGACATGACTTGTTAAAACCAGGCAGAGGTGCTGCATCTCTCTCTGATTGCCGGGTCTTCTTCCATTTCTTGTGTTGAATTCATTTTAGCTGATTACTTTAATGAGACCGTTCCAGTCGTCGTGGGCCTCTACATTTTAACTGCTTTCTATGTTGCCAATATGACAAATTGTATTGGAAGTTTTTAATAACTGGAAATAAAAGAGAAGAAAGGGCATAGACCTCCAGTAGACATCAACCTGGTGAGAACATGACAAACTCAGGAAAATATAATCTGTTCAGGGATATTAATTTACTCTCCTCCCAAAAAGTAAAAAAGAATCCCAAAAACAGTACAGGATTCTTGGAAACTAAAATTGCAGTGCAACACTAGGCTTAAATGGCAGGGTTGCTCTAAATTGTGCAAAAATAAGTAAGACTACTGATCCAGTAAGAAGGGTGGGCCTCCAAGGGGGGCCAATGTACTAAGCAGTACTAAGCCTACCAAGTGTTTTTCAGCACTAATGTTGCCCTGGTATGTAAAAATGGCTTTAGAGCTGAAAAAATCCATGGCTGCATGCAAATTGCAGGGTAATATCCTAATTAGCTATTACCCTACAATTCAAGGAGGCATGCTAGCAGGGAAAGTGCCTAATGTGTCTCCTACTACCACAGGAAATCTAATACCTGATCAAAAACAGGCGTTAAACTTCCTGCAGCTGGCCTGATAAGTCTTCCCTCCTTCCCTCTTCAGGTTACTGAACCCAGTCCTCAAGGTCTGGTCCAACGGGCCAAGCAATCCGGGTCTGGATCCAGACCCGGGGTCCTCTCTTTCTCTTGTAACAATCTTTTAAATTGCTCTTTTGTGGCAGATCAAAATGGTAGAAACTATCATAAAGAAAACAATTGCTGAACATATAGATAAGCATAGTTTAATGGATCAAAGCCAACATGGATTTAGCCAAGGGAGGTCTTGCCTCACAAATCTGCTACATTTTTTTGAGGGCATAAATAAATATGTGAATAAAGGTGAGCCAGTTGATATAATGTATCTGGATTTCTAGAAAGCATTTGACAAAGGCCCTCATGAGCGATTTTTTAGGAAAATTTTAAAAACAATGGGATAGGTGGCAGTGTCCTGTTGTGGATTGCCAACTGGTTAAAAGATAGAAAACAGAAAGTAGAGCTAAATGGTGAATTTTCCCATTAAAAAAGGTGAATAGTGGAGTGCACCAGGGATCTGTTCTGGGACAGCTGTTTTTTTAATATATTTATAAACAACCTAGAAATGGAAATAACAAGTGAGGTGATCCAATCTGGCAATGACACAAAATTATTCAAAGTTGTCAAATCACAAGTGGATTGTGAGAAATTGCAAGAGGACCTTGCAAAACTGGAAGACTGGGTATGAACATGGCAAATGAAATTTAATGTAGACAAGTGCAAATTGATGCACTTAGGGAAGAGTAACCCAAATTATAGCCACAAAATGCAAGGTTCAACATTAGGAGTCACCACTCAAGAAAAAGGGTCTAGGTGTCATCCTTGAAAATATGTTAAAATCTGCTCAGTGTGCAGCAGCAGCCAAGAAAGCAAATGGAATGCTGGGGATTATTAGGAAAGGAATGGAGGATAAAACAGAGAATATCATAATGCCTCTGCATCACTCCATGGTGCAACATCATCTTGAGTATTGTGTTCAGTTCTGGTCATCACATCTCAAGAAAGATATAGCAGTATTAAAAAAGGTACAGAGAAGGGCGACCAAGATGATAAAGGGAATGGAACCATTCCCCTATGAAGAAAGGCTAAAGAAGTTAGGACTCTTCAGCTAGGAGCAGAGATGGCTGAGGGGAAAGATGATAGAGGTCTATAAAATAATGAGTGGAATGGAACGAATAAATGTTAATCAGTTGTTTACTTTTTCGAAAAGTACAAAGATCAGGGGATACACAATGAAGTTACTGGGTAAAACATTTAAAACTAATAAGAGAACATATTCTTTTACTCAAAGCATAATCAAGCTCTGGAATTCATTGCCAGAGGATGTGGTGAAAGCCATTAGTATAGCTGTGTTTAAAAAATTGTTTGGACAAGTTCCTGGAGGAAAAGTCCATGAACAATTATTAAAGAAATCCACTGCTTATTCTTGGGATAAGCAGCTTGGAGTCTATCTATCCCTTGGGATCCTGTCAAGTTCTTGTGACTTGGCTTGGCCTTTGTTGAAAACAGGATACTGGACTTGATGGACCCTTGGTCTGACCCAGTATGGCAAACCTTATGTTCTTATATAGGTCCTTTTAAAATGCTGGTTGACCGAGTGGTTCATGTCTTCAGAAATAAAATGCCCGGGCTGACTTCCCAGCCCCCAAAATCCCCTTTCCCTGCCCAGGAATGCCTGCTGGACAATATCCTCCTGCAGAGCTGTTCCCAGTTTGTCCTTTTCACTGACGTGTCAGTGAAAGGACCAATCCCTTTTCAGGACAGCCTTCTGAAAGGGGATTGGTCTTTTCACTGATGTGACAATGAAGGGACCAATTGGCAGTAAGTAAATGAGTGAATAAATTAATATTAGGTGCCCAACAAGGGTTCCTGGATGGGGAGGAGGAATTTTGGGGGCTGGAAAGTCAGTGTGGTCATTTTATTTTCTGAAGACATGGACCTCTTGGCCAACCAGCATTTAAAAAGGACCTGCCAACGAACGAGCAATTTAAAAGTTTGGTACAAGAGAGAGCGTACCCCTGGGTCCAGACCCAGACCACCTGGCCTGCTGGGCCAAACTTTGGGGAAGGGGTTTAACATCCTGGGAAGAGAGGAAGAACTCTTTTATATTTGTTTCTTTTTACCGTGAGTTGGCATGCAAATAGGCCACAAGTCACAAAAGCGCACTTTTTCAGTTTAGCTTTCTTTATTTTTTTTTTTACTCCTGCTCTGTTTGCATGTTATTAGCTTATTTTATCCTGCGGGGACCAGGGCTTTTAAAGCCCGCATTAATTAAAACCTATGCTAACATTTTTTATTACATTGACCCCAAGCACTTTAGCACATGATATTGATTCTTCGGGGTTCCTTTGTCAAGCATTGCAGGAGGTAGCCCAGTTTGGCATTTCTTCTAAATAATATCTACATCTATATGTATGTGTTTTTATAGTATGTACAAACCAGTGCCTGTCCCCACAAAACAGTATTCTTTATGAGTGCTAATACCATTTGAGCATGGCCTGTATTTGTGAACTTTAAGCTCAATTATTCATTCTTCTCAAACAAATATCAACAAATAAATCTCAATTCTGTTCAACTGCTTGATACTAAGGTTATTTTCAAAACAGCCTGCCTGGAGTATATTTATATAATAGTTCTGCCTTGTGTGCTGGTTTGGAAAAGCGGTCTACAAATGTCATTAAATTTAATTAAAATTAAATTTTGCCAGTTAAATGATCTGATGCGCTTAACATCCTTGTCTGCTGTACGATCGTGGTCTCTGGTTTTCAGCTGTTTTGAATGGGTATATTTTGTAACAAAGGTTTAAAAATTCTGCAGAATGCTTTTTGGGAATTTGCACATGTTTGGTTATGGTGTTGCATTATTTAATATGAGCAAAAAGGAAATTGATATTGAAAATGTTAAAATTCTTACATATTTTTATTTTAAAGGTGCATTACTTTGTTGTATACCTTATTTCTTTTTTCTTTTCTTTCTCTTTTTCAGTTTTTTCTTCCCCTTTTCTACTGTTTTACTTTTCTTTCCTTCTTTGCCATGGTTTCTAGTACATATATTGTGGGAAATGCCTTATGTGCCAGATCATGTGTCTGTGACGCGGGCTATGCCCGTCACTAAATATAATCCCCACATTTTTCCAGCTCTGGGCAGTGGAAGTGAGTTTGTATTTTAAATCTTCCCCTTGCTAAAACCCCACCTTTTGGGGGTATATGCTTCAAGGGGGTATAAAATTCCTGGGAGCATGCTCAATAGTCAGAGGGTCAGGCACGGCTGAAGAAGCCAGGAGGAAGGAGCCTGAGATCCCTCCCAGGATCTCAGCAGATGGGGCTAGGAGCTGTGGAAATCACCCCTTCATCTCAGAGCAAAGAGGAGATAGAGAAGGGGACATTTTTTCTTTTTAGATTTATCCAGAGTCTCAACTGAGGAAATTATTTTTGATTTTTGGATATTTTTTGACTTCTTGGTCTGAAGGGAAGGGCTGCTCCTTGTCTCCTTGCGGATTGGATATCTTTTTGCCGAAGCGAACAGACAAGTGAGGGTAGAGAGAGAATGAGAGATTTTTTGAAAAGAGAATCAAGAGCCTCAACATTGGATAATTGGATTTACAGTTTAAGGTTTTGGAAAGTTTGGAACTTATTTTTGATATTTTTGGATTGGGGATATTTTTCTGATGCTGGAAGCCACACTCTAGTTGTCCCACCCCTCTGGTGAGGATATATAGACTGAAGATGAAGGTGCAAGAGATAGGAGAGCGATTGGAAGGTTCGCTATGGACAAGGAAATCCTATATTTTGTTTTTGTTATCTACTGTATGCTGATTCTCAATTTTTGTGGGTTTTGTCAGCACCCTTTGCTTTAATTTGCAATAAAGAATTTATGTTGAACACCAATCGTTGGTTGTAATGGAATTATGGTGGCATAGAAGAGGATGGTATTGTTTTAAAATCTCAAGGGAAGCCAATTTATAATGTATCAACTAAAAACTTACAATTTAAAACAACAGAGCTAAAATGCAACATTCAGAGTATAACATTAAATCACTAATTTTAAATCAGTACTAGAGTAGCCCACAATTATCTCCTCAAAACAGGCCCACCTGGTCAATTATCAAATTAACCAAAAGCTTGTGCGAACAACAGTGCCTTTAAGGCTTTCTGAAAACATAATAGATCCTGCATATCTCTTAGCTTAGAAGGAAGGAGATTACAACTGTTTGGGCAAGCACTGAAGACATTTGAGAACGATGTTTCTCTATCCTTAGCTGTTGGACTCACCATTAACTCTTGCTGTGATGAATGTAGTGCATGGCACAAAACATATTTTTGAATTCCTTTTACGAGGTAATGAGGAGCTTGACTGTGCAATAGCTTAAAAAGCAACAATAATAGCTTAAATTGAATATTGAACTGGAAGCCAATGCAACTCAGAGACTTTAGGAGATATGTGGCCATTCACTTTCAGGCCCCCAGGCGGCCTTGCCACAGTGTGGATATAAGCCTGGGTTCTGGGTGGGCGGGATTCTGCTTCTGCAGTGGGATTTAGAGGGGAAAACTTGAATCGATTCTGGAGATCTCTTTAGGCCTGTTGGTTCTTTCAGTCCAGCAGGGCCATCTCTTGCCATGGGTGCTCATGAGCCAATGCTCTTAGGCATTTGCCAAGAGGCACCTGGCAGGAGGAAATATGGACCCCCATCTACATCACAGGAGATCCTAGAGCCTTCTCTGAAGAATTCAGCGAATCTGTGTGAGTGCTGATCAGCTTATGTTGGAAGAATGACTAATGCACAAAGGTTGTTAGTAGAAGAGAGATGAAGCTTGTTGCACTGCTAAAGAAAGAGTAACCTGTGTATTTTATTTTGTTGCTGCTGTAATTTCAGCTGTGAAATCCTGTGACTCATCCTTTTGCGATTTTGATTGTTGATAGATTCCTGGTACAAAAAGAAGGATAAATATTTTTGATAATTTTAAACTACAAGACATTGTGTGGGACTCTGGTTCAGAAATACCAAGGTTATGAATTTGAGGTCTTGTATCTGCTAATGAATGGTAAAAGAAAAGACAGGATCCTTTGCATGAAAGCAGTCTGATGATCACAGAGGAGAAAAGGTAGATTTTGGAGTTTAACCTTTCCAGCAGTGGAAGATGGTGAGGAGAACTTTCAAGTGCATGCAGCAGCATGTATGTGCATATAAGGCCACGAGCAGATCTATGCAAGTATTTTATAACCTGCACATATCATATACATGCCTTTTATAAAATACGTGTATCTCTACCATGCAACAAACTAGAAACAGAAACATTCAGACCTGAGAAACCAGAGTCATGTAGCACAACACTAAAGAAAGAAAAACAAAAATTTATGTCCTCCTATACTGATCAAAATACAGAAATATAAGACCTGCATATTCCCAAATTTGATATATTACAGTCACTAAAAACTTGACCTCAGTCACATTTACAGAACAAGACAGAAAGTCACCAAATACAGAATAAAGAGACCATAAAATATAAATAGAAATGTGCAGACCAAAACAACTGGAAATTGCAAGGTCAGACTGTATGCAATGCAAACAGCAAATACAATCAAGAAATATAAAGCATCAACCATACCAATAAAAAGAATGTCAAATCAGCTGATGAATAGAGCAATATCCAATAATTAAAAACACATTCAAAATATGTTTAAAACATTACCAACTACCAATAAAATATTTCAAAACAGCAGACACATTACATCCAATAATTAAAACTAGTAGGGATAAAAAAAATTCCCTGCTCTCCATACCTGCGTAGTTAGATTTCCAGTCACCCTATGATTGTCTTAGATTGGAGGACTGTGCACAAACCTTAACCTCTCTTTCTCACATACACACACATTCAGGCAGGCAATCAAACACACATACACGCACGCAGACAATCACTCTCTCATACACGCAGACAGACACTCTGTCAAACACACACATGAACAAAGGCAGGCACTCGCACAGGCAGGCAGACACACACACACACACACAGGTACACTCTCACACAGACATGAAGGCAGGCATTCTCACACACACGCGCAAATGTAGGCAGGCACTCTCTTTCACACACATGCAGACATGCTCTCATATGCACACACACATGCAGACAGGCTCTCTTACACACATAGGTGCACTCTCACGGTCTCTCACACACACAGACAGTCTCTTACAGACACACACTCTGGACACTCCCTCTTCTTTGGTTACTGGTTGCTCAGGAAATACCAGCAGCCTGGCAGGGCATCGTCTTCTGCCAGCGGCCTGGCAGGGCTGGTGGATAGTCGTAACCCCCCCCCCCAGCATGTCATTGCTCCATGCTGCCACGGGGCCTTCCTATGGCTGGCAGGAAGTAGGAACCCTACCAATATGACATCCTGTGCATCCTATGGCATTGCGGGTTTTCCTGCCAGTGGTCTATGGGTCCCTTGTTATGCTGGGCCTGGGGCAATTGCTCCTTTTGCCCCTAGGCAAAAGCGGCCCTGGCTGTACACCAGTTGGATTTTCAGGATTTCCCTAATGAGTATGCATGACATAGATATGCATGCACTGCATCCAGTGTATGTAAATCTATCCCATGTGTGTTCATTGAGGATGTCCTGAAAGTCTGTCCAGTGTGCAGCACTTGAGGACCGGAGGTTCTCCAGCCTTGTTGTATACATTCATATACTGCCTTTTTTTTTTTTCTTCCAAAGAATCACTTCAGAAAAAAAGAGAGCGCTTTTATTAATGTGGCCAAATTAAAAGGTAAAACAAATTTGTAAAAACTGTGATAGAAAAACACCTTTTGCACCCAATATAACTGAGTGGAAAGCTGGCATACATTATTTGTAATACTTAACACTGAAGGAGATGGTGTCCCTTTAATTGGCTTGCATTCATCCATGGCTCACAATGGATTGTAAATTCTCTCTTTAACCCAGAGAATGCTCCATTGGTGTTTCTACAGAGAGTTTATGAACATCGTCATCATCCTTCTGTTTATAGACCTAAAAATGACAATGTGTGGGTTCACTCCACACAGAGGTTCACCACAACAAAGGCAACTCCAGGGAGATTGTGAATCAATGCTTCTGCTCTCATCTTTAGGCCGGGATATGTTGCCTCATTTTTTGTGGTTTCCTTATTTAATCTGTGTACATTCCAGCAATAGTTGCTGCTGCAGGCCTGAAATGCCGCTGCTGTTTAACCACGCATGATGAATATTCAAAAGCTGCAGTCACTGAGGACTCAGGTGGCAAAAATAGTAAGGTGATTGAAGCAAGCCTTGACAGAGAGGAGTCATTAATCCACAATTCGGAGTTTACGGGAATCACGAATGTAACGCAGATGCTTCCCCCTTTTCAGACCTGGCCAGAGAATGGAGCCGAGAGGCTGCACATGAATTTAGATGCCTGTTTCACGCAGAAGCGGGATCGCACATATTTCCTTCCTTATGGTGTCTTGCAGGGGGCATGTTTTTCTGTATAGAAGACAACGAGGCGTTCTATAGCCTTCTCCCACGAAATGGGATCAGATTGAAGTTGTGGCATAAAGGGCCACTGTTAGAGCATGGCAAAATGCATGCATTGTTTTCCACATACTGCAGTCAGGCTCTCCATGACAAAATGAACATTTTGATTTTATTTATTTATTTTTGGGCACTATCAGCACTTAAGCTAAAGTAGGAGCTGCACCATTTTAGCATGGGTTGGGGGGCTGAGGAGGCAAGAACAGTGCCACCTGTGTAAATCACTAACACTAGGTGTTTGTGGGTTTTTTTTCCTAGTGTGTTTTTAAAATAGATTGAAAAATTATTGCTAGTTTTGTGCTGGATCGCATGCTGTAGACCTGGAAAAAATGTCTTCGTGAGAGCATCCTTTCCAGCATTCCCCCTTCACTGAAATCACTTAGACAGTTCCAGCTGGTGGCAGGGGATACAGCCCTAATACAGCCTGCCTGTCCCAGCTGTCTTTATTATTCCATGTATGCAATGCTATGGCTGCTGCACCGTTCATAAAAGATGCAGGTACTGCAAGGTAAAGAAAGGAAACTGAAGTCATGATTTCTGGTCTTTGAATCTCCCGGATCTCCGCTTTGAATGTCTTCCTGGCTGTGCGCAGGATTTCTTTCCAACTGGAGCACTTGCTGTGAAGCTGGTTAAAAGTGCCTGGGACCGTCACCTTTATTCAAGGAAACATTGCTTGATAAGAGATTGGACTGCATCATGGCTCATGCAGCATCCCAGCTAAAGAAAAATCGGGATTTAGACATCAATGCCGAGGAAGAAGCTAAAGAAAAGAGAAAACACAGGAAAAGGTCCAGGGATCGGAAGAAAAAGGTATCTTGACATGCTGCAGATTCTTGCATGGATTCCTTTGTTGCAGTTTCTGCATGTTCTGCTTAAGGCACTGGAGTTCTGTGTCTTACTCCTCCAGGAGAGAAATGTTAAAGGATAATTAGGAGATTTCTGTGGAGCTTTTAGACCCCACAGCTCTGTGACGGAAGAGAAATAGAATTTTTTAACGGGGTGGTAGTTGACTGCAGTGCTGATGCAGAAGGTGTGTGTCCATGTCACTTACAAAGCAATCTGTTTGCCCTGAGATGTGAAGATGTTTAAGGGGACTGCAACAGAGAGGGATCTTAGTTGTTTTAAGGTTAAAAGCAATATTCTGATATACGTGTGTGTGTGTAATTAGGATGTTAACCTATATGACAGCACATATTTTTCTGCTTCTGTTCCCTAGATGCATGTTTTATAACATACATTTCTGAACTATGTAAAAAAAAAAAGATGAAAAATAAAATAGCTTCTTCTTTTACTTCTTGAATTCATAACGTATTAGAAAATCTTCTAGCAGTGCAACCAACTTTATGTCCTTTCAATTAAATGTAGGGGGACTCTCCTTCATATCTTGTTTTATCCAAGGTGTAGTTACCTCTACCTTACAAATCCTAACAGTATTTTTATTCAGACTTGAGAAACTTGGTGCTGAATGCTGAGCCTCATTAAATTGGGATTTAAATCTGAAATTTGTGGTACAAAACAAGTAGTTTTATCAGATATTTTCTTTGCTAGTTTTTGACTATTTGACAAAATATTTCAGCACAAAATAAACCCCAATTAAATATATATATATATTTTTTTTGGTTATTGTGGATGTCCTCTTTCATTTTCATACCCTTGTACCAATCTCATAAAGAAGGCCCCAGAGTGGTTTCTCTCTCATTAGTTACAATTAATAAAAAATTGACCAAAAGCCCATGGACGGAATGCTGCCTTCTGGTTCTATAGCCTTCCTAAGTGTCTTTGTGCAATTCCCTAAGGGATACATAATCTTAATTTGTTCTGAGCAGTGATGCATGTGCTTCCTAAATGACATGTAGAGCTCTCCCAACATATGTGCATCTTTGGGCTGGGTAGCAGAAAACATCCCTCTCTTCAGTTTAGCTGCCCAATATAAATCCTCCCCTTGCCCTGCCCCTCCCCCAAATAAATAAATACTTGAAAAAAATAACAATGTAAGGATTGTTGTAGCAGAGAACAGAGTAAAATGAGGCTGCATTGGCCTGACTCCCAGCTGTACTACAATAGTGTGTGAAAAGCAGTGCATCTATCTGAATGCATATGCATGTTTAGGTTTTCCCTATATTTTCTGGCTTCCAATAATTTAATATCATGTTTTAATTAGCAGCGTTGATTTCAGGCCTTTTCCATCACGGCTGGTGTATTGCCTGTCCAGCCTTGTGTGCCTGTGTGTATGGGTGTGCGTGTGTGTGTGTGTGGCCATGGTTGGCAGCCAGTGCTAGCAGGATCAGGCTCAGTTTCAGGTTCACTCATCTCAGATTCCTTTGTTTGTGTTCACTAAAACCGCCTATTGACCAAGTTCATATCAAAATATGGTATGAATGGAGCATCCTCTCTCGCTCTCTGAATTCTGGGACCCAAGACAATTACTTTATGAAAAACATTATTTACAATGTTGTTATAGGATGGAAATATCCTGGCAGCAACCAAACTGTTCCACGTATAAACAGAAGAAACCTATTCATCTCAGTTTTATAGGGATTGTTCAATTTTGCATCTGTGAGTTACACCATGAGAGAGCAATATGTTCTGTTGCACATTGATTAGGGCTCCATGTTTATCCAGTTGTTACAAATTTCTGGTCTGCATAGTGGTAAAAAAAAACCCCTAAAAAACTATGGTACTTACAGACATAGGTTTACTTGACTAGGCGAGAAATATTAACAATTCTATATTTTATATTTGCTGCTACGCTGTCCTGCTATTGCATTGTATTCCTGCAAAAGTATGTCATATTCTTTCTTGCTAGGTGATCCGATTCATTCTCCAGGCTCTATTCTTTTCTCTCTGCACTAAATAGTTCCGTTTTTTTTTCTTACACATTTGAATTAACAAATATGACCAGTCTCACATTTAATCTACAGGCAATCAATATTCTGAAATAGCTCATACATCTGGGAGTCTTTAACTGAAGGGAAGCAGAAGGTGTGTGTGCGACAAGGGCAAGGGAATTGTGGGCGGGGTGACAGAAAATTAAATGAGGTTTTCATGAATGTGTAAGTCACACATTTTCTTTTAAAGACAAAGGAATGCACATCAGCAGGCGCCCTACTACAGCAGAGGAGAGGAGTCTGGGGTTTTTTTTTTTTTTGGGGGGGTTTGCAGCTGGTTGAGGTTCTTCTTTCAAGGGGTTTAATCATTCTGGTCTGACCAATTCTAATCGGTGTGATTGTTTGCTTGTATCTTCATGAAAGTTGGCAAATATTAGGAGCGCAAACTTTGAGTGTCTTTATGCGCAAACTCAGTGTGGCAGTACACAACACATGAAATAAAAATAGATCTTTCATGATTGATAAATAATCAACAGTAAGCCTTATGGGCCCTATTATTTTGAATCCCACCAGTTGGAAACCTTTATCAGTAAACCCATCATTAATTATCTTGCATTTTTGCCTGCAGTAAAAACATTCTGAAAACAGCAAAACTAGGCAGTCTCACCAATATGTCAGTTTGCTCCTTTCTTATCTCTATTGATTCCTCTTTGAGCTTCCTGCCTAATTATTTTTTTCTTTCTTAACCTATTATATTATATTTTTTTGTTTTTATACTAAAAAGAATAAAAGGTACTCACCTTTTCATCACAGCTGTACCCCTGTTTTGGTTTTTTTTTTTTATACACGTGAAGATCTGTGGTTCTTCAGTTCATGCTGTATTTATATTTTACAATGCTCGGTATAATGCCTGCAGAGAGTTTTTATAAGGATCAGCACAGCCGTGCCTTCATTTATTTAGATTCATGGTGGTGTGGGTGGTCACATAGGAGGATATAATTTTAATGATCACTGTCCCCTTGGGAATGAAATTGGCACAAAAAAGGTGAATCCTAAAGACTGTATGTGTGTTCATTCCCTACAAAAAGTGCTATTACTGCTGTCTGAATGACCTTAATTTCTTGGGTCATGATACCTACAATGGGAGCTGGATGGCTCAAGGTGACTTTTCTCAGAATTATAGAAACTTTCAAGTCTAGGTCACTAGTTCAGATTCAACTCAGGCTTCTAGGGACTTAAAAAGTTGGCCTACATGAAATGAGTTGGTGATCTGCAGTTGGGGTTATAGCAGAAATGTTCATCTTCCTACAAATTTGTAAAATTCTGCTCCATATCTTGTCTCTGATTTGTGACAAGGACATGAGGAGGTGTTCATAATTAAAGGTGAATTTTAAAACCCCATCGTGCGTCGAAATTAGGAGATATGCGAATGTGTCAGGCTACTCCACTGAGTGCATTTTAAAAGCCACCTTGACACTCACATAATTTGTCTCGAAAAAGGGCGGTAAATGGGCGTATTTTGGGACTTTAACCAGAAATTTCCACATAAATTCTTACACGGTCCATCGCACGCTGAGGCCCCAGCCGCGTAACTTTACTTCTGTTATGGATGGCGGGTAAGTAAAAAAAACCCAACAAAAAAACAGAGACATTTCAGAGGGGTTTAAAGGTTGTGGGATAACTGAGGGGTATACAAGCTATCAAACCGGGGGGAGGGGGGGTGTTGGAGGACCTATCTGTTAACTGGGCAACCTGGGAATGAACAGGTAAAACTGGCAAATACATCGGCGCGCATCCCTTTTAAAATCCCCACCACATACGCAGTAGAAGCTAGATTTAGGCGCACAGGCATGTGCCCACTTAAAATTCAGCGTATTCGTGCATGCAGCCAGGCGATTTTATAACATGCATATACGCACGTATGTTATAATATAGCCACGTCCCTGGGCGTGGGCTGAAAAATGTATGCACATGTGCGCCCGCGTACCGGTTTAAACGTTATCGTCTTAGATTCTGCTAAATCTGTGGCATGAGGAAGAAAAAAAGTATTTTTGGGTCTGAAACCTCTCTAAATGCTGGTAATTTTGAACCGCATGGAGCATTTGAATGTGTGACCGCTAGATTCAAATAAGTCAGTTGATTGCATTGCAGTGTGTATGTGCATATAAGACGTCCTGAGCACAGTGAGATTTCTTCCTGGACCCAGCCAGGTAGCTGGATAAACTGGAGCTTATATGGCCTAGGAAGGTAGAGACAGTTATTTTACTGTATTTGCTTCTCATAGATGGGAGGTTTCTTACATTATTATAAGTATTATTATTATTTTTACAAAATGTAAACAAAGCAAGGCCGCGATGTGGTAATCAGCAAAAAGAACACCTGGTAGTAGAGAGGGAGAGCACCGATGTTACACGACTGCGAGCTCTGCTTCCAGAGGGGTTCTTGCCATTCTGTGCTTATGACAAGGCTCTTACAACTGAGCAGACCATCCCTGGCATGAACGTCCAAGAAAGCTGGACAGATAATCAGGCCGGCTCATGCCTTTGGTTTCGTAAACTGCTCGAATCCCTCAGTGTTGCTTATTTAGGGATATTTTGATATTCCTCCTTTTGCTTAGAATGGACCCTAAGGTAGATTACTGTCAGGTTTAAAATACAGTTGGTAAAGGCCCTTACCAAGGGAGAATCCTCTTCAAGAACAGAAGTTATGTGTCATAAGAGAACACCTACTCAATGAAACTATTAAATTTTAAGATATTGGTTTGAGGGGCTTGTTTAACATTTCAGTTTTTGAAAGTAAAAGCAATTCCCTCCATTTAAATTTGGAATTATTTTTAGGGACTCTTAGGAGTCTAAAAAAAAAAAAAGAAAGATGGTTTCCCAGTTTTGAAAGAGAAAAGAGTGATATTTGGAGGTCAATTACTTCCACTTAGTTAAGCTTGAAAGTTGTTGGAACTATAAAAAAAAAAAAAAAAGAAGGTCCTCTGTAAATTGTGTATAATTAAAGCTGTGAGTGGTTTTGGGCTGTAGAGACACAGGTTAATTGTAGGCTTGTCAGGATATTTGGTGATGGGTTTTCTGCCGCTGCTCTGTGTGGTTGAACATGGCCAGAAGCCATTGTTGTGTAGGAGAACAATGGCTTTCTTTTTGCTCCATGTAATGCAACATATCCTGAAACTCCATGCAGCGCGTCACATTGAAAGGTTTTGTTGTAGTGGCAAGACTGAATCCAGAGGCCAAATTCTCAGCCAGCTTGTTGCTGCTGGACTTTCATTTCCCTCTGTACCCTCCATATCACTATCAGCATTATTTTCATGCTTGCACACTGTTACATAACGCCCAAACCTTGAACCTGAGGAAGATTTTCTTTCAGGGAACTCTGATCAAAGCAATTAGACCTGCACTGCAAACATTCTAATAAAATAAATGATAAAAGGCTTAAATTATGTTAACCAGCTGTTTAGCCTGTGCAGTGACAGATAGAACAAACATCCCAGCAAAGCCTTTCCATTGACACCATAAATCTGCAATACAGTCAGACCTCTTTGTTCTATGACTTGATACGGTCAGGTGTTTGCCTGGATTAACACAAATCTAGTCACAACAGTGAATATTGCATGAGGTGTTAGACATTTGATAACTATTGAATACTCAAACATCTAGCTATCAATCACAATTGAAACTGATCTGACTGTATGTGGAATATGAAACATTTTCAATAATTTTGAAATTCTACATTGTACTAAACAGATGTTAACCTATCTTGTTAAGATCCAGGCTACAAGGTGATTGTTTGGCATTAATTAAAAAGAATTAATGATCAGTGTATTAGTAATTTGAATAATGCATATAATTGTGTGAGGTCAGTTTTCTTATTGTAATTCTCTCTTTTTTTGGTGACCCATTCATTCTGGGCATGATAGCATTGGATATTTCATGCACTTGAAAACCACAGACAACATTAGTATTTATATACAGATTCAGTGAGAGTAGCATAATACACTTTCATTCAGAATGACCAGGCCTATGAATGGATTTCTTTTCCCTTAAGAGGCCGGTTTTTAAAGGGATTTATCCAGGTAACTGAGTAGGTATCCAGCTAGATTGCCTTGGCTAAAAATTGCTCCACTTGGAATGGCTAAAAGCGTGGTGAGGAATTCACACGGTACGTACCTTTCATTGGACTAAAAAGAGACATTCCCAGGATGTGTCCAAATCAGGAGGGTAAATAATGTACACATAATCATATTTCCCCATGTTCACACACTGTTTTCCCCCAGTCTTCTGCCTGAAGAAACAGCCAGTACAAAGAACCCGTGTATCTTGCAGAGAGTTTCAATGGGAAATTCTGGGTAGTTACCCTTTGAAAATTTGCTATAAATTCTGCATGTGTGCCTTGCTCCTAGGTGGGCTATTGAAAATTGTCCCCTTCATTTGTCTGGGCAATATCATTAAAGGGCCATGTCAGACTACAATGCTGAGCTATGTTGGGTGTTTATAACTAATTTAACATGGTGCTAGTGCTAGGTCTGACAAGAACCGCACAGTAAAATTTATTGTTAGTAACAGGAAAAAAGCTCAGTGACCATAGATAACATTGCTGTTCATTTTTATTGCATAGTTTATCAGCAGATATCTATAAAACAGATCTTACACTATTTATTCAGTGGGTATATTTTTTTGAAACATGTTTATGATTTGTTACTTGGAAATGATCCAAAAGTAGCAGGCAGACTGGATGGTCTATCTGCACTGAACAGAAGTGCATCTCATTTGAACATGTATCTCAGGGGCCAGTGTACTAAAGTATGTTAACATTATCACTTGTTAAATGCTACCACAAGCAGTTAACACATGTTAATGCTGTTAACACATGTAAATTAGTTTGCAATAGTGTTAACACAAAATCTATGCTAATGAGGAAATGAGATGCAAAATAGCTCATTATCTATTAACAGAACAAAAAAGTCAGTATGCAAAATGTTTCACAGATACAGTAACATTGCTTAATTACACTTTTGACAGGTATAGTTAAGTTTTTGCAATGCTATCTGCATGTGTGTGTGGTGCTTGTAAGCACATACTGTAGTGCCTGAAATAATGTATGCCTCATTTGCATATCATTAACATCATCTGTTAGATCACGTAATAAACACTACATTTATATGTTAATGGCTGATGTTAGTGCACTTTATTATGTTAGCCTCTAGGTGTTTTCGTTTTTACATGGATGCGTATGCATATATGTATATGCATACAGAGTATATCAATTTATGTAACACTTTTGCCAAAAATGTTATGAGAAAGTAGGATTCAGTTTTATATAGCTAGAATGCTCAGTTTTGTCCCATAACGCACACTGTCAATTCCATTTGTGCTTGCTGCAGACTATGGGATGGCTAAATGCTGTACAACATTCTGCTCCTTCAGCTGGTTGTAGCATTGATCACATAATGACCTAAAAACTACAATATTCACCCTACTACAGGTAAAATTGTACACTTTTCAGTTGCGATCAACAGTATGATAAAGCACACATATACAAGATTATTATATGTCAGAGAGAAGAAAATCAATCATGGTGCCAAATGACAGTTCTATAATATTTAGAGAAATTCAGTAAATAGCACTACTGATCATTTTGGGTTTTTGGATTATTGAAGGAAAGTCTAATGAAGAAGACACAAATGTAGAACATGATTCTGTACTTTCTTTAAGTGCTGGGATATGAAAAGAAAAACTAGGAGGTTGCAAAGAGAAATGGACCACCATAAATATTTTTATTCAGTGAGTGGGAGAGAAAGGCTTGTTTATGTTGTTAATGGAGACACTGTTGACGAACAATTCAATACTTACGTAAAGCTTATCCTCATAGTGTTAGCCACATTAGTGTTTGCATTGATCATTGGCCATGTAAGTGCTTAAAACTCTTACCGAAAGAGAAGTTCTTTGAAATGGCATGAATAATAACTTTAAAGCAGAAGATCTTTTTTAATGCTTTGCAAGAATACATTTGATTAAAAAAAAAAAATCTAAATTTACACATGGAAACCAGTCCATGATATGTAGTCTCAACCAATAACCTTTCTGTAGCACTGTCTTTTTCTTGCTCAAGAAAACAGACATTTAAAACACATTTATGGCTATATCAGGGGTAGCTAACTCCAGTCCTCCACTATGAATATGCATGAGATAGACTTGCCTACAGTAGAAGTATCAAATTCATATCTATCTCATGCATATTCATTGTGGATATCCTGAGCATCAGGTCTGTTTGTGGCTGTTGAGGACTGGAGTTGGCCATCCCTGGCCTATATGATACAAAGAGGGTTTTGTTTTTTTTTAAATTTCTCAGCATTATTAAGATTTACAAGTAAACTATAAAAAGAAAACACAATCTAGTCATTGAAACATAAAGAGGAAACAAAACTAAGGCGACCTATAATACGAGATTGTATCAAGTTCACATAATCAAGAGACGAGCAAAAATAAAAAAGGAAAAACTTCAAAATAAAAGGACACAGTTAACCTACATCAGCCATATTATATATCATCATGAGCCCTCCATTCAGCTATTTGTGTTCCCAAATCAAAGAAATCATGACCATTCATGATAGTACACTGAGATCTAAATTGGTGCATTTTTTTTTTTTTTACTTGTTTAAATCTACATTGTTTCATTCATATTACAAGCTATGTTTTGGCAGTTTTTAATTGTACTTGAAATAAAGCATAAATTTAATGAACATTATTTTTATTAGTTCTCAATAGCTTTTCATCATTTTTGAGTGGTATTTGCGTTATAGGCCATGGTCAGTGATTACTGAACACAAATGGCCAGGAGAAGCATATTCTATGTGGATGGTGCTGCTGACATCCAGTGTATGCAGACCACTCCCACTCTTTGCAGAGGACAAAGGAAAAAAGGAAACAGGCATTACCTTGATTAACAGCTCATAGAAATGACCAAATGTGTGAGTCCCCATACAGTCTTTCCCAGTGTATTTTGTACAGATAAGCACAACATTTAATTCCCTGTGCAAATTGTATCTTTATGTAGATGTTATCTCTATTTACCCACCTATCTTCATGCATACATACTGATCAGACAGACAAAAATATTTGTTCATCCAGTTCAGCAATCTTTTGTGTGTATATTCTGCTGTTCATATGGTTTCTAGTCATGATTTCAGCATACAAGTGTCCAATTTATTCTTACAAACCACAAAGTATCAGATATCCAGGCACCTTATTCTTAGCTTATTCTTCACTGACCTGAGGAAGGGAGCATAAATCTTGAAAGCTAGTCACAAATGAGTCATGACACTATATTCAACAGCATTTATCTGAATAACTCAAATACTATCCATCTAAATGCCGACTTTTCAATATTTTCCCCACTTATCCAGCTAAAGTTTATTAGATAACTCATTATCCATATAAAATTTAGCTGGATTATGTAGGGGTGGAGTTAAGCTGGCTGGCTAAGTTATCTGGCTAACTCTGGTAGTGCCGTAGAGTAGTCCTAAAGATAGCTGGATAAATGTATCTGGCTATCAATAGTGTGGCTGCACCACTGAATATCCCTCCAAGTTACCCAGATAAGTTTATCTTGCTACTTTTGCAATCTTGCCACTGACTGAATATTACCCCCAAAATGTATTAAGTTAGTCCAATAAAAAGGTTTCACGTACAGCTTGTTTGTTGCCCATTATTTATTTATTTCTACGTATCCAATTGAACTAATACAGCAACAACACTGCTTTACCCAAGGTCTCTGCAGTAATGCAGTGAACAGAATGGAATGCTGTATTTTATTATGCTGTCATACCAAGGACTAGCATAAGACCAATATCGCCAGCATCTCCCTGCTACTCACTATTCTTTGTATGCAAGCTGGAACTGGCCATGTCTGTCCAGTTGCTTACTGCTTTTCCAATATCATTTTTAATTTATTGAAACTTATCATTAAGTATTTTTTATTAATTCCTAGTTTTTTTCTTTATTACTATTTTAATCATGTTATCATCCATTTTCTTCTCAGTAAAATTCTAAAACCCAACATTTTCCAAATGTCTGAGGGTGCTCTATAACTTCTGGCTTTCTTTACAGTTGTTTGCTGGTTTTGGAGCTTTATACTATTATTTTACCATTGTCGGCAAAGGGCTGAGCTAACATAACTGCTAGGAGTATGCACATCTGACCTATGCCATAGGAATTTGTTCAGTCTGAAAATATTATGTGATTTAAGCCATTATGGCAGAGTACAGTATATGGCAAAATGCCAGAATGTTGCTTATGATCTTACAAGTGGTGACTATTGGGGAAAACTAATTAAACCTTCTGCCAGTCAGGAAAAATTAACATTAGCCAAAAACTTGTGTTGCCCAAATGGTCTTGACAGTATCCATATATAGTAAAGTCCTGAATCTGACAGGAAACAAGTAGCATCAAAAGGTGATAGAGTTCCACAGCCTTAGTCATATAGAACATCCTCTCCTGATGGATACAGTTTTAAATATTTGAGAATATGGTTTTATTTTTTATATAAACGGCCTACACTGAAATATGTAATCTGCATAGCTTTACCATTACAGACAGTGTACATTGAGAATGCATGGGGTTTGTACTGTTAGTAGTGTTTGGCAATACTATTCACAGATCTCTAATGTAATTCCATATCATTAAGAATTATTTAAATGTCTGCTTTTAGAATTCCCATTCCACTTTGAATGATATAAAATATTTGTGGGTGGGGGGATTTGAAAATATGTACTCTTCTATTTTTCCAGCTACTTTTATCAGCCTGTTCAGATATTTTTGCCCAATGTGGACTTCCTTTCTCTTTGCCTATTAGATTTAACTGTTATCAAGATTGGTTTGTAAAGCAAGGCTGGTTTAATATTTTGTTTTGTATGTATGGAGCCCCTGGGTTTTTCTCTAAAATTCCTGTCAATAGTACAGGGAATGTAATGGTATTTTCCAGATATACTGCAAAGTCTTCCCCTTATGTGAACTCAGAATGCAGTGTTCTAAGAAAGGCTTATGGAAACCTTTAATGCAGAACTTCCCAAAACTGTCTTGGAAACCCCTCAGCCAGCTGGGTGTTCAGGATATTCACAATGAATATGCATGAGAAAAATCTGCATGTATTGGAGACCCAGCATATGCAACTTTATCTCATGCTGATTCATTGTGCATTTCCTGAATCCCCGACTGGCTGTGAGATTCCTAAGATAGATTTGAGAAAGAGGAGAAGCTGAGATAGATCCCAACCAGAGAGCCTGCAGGGAGGAGGCGAGAGCAAGAATTCTTCATGAAAAGGAGGACATTTTTAGTTCCAAAGAAGAAACAAGGAGAAAACCTTTTTCTTTTAAATTGCATCATTTCAAAAAGATGCTTTAAAAGCAAAATAAATTGCAGAACATTAAAAGTTGATACAAGCAAATATTAATATGAAGCATGTTAAAAAAAAAAAAAGGAAAAAAATATATCAATTGTAAAAAGTACTCAAGAAAAGAGATTCCAACAGAAAGAAGAACCAGGAAATTAAAAAAAAAAAGAAATGAAGCTATGGTCAGAACCCCATTATTAAAATAGCAAGCTAACCCCTAGATTCATCAAACTGCTTTAAATTTTGCATGAATAATGCCCGCAAAAAAAACTGGGCCGTGTTTAGGATCATTTTTGAGTTGCCACAACGCACACTATTTTAGCACTGCATAGGTATTTTAGCGCAATGCGCGTAAAATTTATTGCACCCACAATATTTTCATTTTGGGCTGCTCCTGTAGAGAGAGACTCTTTATAAGGCTCTCATATTAGTCATCTATTTATACCATTATAGGAGGGTCATCTAGTAACTCTAGGTGAGGTTTTGGTGGTGGCCTAGGGTTTGGGGAGCAGTTTTACATGCACAGTCAGACATACGAACAGCACAGTACACATCAGTGAAGATTTGATGTGATTTGGAATGAGAAAAGATACACAAAGTTGAGGTTTCTACAATGTACTCTCTACCCGGGTGCTTTCAAGCTAGGGTGAGAGTACAATGTAGAAATTTCATCTTTGTGTACTTTCCTCATTCCAAATCACATCAAATCTTCACTGATGTGTACTGTGCTGTTTGTATGTCTGACCGTGCATTTAAAACTGGTGCTCGCATGTTATAAAATTCCAGGTCGGCGCACGCAAGGGTGGGTATAATTTAGCAAATTCACACAGCGACGCATCGGGGCCTTCCCCAGGTCCCTCCCAGTTCGTTCCAATTAATGAGCGGACTGGGAGGGAACTTCCCAACCCCTTACCCTAACCTCCCTTCCCCTATCCTATCCTAGCGCCCCCCCCCCCCCCCCCCCCCCCCCCCCCAATTTTTATCTCGTATTCTGCCAGCGCACGATCCCCTGGCACAGCAGCAAATGGCCACTGGACCGGGCGCCTCGAGCCCCGGACTGCCCCGCCCCGTACTGCCCCCTTTTAAGGCCCCAGCACTTACACACGTTCCGAGGTTTACGTGCATGGCCAGGCCCGTTTGAAAATTGGCCCGGCGCACGTAAGACCTGGCCACGTGTGTGCGCACCGGGGTTTTAAAATCCAGCCTTCTGATTATATATCATGTTTTGTTCAGGGTCACTTTTGTGTATGGGAGTTTAGCGGTGTTTGGGCTTCTTGTCTGAATCCATATACAACCTTTTTCCATCACCAACTACAAGATGTTTTTACTATCTCTATTCAAATCTAGGTAACTGGATCCCAGTGCAACAAAATCAAAACAAAAATAATTCTCTGTTCTCAGGTTTAAATGAAACCTTGAGAGAAAGCAACAGCATATTCAGGTCCATGTAATGGAATTTCTAACTGGATAATATTTAACAGCTGAACATGGTACTTTTTAAACTTCTTAACATGCCAGCAGTCGTTTAATTCTGCCTGATATATTAAATATTTTCTTGCAATTTGCAATTGTAGCCAAGCCTATTCAGCGCCTCTCCTGGACTATCTAACACATTACGAATATTGTCTAAGCAAATCTATCCTAGGAGATAAAAATGTAAGAACATGCAATAAAATACCAGCAAATGGCAACCTATGTTACTAATAGTTAATAGAAACAAATATATCATCTTTGCCTTATTGAATTTGCTAAGAGTTGTTGGCAAACTCTGTTTACTCTTCTGGTTCTTGAGCATTTTGATCTCAGGAGCTGTAAACATCAGAATACATGTTCACTGAAGAGGTCAGTGGAAGCAGAATAGTTATGCATGGTCTATATATATTCAGGGGTACATTTTTACTGGAGAGGGAGCCTGTTATAAAATCCATTGGCCGCGCCCGCAGGGGGATGAATTTTAGTAAATTACGTGCGATGACGCAATCAGGCCTTCCCCGGTTCCCTCCCATTCCACTCCAATTAAGGAGCGGACTGGGAGGGAACTTCCTTATCCCCCTGCCTAACCTTCCTTCCCTTTCCCCTCTCCACCCCAACCCTTAACTCCTAGCTAGCTAGTTGAAAATTTTTTATTTTTCTACTTCTCCTCCTGAGCAGAAGTAATTTGTGCGCACTGGCCCGGCCGGCCCCTGTCCTGCCCCATCCAGATCACGCCCCCTGGCCTGCCTCTTTTATAGAGCCCGGCCCGTGTGCGCATATCGGGATTTACGTGCATGGCCGGGCCCTTTTGAAAATGCGCGCAGCACGCACACGGCACATCTGTCCCAATTTTTACGTGCATGAACCTTTAAAGATTTGCCCTAAAGAGATTTGTTCATGTTAGTTTGTTATGTAATATGCTATACACTGGCCTAGGTGATATTCTTTCAAAAAGGCAGGTAATTGTAATAATTAGATAAATATAAATAATTATATATTATGTGAAAAACTGAAAAAGATTATGAAGGGAAAACATCACAGGTGACTCTGGAAATGCCATGAAAGCATCCACATGCAATAAGGTGAAGTGCTTTCTAAAATAGATTGCCAAAAAAATGCTGTTTAAAACACTGAGCTATTCTGTGCATAATTATTTTCTAATGCCTAATTCTTAGATTTGAAAAATTCAGATACACCACAGATATAATTTCAGGTCTCTGGGCACTTTGCTGCAGCCCTTGTGAAATATGTACAAATAAATTTCAGTTTCATTGCTAGTTTTTTGCTGAATTAGTGCAAAAGACAATGATAATTCATGTAATTTGTAGCCTCTGCAGTGGATGTGAACAGTGCTTCTCTAGTACACTCAGAGGTGACTTGCTGGCTTTATCTGCAGTGCCCAAAGGCATTTCTGTTGGCACATTGCCATTGTACAGTATGAGCAGTCATGTTTTCTATATTATAAATATATAATAACTAGAGTAGAAAATAGTGTATAGCTGAATTGCTAATGGATCCTGGTTTGAGCTTGGGCTCATAGTGAACCAAGCCCGGGCTCTTTCCCCCTATACCTTTACCACTGTTCTTCCCTTCCATCACTTGCTTCAACCATGCTTTCCTCCCACCACACTCCTTCCCCTGATATTTCCACTTTTGAGGCTGTGTAGAGAGGGAGAGATGAAAGGAACAAGGTCAAATGAACTAGGGAGAAAGACAGGATGAATATGGGAAGAGGAAAGTGGGGGGGGGGAGAGACTGAACTGGGGCCACAGATGGAAGAGGGGTAAAAAACTGGTCCAGAGATAAAGACAAGTTATAGAAATAGTGGTGGTAGCGAGAGAAAGGTACACAGAAGATGAAGGAAAGCGAGGAAGGAAAAAAAGCTGAAGACATGAAAGGCAGACAGAAATATGAGAGAACTTTGAAGAAAGGAAATAAAACAGAGCTGGTGCTCTGGAGTCACACCAAAAAATGGAGCATTGAACTAGGCTCCGTAGTCACAAAGGGTAGAGCTCAGGACTTTATTTAAAACTCTGTGATCGATTACTATCGATACCCGAATATAAGTTATGCAATTTGAGACAGTAACTTTAATACTGGCATGCAGGTGCACATGTGCGTATGCTTGCCGGCTCACATCCAGAGATGTGTCCATTTTATAACATACGCGGGTAAATGCGTGCATGTTATAAAATAGCCTGGGCATGCATGCATGTGCACACAATTTTAAATGGACGCACACGTGTTCACATAAATGCAGTGTCTACCGCGCTAAGTGGAGGAATTTTATAAGGGAGCGTGCCAACGCCATAGCTAGTTTTCCCAGTTTTGTTCCCAGTTTGCCCAGTTTAGGGATAGGACTTTCCTAATTTATTAGCCTCCCTTTCCCCCTGTTAGTCCCAACCCTTAAAACCCCGTTGACTAGCCTAGAGTTTTTTGTGTTTTTGCTTACACACCATCCATAGCAATAGTAAAATTATGTGGCAAGGGACAGTGGTGCACATATTTACACACACATCTCTTGGCCATCGAATTTGTCAGAAAGTTTAAGGCAGCATTCCTGCAGCGTGCTTACGTTTAGAAGGAGACCGGTACACTGCTGGAATGTTACTCTAACCGTATTTAGGTCCATGCCCACAGCCTTGAGGGACAGCGATTTTGGCATGATCCGCAGCGCTTTAAAGTTATCTATCTCCAGTCACACTCTTGCTCACGTTCAAAAAGAGACTGGCACGCTGTAGGAATGCTGCCTTAAACGTTCTGACAATTTCGATGGAATGAGATAACTATCATACATATACAAGAGATGTTTCATACAACCCCTGAGGCAGCCCCAGTATGAGGGCAAAACTCGGCCTGAGTCGGGCTTTTTTCAGATGAACGAGTCTCAATAATAAAGATTCTAAACGTACATTTCTTGGCATCTAATCCATTGTAAAACAGCACAGTACACCTCAGTGAAGATTTGACAGCATTTGAAGTGAGAAAAGTCTCACAAAGATGAGATTTTACAATGTTCTCTCACCTTAGCTTGATAGTACCATGGTATAGAGTCCATCAAGCTATACTAGCATCCACCCCGCAATACTACCTGTGCAAAGCGCTACCATAGCACATGGTGTGCTACTTCTAAAATTATCAGACACGCCCCTTTTTCTTATCATGTGTGATATCCATGCGAAATTATAGCATTTTGATGAATCTAGGGGTAAGCTAGTTAACTGGCCAGCGCTTTAACTAGCTTTATATTATGTTGGGTCTGATTCATCAAGTTATTTTCCCATAGACACAGACTGGGAGAAAAGCCTTAGTGAATTAGGCAGTTAATTTGTTATATTTTTGGCTTACGCATGGTTACATTAATAAGAAATAATAATAATAATAAAGAGCAGAGATAGTGAAGACCAAGAAATTAAGTGCATAAGAGAGGTTCTGAAAACAAAATTTAGGATTTTAGGTAGAAAGTTGGAATCCAGAACCTCCAAAGTAGCATTCTCAGAAAAGCTTCCCATTTCATTTGCAGGACCCCAGAGGCAGAATTCCAGAGTTTCAATGTGTGGATGAGATGATGGTTGCAAGGAAGAGGGTTTTAGATTTTGCAGGAAATGGGCACCATTTTTGGGGAGAGAGGTATTTTCCAAACGGATGGGCTCCACCTTAACCAGAGTGGAACCCAGCCTGCTGGCACTAAACATTTAAAAAAGAAATAGAGCAGCTTTTTAAGTAGATGAAGGTGAAAGCTAACAGTCACTCATAAGCACATGGTTCGGAATGAAGTATCTTTGAAGGATACTAGCAAAATAAGGAAATTAAGACATCCCAGTAGAAAGGTTGCAATAAATGCTAAAGTAGATCAGGTGCCTTTAAGTAATGTACAGACAGAGAAGATTCCAAATTTCCTTTGTCAGCTCATAAGGTTGTTAATATAAACAAAATATATGCTTTGACATATCTGTATATAAATGCTAGAAGTCTAAAAATAAGATGAGAGAATTAGAGTGTATAGTGTTGGATGAAGAGGTAGATATAACTGGTGCATGCTTAGAAAGACTTCTGAGCTCTGAGACCCGGGGCTGTGTTGGCATTATCGGTTGATGTTAGCTACTGGTTATGGCTGATTTATCCTGCTGTCTACAGAAAACCCCCTGTTATAGGTAAGATTGCTATTCAGAGGAATCTATCAAGGTCACTCAGGTATTCTTGTGATATGGAGAAACCCTTAGCCTCAAAGTGTAAGTGATGTGACTGAGTACTTGGAGGAAGTCTGTTAAGTCCAAAGGAATCATCTAATATAATGAGTGACCAAGAACAAGCTCAACAGGATGTATAAAGCAGAAGCATTGATGCTCATAATGAATATCAGGAAAAGAGATGACACATAACGAGTAGAAACTGTTTTATGGTTGTTGAGTGAATATAGTTAAATACAAATCACAAGATTTTGTTAAGATCCTTGTCTACAGGGAGCTACAGAATTCATCTAGATAGTATGCAAGTGCCAGAGCAAGTATACAAAATACAATAAAACTTGCATCTCATCTGAGATTGTTGTACTCTTGGACTTCACCCACCAGTTGATATAAGTGCATCTTGAAAGTGAGGGAGCAATCAAAGTAACACCCAGATACATCAGATGCATTTCAAACAGGATGATGATAATGCCACAGTTGACATTTAGCTTGATGTTGGTATAGTTTGTTGGTGAGATAGAAAGTTCAGAAAACCACCTTTGGGTGTTAAGTCTAACAGCCAAATTACCAAGTATTTTTCCCATAGACAAAATAGGAGAAACCCTTTAGTCCATTGGACCCTTAAGTCTTCAGTTCTGGAAATAGTTTCTCATTGAGTTAAGGTGATTGGACAGAGTTCTTTATTGCTTTCTTCCTAGTCTAAAAGCAATAGTATCAGTGTAAATATACTCTTTAGAAGTGATTGAAGGCAAGTCTGAGGTGGAGAAAATAAAAAGGAGGGTGCAAGGACAGATTCCTAAGGTATGTGTAGTCCTTGCTCTCACTTCTACCTGGGCACTGGGGCTCACTGGGGAGGTCATGAGCAAGCATGGGACTCATGCCTCCCAGGGATTCTTCTCACACAGTGTGGAAAGAGTCAAGGCCTTTAGAGGCTTCTTCCACCTGGTGTTCTTCTGCAAACAGCCCATTCATGTCAAAAGAACTACACACTATACTTTAGATGTTCAAAAAAATAAAATCTTTTACTCGTCACTGATTGCAAAAACAAAAGCTACAATCATGGCACTAAGGCTAAGTGTACCCATCAGTACAGAAAATAGTCCAATAGCACAAAAACATAAACTCCAGCTCTCATAGTAGCAGTTTCTACACACAAGGGTAAGCAAGCTCTCTGGGTCAGGCACCCCCTCTTTGTTGGTTCTTTCCCTGGTACCTGCATCTCTGCATGTAGCTCCCTCTGTAATTCAACAACAAGCTTTAACTTCATCTGAATAATTAAGGAACTCTGGAACCTTTAGGCAGCAGCTCTGAAACACATCTCCAGGTCTGGTAGGCTTGTGTGGGGACTGTAAGTTGAAATTCCACTCTAATGTAAAAACACTCTCTAGGCAGGGATTTACACCTTTCTTCCTGAGATTCCCTTATGTCTTCATGAAAGACTTGGGAATTCATTCCTTTCCCATCTGAAGAAATCCCTTTGACATGGATTTTTAGGAAACTAGAAATCCTCCTTTGGACTCTTAGAACCGCTCTAGTTCTAGAGGCCTGGGCAATCAGACTTTGAGCCCCAGCCATCCTCCTAGAGCAGGAATCAGGCCTGGCAGTTTTCTCCCTTCGGAGAAACCATCCTCCACCAAAACCTTTTCGTTGAGAGAGGCACCCCCCAATGAACCCCGTTCTATGAGGAATTAAGAGATTTGTTAAATAGCTGAAACCTCACATTGGTGAATGCCAACTTCCTATCACTCCTACTGTGACATAGCTCACTGCATTCAGGGTCAATTGAAAGACTGATGCTATACTAATAAGGGGAAAATTTGGGCTCCCCTTACATTTGGCATTCTTCACTGGATGTCTATTAGATTTTTGTGTACCAATGTACAGAATTAAACAACCGTTAAATATTTTTTTTGCAGAAGTTTCAAGATAAGGCCATGATGTCATACTGGTCAATGAAAAGGACCTCCTTATTTTTGCCCTTCATCAAAAGCAGTCTGCATCCCAATGAGATGAGAAACCTGATCCAGTGACGTGGCCTGAGAGCCTGTTCATCAGAACGCTGAAGGTCAACAATATAGTTCAAGCAATTGTAGACAATATTGACCATTAATTTTAACTTGAGAGAAGGTTGATCAGTCGACAGCTACCTGGATCATCTGGTGGCTTATTTTGATTTAAGGATACTAGAACTAGGGGGACAAGCCATAAAAGTAACTGGTAGCAGATTTAAAACAATTTTAAGAAGGTATTTTTCCAGTCAAGGTACAATTAAGCAGTAGAATAAGTGACTGGAGGATGTGGTCAAGACTAGTATTTTATTTGATTTTATAAAGGTTTTTACAATTTCCTTGAGGACAGGTTCATTGACAATTATTACCCAGGTAGAGATGGGGTTCACCACTTCTTACTTCTGAGAGTAAACAATATGGAATGGTTACTTCAGTGTGATCTGGATTGGCTGTTGTCAAAGATAGGATGATGAATTTGCTGGATCATTAGTCTCACTCAGCATGGAACTTAGGCTATGTTTCAAAGGATGCTACAACTTTTGCATGATGGCAGATTTTAAGAATTGTAAGCAGATTTAGACAATCAGAAAGGAAACATTGAAACTAGGAGAGAATGGGGTCACTGAAGTGAACAAAGAATCTGGGTGGAGGCTATCTGATCCATGTGATTTTCCAGCCTTGAGAAAACTGATTGCCGTGACTACCTCTTGAAGTTGATGTAGACATCTGAATCTGCCAACGAAAATTCTCTGAGTTTAGAATTAACATAAAAAGAGAAATAATGGTCTGATTCTGTGAGTTGTTTATAAAACATTTTGCAATGATGTTGACCTAGATTAGAGCTGGTGAAAATTGTTTGATGTTGCCCAGGCTTTCCTGAAGGAATAAGTAAATTGATATTTGTGATAATTTGGATCATTTTTCTAGTCTTATTTTGTCAGTGTGCTCAACAAGTGCCATGTCAACATCATGAATTTCCTGTGGCATAGCTGTACATTGGTGATATATGGTCATTTTCACATCAGGATGTAGGCCTTCAAAACTTGCAGGAAATGTCTGTTGAAGATTTAATAATAAGGGTACAGAGTTTACTGTTGGCACTTTCAACACCAACACGTCATAACTAGAAAGTAGGAGTTAAGAACTCAAACTGTTTCAATTAAATGTTTACTTTGTATGAACTGCATGAGAACTTAAATTTTTTTTATTTGCTTAGAATTATAAATTTGCACCTTTATGAAAATGCCAATAAAATATATTAGTTTTGTAATTATAGTGATCACACCCTTCTTATTTTAAAACCATTTTTTGTTTTGATTTGGTGGCATGGATTTAATTGCCATAAATCTATGATTTGATTTTAATGACAGCAATTTTATATCTAATTTTTGGTGTACAAAGAAAACTAAAGCAATTGCCATGGTTAGGGTGAGATCACTGAACAAACGCTATGATTAGTGAACTAATAGTAACGATCATAAGCTATTGATCACAATCTGATTAAAATCTAGTGGAAAATGTATGAAGTTTTGAAAGAGACTCAAATAGGCTGCATAGGGCTGTTACTGCTTTCTTTCTGTTTTGCTTTAGGGAATAAAGCTATTTATTCTGAGGGAAAGCTCAGAATAAATAGCCAAATAATTCCTCTGTTCTTGATAGATGTATGTGTTTGTGTATGTGTGGTAAATAGCATTACCTTGGGTTATATTTGTTTTTGCTGTTTATGCCCAGTGTGTTGTGTTTAAAGATTCAGTGTTGGAGAGATCTAGTAACTTAGTGTTGCTGTGCTCTGCCATGCGAAGGATCTGGGTACGAATGCTGGGCTAGGACTCTGTGCCCAGTGATGGTTTTGAGGTTTTTGTTTCCCCTGGCACTGTTGGTGCTGTTTGCCTCCCTCCTCTCCAACACACACAGACCTACACCTATACTACCTGTTTTGGACAGGAGAAGAGGGGGCTGGATTAGGGAGTACAAGAACTTTTATTTGCTCTTCTCTGTCTGCTCCAACATCATCACCCTCCTCCTTTTCTTTGCATGTGCCTGGGAGGGGAAGGGGCTAGAGTGGGGAGCAGAAGGCCCCAGTAGGATACTATTAATTTATTTAATAGCATCTATCAGTCGCTTTGCTGATTAAAAATTGCTCAAAGCGATGTACAAAATTTAACACATACAGTAATATCTTTCAGAATATAATATACAAATTACGAGATCCTGGTTCCCAATCTACTGCCCAAAAAACATTTCCTTCCTATGCCACTATCCATCAACATAGATGTTATATATTAAAGGCCATAAACATAAGCCACATTTTTAGATTTTTCCTGAACTGCCTCAAATCCACTTCTCTGAATTCAGGCGGAAACCCATTTCACAAGCACGGGATGGCAGCTGGAAAAGATCGATTTTGCCGTCGTGAATGACGGAATGTCTTTAGATGGTAATTGCAGTAGGGGTTTCCCCAACGATCAAAAGTTCCTACCGGCCTCATACCATTTTAATCTATTTTTCAGATCGGGAAAACACACGCCACACAATACTTTAAAAGCCACAGTTAAGCATTTAAATTTATAGCATTCCACTACAGATACCCAATGAAGTTGCAACTGTAGTTGGAGCAGCCGGGGTCCTTCTAGCACTACCTGTAATGATACAGGCCACAGTATTCTGAATTAGCTGAAGTTTTTGAATTGATTTACCAGATAACCCTAAATAGACTGCATTGCAGTAATCTATATTGAAAAGCACTAAAGCATACACAACTGTTTCAGTGCTTGAAACTCCAGATATGGCCTAAACTGTCAAATAATTTTCAATTTTACATAAGCATTCCAAAATCCATACAACTTGTGCAGTTTGTCTTTTCATATTAAATGAAAAGCTTAAAAACAGTCCAGGAAGCACTAGTAAAACTGTTTATCTTGATTCTACTTTCATAGAGGTTAATTACACTAATCTATAAATTAGGGATACCGCAAACCCAATACATTATAGAGGAACCTGTGTCAACATTAATATTAGCAAATATTCAGTAATATCTTCAGCAAATGAATATTACAATCCTTAATGAAGAGCAAATTTTGCATAGAAGTCAGATTAGGTTCTGAACCACTTGCCATATCTTTATCCTATAGATGATGTTAAAATCCACCCCTCAGGAAGAATATTTGTAAAAAATTTTAGACATTACAAAAGGTTTTGATTATCTGGCACCCTAGCTTCAACTTTAAACTACTGGACACTGGAAATGGGAGGAAAACCTGTGATAGTATTAAATCCATGTATTCATCCATCACCTGTCAAAAGTAAACAGCATGCAGACAGACAGCTTCAGACAGAAGCAAATGAGTAAGTCAGGGATGTAGCTTGAGCCTCACCTTCTTTAAAATGTAAATCAATGATCTCCGAATACATCCTCAACTGCAGGACTAAAACTAAATGATTTGGGGATCAAATACCTGGTATATGCCCTTGATCTGAGCAGTTTATCTCCTATAACCTAAACCTATAAAAGATAAAAAGTACTGTATATACTCGTGTAAAAGTTGAGCAATTTATGCCAGAAAATAAGCCCAAAAAAGCTGGGTCAACTTATACATGCATACTGTCGGTTTTTCCGTGTATACTATAACGTTCCCGAGATATGCATGTACATTTGCGCCAACTGCTAAAACGGAGTGGAGTTAGCTGCATAAGTTAAGCAGCTAACTCCTGTATTAGCAGTTAGGCGCTTAACTTATGCGGCTAACTCTGGTCATGCTTCTGACCTGTCCTAAAGTTAGCACGCCACGTGACTTTTTTTTTTTTAATACAGACATGGCTTTTCTTGAATTCTTATCTTCCTGATACATCACTCATTTTAAACTTCAACTTATACATGGGTCATTGGATTTCAATGGAGTTTGGTCTCAAAATTGACCATCACCTTATACATGAGTATATACGGTATGCTGAGGAGTTTGATTGCTTCCACATGCTCTCAAGAAAACTACAGACCAGTGACTCTGGCATCTGTGCCAGGCAAAATGGTAGAAACTATCATAAAGAACAAAATTGATGAACATATAAATAGGCACAGTTTAATGGGACAAAGCCAACATGGATTTAGCCAAAGGAGATCTTGCCTCACCAATCTGTGACTTCTTAGGAAATTAAAAATTTATGGGATAGGGACAGTGTCCTATTGCGGATTGGGAGTTGGTTAAAAGATAGAAAACAGAAAGTTTGGCTAAATAGTAAATTTTCCCAATGGAGAAAGGTGAATAGCGGACTGTCCCAGAGATCCGTTCTGGGACTAATGCTTTTTAATATATTTACAAACAATCAGAAAATGGGAATGAGTGAGGTCATCAAATTTGCTGATGACACAAAGTTATTCATTTTATGACCATCGGCCACGGTCATCCGCGGTCGACCCAACTTACGTCATGTCATGCCTGGCTCTCCACTCCTGGTGAACTCGCGGCTGTGGCCAGCCGCTACCGCTGTGTTCCTCCTGGCCCTCTGTGCCCCACATGGCAGTTGGGACGCAGCCGACCTACGCTCCAACTCCGGGCTTCCTTAGGCATGCGCGCATGCACCATCTCTTCTCTCTTTTAAAGGCCCAATGGCGGGTACTCCTGGGTCGTCCTCAGCTGATGACATCACAAGCCTGAAATACTTAAGCACCTCCCTTGGCCTCGGCTAATCGACTTGGCAATGAGTTCCCTGAGCTCCTCTGGTGCTTGTTCCTGTTCTCCGGACCTGCAGTTCCTGCCTTGGATCTCTGCTCTTTGACTGCGGACTCTGGCTCTGGGTACCCGCTCCTCGGGGGCCTGCTCTGCGCTTCCATTGCTGGAACTCTGTCTCCGCGCTTCCCCACTCCTCGGGGTAGACTCAGCGCTACTACGACAGAGATCCTGTCTCCACGCTTCCCCTCTCCTCGGGGTAGCCTCAGCGTTAGTACACCAGAGATCCTGTCTCTACGCTTCCCTGCTCCTCAAGGTAGTCTCAGCGTCTTCATACCAGAGACCCTGTCTCCACACTTCCCCACTCCTTGGGGCAGCCTCAGCGTTACCTCCTCAGGGGTCCTGTCTCTGCACTCCCCATTACTCGGGGCCTGCCCTGTGCACTTCTGCATTGGAGACCCTTCCTCTGGGGTATCTTGTCTCCAGACCTGCCCAGCACTGTGATAACACTGAACTGACTCTCTCTTTCCCCGCTCCTTGAGGCACCCCTCAGTACTGCTGCTGTGCAGGTGCCTGCGAATCATGTGGCTTGTGACGCAGACAGTTCTTTTCACCTCCTCTCTCCTAGGCCACAGCCGTTGGTCGTGTTGCCTTTGTTTCCAGTCATCCTCACCTCCCGACAGTGGTGACCTGTGGGGGCCAACCCCTCAGGTAGCGTTCAAGTTCCACCTCGGGCCAAGGGTTCACGAAACCTACAAAACCTAACAATTCACAGTTATTAAATCACAAGACGATTGTGAGAAATTGCAAGAGGACCTTGCAAAGCTGGGAGACTGGGCATGCAAATGACAAATTAAATTTAATGTGGACAAGTGCAAAGTGATGGCCTTAGGAAAGAGTAACCCAAATTATAGTTACTCAATACAAAGTTCATCATTAGGAGTCACCATTCAGGAAAAAGATTTAGGCATCATTGTTGATAATATATTGAAATTTTCTGCTCAGTGTGCAGCAGCAGCCAAAAAAGCAAATAGAATGCTAGGAATTATTAGGGAAAGGAATAGAGAATATCATAATGCCTCTGTATCGCTCCATGGTGTGTTCTCATCTTGAGTATTATGTGTAGTTCTGATCACCACATCTCAAAAAAGATATAGCAGAATTAGAAAAGGCATAGATATAGACGGGCAACCAAAAAGATAAAGGGGATGGAATGATTCCCCTGTGAAGAAAGGCTAAAGGAGTTAGAACTCTTCAGTCTGGAAAAGAGACGGCTGAGTAAAGATATATGTATTTTAATTTTATAATGTATGGTTATTTGTTATATTTTATGATTGTTTTAGTGTATATCACGTAGACCTAGTCTAGTGTTAGGTGATTAACAAATCTAATAAATGTAAATGATAGAGGTCTATAAAATAATGAGCATAGTGGAATAAGTAAACGTTAATCGATTGATTACTGTTTCAAAGAGTTCAAAGACTAGGGGACAGTCCCTTTAAAATTAGTCGATTTATATAAGCCTAATTATCCCAAAATAATTACGAAACTTCATTCTTATTTGAGCCATTGGATCGATTTTCTCCTCTCGCTCTTGGAGAGAGTTTACCAGGTTAAAATGCTGGTTATCCCATGAATTTTATACCTCTTTCAGCACATGCATTGTATTCTTCCAAAAAAGGTGTACCAGGACCTCAGTGAAGCTACATTCTCCTTTTTGTGGCAGTGAAAACCTCCACAAATAAAATTGACTTTACAGTATCCTGGGAATTGTGGGGGGTTGGATATTCCAAATTTATTTCTTAATTATCTTGCCTCAAGGTTAGCGGGTATTAAAGATTGGCTGGTAAATATCAATCTATCTAATTGGGTTTTGCTGGAGAGATCACAGTTAGGGGAATTTACTATGACTTCACTTCTTACCTTGTCAGCTACTTACCCTCATTATACCAGGCTGAATGAATATGTTGAATCCTGTTATATCACATACTATTGAAATGTGGGGTACTGCCAATAAATTATTAGGCTTTCAGTATTAGGGACTGATCCCTATCTCATGCTTTCAAAGTAATCTGGTCTTATCCCCTCTTACATTGTCTTTGGACCTGGGGGAATGGGGAAGGGAAGATTTAAGATTTCTAGACCAGATCTGGGTGGGGGTCACTTTAGGAGCTTTCAGAAGCTTCAAGCTGAATTTTATATTGGGGATCATACATGGTTCAAATTCTCCCAATTACAAAGGGCTATAATGAGGCATACGGATAGTGGTGAACCACTGTGCCCTCGTACAGGTTTGGAATGTTTATTACTTCAGTCTAAATTCCAGAAGCTGTTGATATCTAGAATGTATATGTTTTTGACGGATGGTAACTTTGATCCAGAGATATATCCCACAATTATAGAGAAATAGAATGTAGATCTATCTTTAAATTTGGATGAAGATGATTGGAAGGACATTTGGAAATCAACTCTCAAAATTGTCCCACTGTAATAAAGTCAGGGAATGAATGTTTTATTTGTTACATAGAACATATAGATATCCTCTGTTATTTTCTAAATTCAGAACCTCTAGTCCCTAGTGTTGTCAGGTGGTGTGGGTCAATCCGCTTTCACTTTCATATGTGGTGGGATTATTTCATTGGTCATAATCTTTTACAGCAGATTGAGACTTTGATTGGAGAACTACTTGGTCAGCATCTTCTGCTTAATGCCTCTCTGTGTTTATTGGGTAGATGGGATGATTTTGATTTGATTAAACCTGCTAAAACTCTCAATACTCATCTATTACATGCTACCTACATCACTATTGCCTACTTTTGGAAGTCGACTCCTTTGATTGCTCATTGGAGGTTGCTAGTGGCCAACATCACAATAATGGAAAAGATATCCTTCTCTCTTCTCAACAAACAGGAGGCCTACAATACTATATGGAAGGATTAGTGGCAGTGGAGACAATGTACTGATGAATGACACATTTTTGTGTTATTCTCTTTTGAGGTAAATGCTTCAATAATTTGTTTGTTTTTTTTATACCCTTGTTCTATTGTTCACGAGATGCCATGCTATTATGCTGTCTGTTTCCTTCCTTGTGGATGCTGCAGTTATTGTTTTACTCTCTTTGTGATGTCTTGCATTGTTGCATTCCTAAATAAAGAGATATCAAAGAAAAAAAACACATTATGAATTTACTAGGTGATACAATTAAAGCTAATAAGAGAAAACATATTTTACTCGATGCATAATTAAGCTCTGGAATTCATCGCCAGAGGATGTGGTGAAAGTTGTTAGGATACCTGTGTTTAAAAAAGGTTTGGACAAGTTCCTGAAGGAAAAGTCCATAAATCATTATTAAGGTAGAGTTGTAGAAATCCATTTCTTATCCCTGAGATAAGCAGCATGGAATCTTATCTACTAGAGATGAGCTTCGTTTTTTTCTACCAAGTCATTTTTTGAGTTGGTCGCTTCGGGGTAAAGTTAGTTTTTCCTCGGTTAGTTTTTTGGAAAAACGAACAAAAACTAAACGGGGAAAAACGAAACCGGCCCAAAAAACGACACAGGAAAACAAAGCTCAAAGAAACCGACCCCAAGCATTAAAATTCACTTTAATACATTAAATACAACCCCTCCCCCCACCATCCTGATCCCTCCCCAAGACTTACTAACATCCCTGGTGGTCCAGCAGGGTCCCGCGAGGGATTTCTTCCTCCATGCTGTCTGGCCTACCTCGATCAAAATGGCGCCGATAGCCTTTGACCTACTATGTCACAGGGGCTACCGGTGCCATTGGTCAGCCCTTGTCACATGGCCATCAGCGCTATCTTGTGCTCCTGCCAAGTGACAGGGGCTAACCAATGGCACCAGTAGCCCCTGTGACATAGTAAGGGCAAAGGCTGTCGGTGCCATTTTGATTATTGGCAGCCGATGGTCCGAGTGCAGGAGGTCGCTCCCGGACCCCCGCTGGACCACCAGGGACTTTTGGCAAGTCTTGGGGGACCCTCCTGATCCCCACAAGACTTGCCAAAAGTCCAGCGGGGGTCCAGGAGCGACCTCCTGCACTCGGATCATCGGCTGCCAGTAATCAAGATGGTGCCAATAGCCTTTGCCCTTACTATGTCACAGAGGCTACTGGTGCCATTGTTCGACTCCTGTCACATGGTAGGAGCACAAGATAGCGCTGATGGCCATGTGACAAGGGCTGACCAATGGCACCGGTAGCCCCTGTGACATAGTAGGTCAAAGGCTATCGGCGCCATTTTGATCGAGGCAGGCCAGAAAGTCAGACAGCACAGAGGGAGAAATCCTTCGCGGGACCCCGCTGGACCACCAGGAATGTTAGTAAGTCTTGGGGAGGGATCGGGATGGTGGGGGTGGGGGGGGGGGTTGATTTACAGTGAATTTTAATGCTTGGGGTGGTTTTTTATTTAAAAATATAAAATGTTCCCCTCCCACCCATAGAAACCCGAAAAACTAATTTTCCTCGTAGTTCGGGGAAAATCAGTTTCGGAGTTTGGGGCCCCCGACCCACGACGAATTAGGCAATTTCGTTGAAATTGCCTAATTCATGATAAACGAACCACATCTCTATTATCTTCCCCTTGGGATCCTACCAGGTACATGTGACCTGTATTGGCACTGTTGGAAACAGGATACTGGGCTTGATGGACCTTTGGTCTGACTCAGTATGGCAAATCTTATATACTTATGTAAGGGAATTTGAGGAAAGTGAGAGAAGTGAAGAAGCTGGAGATTTGAGTCAAAGAAGAGGAACTGTGTTGGAAGCCTACAAGATTAAAGGAAGAATGAAGCCTGTGTGGATCTTCAGTGCAGGGCTAAAGAAACTGCATCTGTCTAAGGACAGGGGATGAGTTGTCTTGGAGCCATTCTTGATATTGTATGAGTAACTGGAGATTGTGTTTTGGGAAAGAGACTGTGTTTTGGTCTGGGACCATAGAGGACCTGGAAAATTAGAGAAAAGAAGAGCTAATCTTGGGGAAATTGTTATTGAGAGGGTGAACTGTGATTTTGTGAGTTTGAATTGCTTTTCCTACATTTTTCTGGTGTATTGAACTATGGACTGTGAATTTTGTTTTTTTGCTGAACTGGTTATTTTCTAAGTAACCTCCAGTCACACAAAATGTCTAAACTGAGGGATATAATATACTCGTTACTAATAAACCTCTAGTTATATGGCTATGATGTCATTTCTAAACAATAAGCAATTTCTCCATAGACATGAAAGTCTATGAAATCCTCATAATAAGCTCTACAAGCATGCATATGTTTTCATAGCCTTTTAAATAATCATAGGTCAGAACATTGCATTTTTTCTTTTTAGAATTTTTTTTTTCTTTTGCACATAAAACTGGTACTTATCTGATACTGATGAATTTGTATGTATAGCCCTACATGCAATCAGAGAAATCCCAACACGGGTCCGTGTTTCAATGTAGAAATCTGAATTAGGGGCTATTGTATTATTTTCCATTGTATTCCATCTAAAACTGTCATTTAGTTAGGTCGAACCGGCGTTCATGCCTATCGGCGCCAATCAAGGGTCTTGAAAACTTTTTAGTTGCAAATAAAACACAGTGAAAGAATAGTGTAGGCAATAAACCATAATAATAATGTCCCCTAAAGAAACTTAATGCATAGCTTACTGCAGAATGTAATGCAGACTGTAATCTGCATTACACTGCAGAAAACAAAACCCTGACATTAGTTGGTATTAGCAGATTTCTAAAACGTCAGCTAACAGGGTTTTGTTTTCTGATTACAGTCTGCATTACATTCTGCAGTAAGCTATGCATTACGTTTCTTTAGGGGGATATTATTATTGTTTATTGCCTGCATTATTCTTTCACTGTGTTTATTTTGCAACTAAAACTTTCTTAAAAAGTATTGAATAGCTGCACCATTCGTGGGCCGATTGGATAGATGATTGAATGGTCTGGGAAAACTCTCTCTTGAAGAGGTCTAGCATGTACACACAGCTTGCTGACATCCATAATTGACTCATTGGACATTGATTCTTTTTGGTAAGACACCTTGCCTGTGATATATATGATTTTTACTGCTTCTTCTTTTTGTGTGCGATTTCAAGTCTAGGACTGTTAATGGGCTCTTTTCCCTTCAAATTATAAGCGCTGCCATCTTTAATGTTGTGCCACACAGGTAAATTACTGTTCAGTGTTCCTTAGTGTCCTCAAAAAACTAGATAAGCAACAGGTGACACATATATATATGTTCCCTGGGCATTTAAAGCAGGCTTAGCAAATACTCCTGCTTAGTGTCCTCTTATAGTTGTAGTTCTCAATCAGCAAATCTGGAGGTTTAGCTTTATTTTAGCTTTCATTAATTGATACTGAACTTGAGAAAGAGCAGCTGATGTTCCTGTAAGATTCTGGTATTCTTTTGGCAGAGAGCAGCGAGGAGGTCCCCTGTGCTTGGTAAATGTGTAGTACTTAAAGCTGCAGTGCCCCATTGCAGAGCAGCTGCTCTGAGACAGGTGGAGGAAGATAACATTGTGCTTCAGATATAACCATTAGGTCTCCTTTGTCACATCTGCTGGCTGCTTATTCTGGAGAGCTAAGCACAAGAGAGGTTCCAAGCCTCAGCTCGGGTCTCAGAGCAGAAATTGTGCACATTAATTTTATTCTCTTATGTATTATGTTTCCTCAAAGATCCTACTTAGAACCAGGAAACTGCAATTTTTTAGTATGACTAGATCAGAATTTATTTGTAGCCCCTGTGCCACCAAGTAGTCTGGTGCAGTGGCTCACTTAGAAGTGCCAGGGCCAAGCTGTGACCCATGCTCCCTAGTTCTTTCCTGGGGGGGGGGTGGAGTTGCAGTCTTTCAAGGCCCATAGACTTTTAAGAGGAATTCCGACATCTTCCAGTAAGGGTAACACGATGGCTCACACGCTGCTGGAGTGTAACCCCCACCTTCCAGGTACACCTCTAAACTAAGAGGGTACCACTAGTTTAATCCTGAAAACCCTGGCATGGATCCTTTGTGGGGAAGGATTACTTTCAGGGCCCAGGGTGTTAGGATGCTATGGCACCAAAGAGACACTGGACACAAGATAGCGGTGCTACAAAGCAAACAGTTCAAATTAGAAAGTGGAAATGTGTACATTCTTTATGCAGGGAAAATCCTCCAACAAAGGGGGTTTCTAATCCTTGCTGTTGCACCTTCCTGGGATCCCCTCACTCCTTTCTTTGGGGTTTAAGACTCCTCTGGGTAGATGCTGGGCTCCATGACTCAAAGGGATCCCATTTTGATATCTGAATCTCTTTTACACTCCTCTCCTTCCTCCTTTGGACTCCTGGATCCGAGCATCACAAGGGCAGCTCTCTCCTTTTCTCTACACTGTCGGTTTCCTCTGCAAAGCCCCTGACCCTCGTCACTCTTTGCTCTTAATGTGAAGATCTTTGTTCACACACAGAATTCAGATTAGGCTCTTCGTTCCCCTATACAAATACAAATCCAGGGTGAGAAGCTTACTCCCTCAGAGCAGCAATATTCTCCACCTCACTGCTGGATCCCTCCAAGTCAGCTAAGCAATAAGCCTTATTCCTTGTGAGTTACCTGTAATTCACCTGCAGCACATAAGTCAAGACTTGTCTTGTGTTTACAATTTAAGTTAAAACCACTACTGCAACCTTCATCCTGTGTACATGTGCTACAGGGGCCTTTGAGCCTGACACCAGAGCTGATGACCCTATCCATGACTGTTATATAGAGAAGGCAATTTTCAAAGCCATTTAAATGGGCAAATAGCAATTTATTTGTAAAAAAAAAAAAAAAAAAAAGGCTTATCTGAAAATTGCAATCCATCAGACAGTACATGTGATGTTTTGGGGAGGCAATTCTGGGGGATGTGTTTTGGATAGAATTAAACTTGCACTGATTAGATACAATCAAATCTATGCATATTTCTTTCCAATGAAAAATCTCTCTGCACACAAAGCAGATGCAAAAATTCACAGTTACTTATATCCACAGCAAGTTTCAAAGGGAAAGCATGCATAGGTCTACTTGCATGAAACATAATCAAGAGTCTAAACAACTTTATATCTAGTAGTCATCATTGTCTTAGTTTACAAACCTAATTTCATTTCACTTCTTAGAACTCCTGCCTGGGCTTAACATTTAAATCTTTTCCAAAAGAAACTCACAAATACTTGCAGGAGTGTTCCATGCTTTCTTAGCCCTTCTTACACTGGAGCATCCTCTTTGCAGCTCCAATTTTCTGCTCTCTCACTCTCTCTGCTTTGAAGTGTATGTGTTAAAGCTGGTCAGATCTTCAGTCAGTCTTCACTATTTGGTGCTCAGCTGATCACAGGAAGGTGCAGGATACAGTTCTAGGATTGCCACTTTGCTTCATATCATAAGGAACAGGCTAATTCATTCCTGGCTTTATCCCAGTACATTCAGATGTCGGGAGACCCCCCCCCCCAGATTGGACCCTCTTTTTGGTTTCCAGTGGCCAGGATAGTCTGGGTGGGGGAGACCCGGGACCTATCATGTTTTACATGCTTGAGAAATGTGTTTTGAATGTCGTAATTAGAACAAATGGCCACTGGATGGTATAGTTTAGAGAGGGCAATGCAAAGTTTTGTGTTAAGTACTGTTAGGTTTTGGGATGTGTGGATTTCTTTAAGAATCCCTGCTGTGTGATTGGTGGGTTTAGCGGGAGGTATAAAAGTGGGAGATTTTAGCAGGACTTGTCCTTCCCCTTTTCGATCCTGCCCTGACTGTATGGGGCTAGCGAAGGGACCCAGGTTAGTCTGTGGCCCCGCAGGGCTCTTCTCCTCAAGGGGCCTGAGGTGGTGGATGTAGAAGGTTTTTTTCTTCCTTCTGAGGAAATGACCAGAGACACAGGGGTAATGGTACAGTGGTTCCTTTCCATTAGGAACATGACCAGGAGAACAGGAGACACATGATGCAGAAATGATGATTGCCTGGAAAAAACTGGAAAATCTTACATGCTATGAGAATGGAGAAGCATGGAAAATGACTGAAAAGTTGTGTGATCGAGGAATCATGAATAGTTTGGGAAATAGCATGTCCCTTTTGGTTGTGAATTTTGATGGGATGTACTGTGGTAGAAAAATGGAGCATTTAAGAAGTTGAGTAAGGTATAGGAGTTGCATCTTATCCCCTAGAAGGGAGTGGAGACTGGGGTTAAATTGAAGAGGAATCTGTGAGAGTGTAATGAGTCTGTTGGGGTGTGGGGCTCGTGAGCTATGGTGAATTGAGTATTCCATGGGAGAATCCATGTACAATGTAATTTGAGGAATGTATCCTTAGGCTCCTGGAAATTGTTTGGGAGATTTAAGGATTTTCAAGTGAAGACTGAGGGAGAGTACTCAAACATTGCACATATATAAATTAGCACTTGTGCACATAAAATAGCATACACATGAATACATGCTATTTTCAAAATTACAACTTACACACGTAAATCATGGTCCTTGAGTAACATTGCATGTGTAAGAAAAGGGTGTGCCGGGCTTTCCAGGGTGAGGACAACATTTACGTACATAAGTTGCTATTTTAAAACCTACCAAGTGACGCGCATACTTTTTACTTGTGTATATTTACTTCTGCTCAATATCTGGTGTAAGTGATTGTAAACATTGTTAAAGTTAAAAATGACTGGGTAGAAGGTCTAGATGCAATGGGGGCACTTTAGGCTGAAGAGCGAGGAGGGTCTTCATGAGCTGCAGGTAGACTAAATGGTAAAATTGCTTATTTCATTGCGGCGTGCATGTTATAAAATGCCCTAATTTACGCCTGTAAAAGCTGACTTACAGAGGTTAAAAGCATCAAATGAATATGATAAAAATTTACATGGGTATCCATGTAAACTTGTAAGTACAAATACGTGGGTATATGAGTTGTGCACACTTATCTGTCTAATTTTAACTTATTCTGCTAAGTAGTACCTTTCCTGCTACTTAGACAAATTTGAACTTATTCGGATAAGTAGCAGCACTTATCCCGCTATATTCCAGTTTATCCAGCTAAGAAGAAGCAGGTCTACATAGCTGGATAAGCCTGAAAAACGCTACTTGTCCATCTAACTGGCACTTTTTAGATTTGTCTCACTAAGTGCCGCAACATTTATCCAGATAAGTCCAAACTTGCATGGCTCATGGTTTTACATACGTGAGCATTTGTGCATGCATATGTATTCATATTTTATAACCTTTCTGTGTTGGTTATAAAATACAGTAGCAATTTTGTGTTCACCCATATTTACACATAAATAGGCAGACATGAGCCATGTGGGGATATCCCATTGTATGGTTTGAAAAGTGCTACTGACTGTTGAATCCCATTAATTTGGAGTGTTCAATATAGACAACATTTTATCCTATGCCAGAAAAATGTACATAGTTTCCGGCTGTAAGAAAAACTGAAATAATGTTTGAGCTGGTATTTTGAAGATGATGTATGTGGTACTTCATTTGGGCCAGCACTAATGGGTAACATGGGCCCAGAGTTCATAGAGAGGAAAATGAGTGTTCTCCCTGTCCAGTCAGCAGAAAGAATTGTGGTGAACTTCCACCCCTGCATGTCTCTATACAGGTCCACTTCCCCATCTGCATGACCTAACTTCAGACCCCACTAAATACATTTGGGAGGATAACCCTTACCAAAAAGAGAAAAAGCCTCTCATTTTATGTACCCCAGGTTTAAGGTTGTACAGGGATTTGTAATTCTGATTTTCATCGAAAATCAGTAGGTAATTAGATCTACAAGTCCCTGCATGCAAAGGGGTAAAGCTAGGACTGGATTAGCCAAACCAAAATGATAAAGGGAATGGAACAGCTCCACTATGAGGAAAGGCTGAAGAGGTTAGGGCTGTTCAGCTTGGAGAAAAGACGGCTGAGGGGGGGGGGGGGGGGGGATATGATAGAGGTCTTTAAGATCATGAGAGGTCTCGAAGGAGTAGATGTGAATCGGTTATTTTCACTTTCGGATAATAGAAGGACCAGGAGGTGTTCCATGAAGTTAGCAAGTAGCACATTGAAGACTAATCGGAGAAAATTCTTTTTCACTCAACGCACAATAAAGCTCTGGAATTTGTTGCCAGAGGATATGGTTAGTGCAGTTAGTGTAGCTGGTTCAAAAAATGTTTGGATAAGTTCTTGGAGGAGAAGTCCTTAAGTTTACTTAGGTAATAGCCACTGCTATTAATTGCATCAGTAGCATAGAATCTTCTTGGGTACTTGCCAGGTTCTTGTGGCCTGGTTTGGCCTCTGTTGGAAATAGGATGCTGGGCTTGATGGATCCTTAGTCTGACCCAGCATGGCAATTTCTTATTTTCTTATGTTTTTATGACATGAAGGCAGGTGGCAGCCTTAATGCAGGTAGATATTTCTTTGTCTGCCTCTTTTTTGGATGGGTTAACTTAAAAGTTGACTGTGGTTTATCTAGCCTCTTTGAAATTTGCTAGCATTTTTGTCATATTTGTCACTCACAGGCCTAGTTTACCTCTGTAGGTAAGTCCACCCTTTTCAGAACTGTATATTTGCCATATGCATGCAGTGTACTTACTGTATGCTTTTAAAGCATGTGATGTAATTGTAATGCACATGCATTTCTATAAAGTAAGTGATTTAATCATTGTCAAGAGCTGATGGCCCTAGTGTTTTAATTCCAGGTTCAGTCTTCATTTATGGTTCTCCTCTCTTTGACTATTTGTGATCATTCTAGATATTTCCTGATCTGCATTCCCTATCGTGTCTCATTCCAGTTATACTAAATCCAATGATCATGGTCATGTCTATGCAGCTGAGGCCTGTATTCCAACCAATCAAAATAAAACATTCTGAGAGTTAATAATTTATGGTAATATAGACCCTCATCTAATGATTGCTATACCAGGGCTAGGTCCAAACAAAGTCTTTCTAAACTTTGGCATGGATTCGCCGAATGAGGGGGAGGGTATACCTCAAGAGTCCAAGGCATAGCATAAAAATCTTTCTGTGGGCATAAGCTCAGAATTTGTGAGATGTGTAACTTTTTAAGAAAATGTAAGTAATCAGATAAAACATGTCTGTTATTTTTAATGTGTTTCATATTAAACCATTATGCATCACAGAAGAGCACAATCATTAAACAAACTGTAGCAATAAGGGAAATAATATAAGTTGCATACCCTTGAATGTTTAGGCTGATGATATACACTCAAGCTGGCACACACAGGTTGAGATGGCAGTGAAGGGTAGGTATCCACCCCTGGCCTTGTTTCATTGTAATTAGTGTCTATGTATGTATAAATAGTCAATGAGTTTCTTAGCTGTTGAGAAATCCTTGTGCATTTCATCCAGGGCTACATTGACTTTGGTGGTTACCGAAGCATGGAGTAAGCAAAATAACTGTCAAAGGATTTGCAAGCAAAAGTAGTTCAACTTTATAAATAGGGTAAAGGATATAAAAAGATTTATTTATTTATTTATCGTGTTTTGTATACCATCATTCGGTTTCGCCATCAAAATGGTTTACAGAATCATAGAACAGGTTGTATAAACATCATCACAGCATCTTATCATGTAGTGTAAGTTGATTACATATAATAGTTATTAATTGTAAGGGTCATTATATACAGTAAAGATATTACATATATAATGTTGTTACATATAGGCTTGAGTTAATAAGTGAGGGAGAGGGGACGGTGTATAATTTGGGTGAGATTATACATTTGGAACTGTAACAGCAGGGGGTTTGACAATTCAACATGTTTTTCTGATGAAGTAATATATACTATATATAGTATATGGTTGGGTAATCCATTGTTAAGGGTTTTTCGGTAGATCTAGGGATGTAGCATTTTTCTTGTTGTTTGGTTGCGTGTGTACTTGGTGGGCTGGTTGGTTGAGTGAATCAGAGTAGGCTCTGGTGAACATCCAGGTTTTCAAGTCTTTTTTGAACATTTTGATGCTTGGTTGAGTTCTTATTCCAATTGGTATTGAGTTCCATAGTGTGGGGCTGGCGATGGATATGGCTCTCTCACGTGTTGTGTTCAGTCAAGTGGTTCTTGCGTGAGGGATTTTGAGGAGGCCTTTATTCATTGAGTGTAGGTTCCGTTTTGGAGTGTGTATTACGATGGATTTGCTTAGCCAGTTGTTTTATTGTCCTATGATTATTTTATGCAGGGTTGTAAGTACTTTGTATTGTATTCAGTATTTTATTGGGAGCCAGTGTAATGAGATGAGTGTGGTGTGATGTGTTCATATTTTTTTGATCCAGTCAGAATTCTGGCTGCTGTGTTCTGTAGGATTTGGAGAGGACGGATGGTAGTGAAAGGTAGTCTAAGGAGTAGGGCGTTGCAGTAGTCTAGGTTGGAGAAGGTGAGTAGTTGCAGGACTGTTCTGAAATTATCTTGTGTAAGGAATGGTTTAAGACGTCTGAGAGTCAGTAATTTGTGATATCCTTCCTTTATCTTGTTGGTTATATGGGTTTTGAAGGATAGTTCTTTGTCAATGGTGATTCCTAGATTTTGCGTATGGGTGACAGGTGAGATTATTGTTTTGGGGTTTTCTGTTTTGAGCGGCTTCATGAGGGTGTTGTTGTTTTTTTTGTCTGGGATGATTAATTCAGTTTTATCGATGTTTATTATTTATTTATTTATTTATTTATTTATTTAACATTTTTCTATACCGAACTTCATGACAAGCTTCATATCAGGCCGGTTTACATCAAACTTGGGGGTTAACTTAACAAAAAACCATATAACGAGAAGGCCGAGGCGCAGATACAAATAACAGGGGGAATGAACTTGGAGGCTAGAGTAGCCAGGAAATAAAGGACAGAATAAACTGGAGAATGAACATGAATGGATATACAATTACTGGGTTGGACATTTAGTCTATTGGGCTAAATGAAAGCACTGTTGCGATGTTATGTTTGAGGGAAGGCTTGGACAAAAAGCCAAGTCTTGAGTTTTTTCCGGAAGGTGGTCAGGCAGGGTTCCAGTCTTAGATCCGTCGGCAGGTTATTCCAGATGATGGGGCCAGCTGTGGAAAGTGCCCGTTCTCTCGTGGAGGTTAGTCGAGTGGATTTAGTTGGGGGAACTTGAAGGGTTCCTTTGTGTGCCTCTCTGATGGGTCTTGCAGATGTGTATGGTTTGAGTGGTAACTGAAGGTCTAAAGGGAGTTGGTTGTGTATGGATTTGTGGATGATGGTGAGAGCTTTGTGCCAAATTCTGTATTTAATAGGTAACCAGTGTAGGTTTCTAAGTATCGGGGTGATGTGAGTTCTCCGGTTAGTGTTGGTTAAAATCCTGGCTGCTGAGTTCTGGAGCATCTGTAGTGGTCTGGTGGCGGAGATCGGGAGTCCTAAGAGGAGAGTATTGCAGTAGTCGATTTTGGAGAAAATCGTTGACTGTAGTACTGTTCTGAAGTCCTGGAGGTGGAGGAGGGGTTTGAGTCGTTTCATAACTTGTAGCTTAAAGAAACAGTCCTTCGTAATATTATGAGTTTCAGGTCATTTAGTTGCTTTTTGATTTCCGAGAGATAGATAGCTGTTCTATCATATGTATCTTCCAGAGTATTCTGTATAGGGCCTAGTATTTGTATATCGTCAGCATATAGGAAGTGGGTCAGACCAAGGCGTTCTAGTGTATGACAGATAGAGAGAAGGTATATGTTGAAGAGTGTAGCTGATAGAGCGGAACCATGTGGAACTCCTGTGTTGAGACAGAGACAAGATGGAGGCGGTCCAGAGAAGGGCGACCAAAAGAGTGAATGGTCTTCATCGAATGACTTATGAGGAGAGATTGAAGAATCTAAATATGTACACCCTGGAGGAAAGGAGGAGCAGAGGTGATATGATACAGACTTTCAGATACTTGAAAGGTTTTAATGATCCAAAGACAGCAACAAACCTTTTCCGTCGGAAAAAAATCAGCACGATTTGAAGCTCCAGGGAGGAAGACTCATAACTAATGTATGGAAGTATTTCTTCACGGAGAGGCTGGTGGATGCCTGGAATGCCCTTCCGGAAGAAGTGGTGAAGACCAGATCTGTGAAGGACTTCAAAGGGGCATGGGATAAACACTGTGGATCCATAAAGTCTAGAGGACGTGAATGAAGAGTGGTTGGCTCGCGGGAATGACTGCTACTGCCTAGAGATAATACCCTTATTCAATTAACGTACACACGGTTAATGCGACTCCAACATTGCTCTAAACTTCAACGGCAAGAGGAAACATGGAAAAAGATTTGCATTCACAAAAAAGCGGGGAGTAGCTTTCTTGTTTATTTATTTATTTATTTATAGATTCTTTTATACCGTGGTACGTATAGACATACATCACCTCGGTTTACAGTGAAACAATAAATTAGCAACAGGCTTTACATGTAACAGTTTAAAAAACAGTAAAACATTTAACAGCAACAGGCTTTACAGAAACAAGGGTTTTAAAGATAATATGCATACATCATTAAATATCAAACAATAAAATATAAATAACCATGTATTCGCAGGAGCAAATTAACTGTCAGCAGCGAGACCAATGTCACATTGAATACAATAGCCTAAATTGAGTAACAGTAGGGAGGTATGGAATAGCAGAATGTAAATACAAAATGCGAGGAAAAGAACTTGGAGCCAGTGAGGAATAATAAGGGATAACTGAATTTTTAGGTTAGATGAGATTCATAGAGTGAATGCTTGTTCAAACAACCATGTTTTAAGGTTTTGTTTGAAGGTTTTGTGACAGGATTCAAGACGCAGGTCCAACGGCATGTTGTTCCAGATTTTGATACCCGCTATGGAGAATGATCGGTCTATGGTGGAAACGTGTTTGATGTGTTTTAGTGGATGGACAGCTAATTTCGCTTGGTGAATATTTCTAATTGGTCTGTTGGAGGTGCGAAAAATGAGCTGATCAGAGAACCATTGCATCTCTTGGTTGTGAATTGATTTGTGGATGACTGAGAGAACTTTAAAAGTAATTCTGAAGGATACGGGTAGCCAATGTAGGAACATGAGTGCTGGAGTAATATGTTCATGCCGTCGAGTATTAGTAATTAAACGAGCAGCGGCATTCTGCAACATCTGAAGAGGTTGAATTGTGCTTTTGGGGAGACCCAGTAGTAGTGCATTACAATAGTCAATCTTTGGTAGAATTGTGGCTTGTAATACAGTCCGGAAGTCCTGAGGATGTAATAACGGTTTAATTCTTTTCAATGTATGTAACTTGAAGAAGCCACTCTTGATTGTGGTTGAGATGAAATTGTTCAAAGTAAGGTGATTATCAATAATGACCCCAAGGCTGCGGACCTGCTTTAGCTTGGTATGTTATGGTATGGTTGTTACGGCGGTTGGTATGGTTGTTGGTATGGTATGGTTGTGTTGGTATGGTATGGTTGGTATGGTATGGTTGTTGGTATGGTTGTTACGGCGGTTACTACCCCAAACCAAATAAGCCTGGTACTTCACATTCAATGCATATCCAGCACAGCTCTCTGCTTCAACGGCATGGGAGAGAGACTGATACATCACGCATATCCAGCATAGCTCTCTGCTTCAACGGCAGGGGAGAAAGTCTCATAGTTAACTTTCAATGCATATTCAGCATAACTCTCTACTTCAACAGCAGGGGAGAAAGTCAGATACTTCACTTTCAATGCATATCCAGCATAACTCTCTGCTTCAACGGCAGGGGGAATGAAGAAAAGTAGATCTATATACAGAAAAAACCCAACAAGGTCTGAATTATTTAGTCTTGGTAAACAAATAAACATGGGTATAGCTTGCTTATTGCGGCGGTTACTACCCCTAACTAATTAAGCTAGATATTTCACTTAGAGGCAGTTCCAACACTGCTCTCTAAATTAATGGTGGGGGTAGAAGGGAAATAGAATCAAAAGGTTACTAAGAGCCAAGAGTAACAGATAAGGTCCATCAGGTCTAGAGGACGCGTATAAAGAGGAGGCAGCAAAACACTGCACGGAGCGGAGTAGCCACAGAGGCATTCACGGAGCGGGATGCCAGTGGTCAGTGGTTGGTGTTCCACCTTAACGGAGCGGAAGGATGGAGGGCTGCCATCTCCAAATTAAAAACAAAAAATAAAAAAACCCAGGGGTGGGTAAGAGTATGTAAAATTAACGGAGAGTTCAAAGACTATAGGTATTACCAATTATTAGGCTTATTCAATATTTGTTGATAGTTAATGTGGCTTTCAATGCATACTTCACTTTCAATGCATATTCAGCATAGCTCTCTGCTTCAACGGCAGGGGAGAAGAAAAACGAATACTTCACGCATATCCAGCATAGCTCTCTGCTTCAACGGCAGGGGAGAAGAAAAACAACCAATAAGGGCTGAATAACATAGTCTGGGTAAACAAATAAGTATGGGTGTAACTTGCTTATTGCGGCGGTTACTACCCCTAACTAATCAAGCTTGATATTTCACTTGGATGCAGCTCCATCACTGCTCTCTACATTAATGGTGGGGGTGAAAGGGAAATAGAACCAAAGGTTACTAAGAGCCAAGAGAAACAGATAGGTATGAGAAAAAAGAAGTGTGAAGCTTGCTGGGCAGACTGGATGGGCCGATTGGTCTTCTTCTGCCGCCGTCATTTCTATGTTTCTATGTTTCTATGTTTATTCAAGAAGTTGTTGTACATTACTTGGAAATTTCTATGTGATAGGTAGGAGGAGAAACATTTCAATGTGTTACCCATGATTCCAATTTCAGATAGTCTGTCGATTAGGATAGAATGGTTGACTGTGTCGAAAGCAGCTGAATAGCATTCTGGGGTTATGGTGCTATTTATTTATTTTGTTCGAATAGAAGTCTTTTTTTGCATTATGTATTAGTTTTTTTTATAGTTTGCTAGGTAGGATCGGTAGGCATTGAGTAGTGGGTCAGTTTTGTTCTTGCGCCAGGATCTCTCTTTTTTTTCTGAGTTCTCGTTTGGCTGATCTTATGCTATAGTTGTAGCATCTATTTTGGTGTTTTGGGTTTTTTATTGACTTTATGATGGTGGGGTTTATTCTATCTGCTATGTCTTTGGTGATGTTGATCCATGAGTTTGTGGCTGTTTCTGCGTTTGTAAAGTCAGTGTTCGTGAGTTCATCTTGTAGATTTTGTTGCAGTGTTTCACTATCAAAGGGGGGTGTGATATGTGAAGGTTCTTATATTGTTGTTTTCGTTTTTGGTGGGTTTTGTGTTGTAGGTAAGGGAGGCGTGGGCGAGGGAGTGGTCTGACCAAGGGATTTCAGTTGTTTTGGTTTGGTGTGTATCCCAGGTGTCCATGTTGATAAAAATTAGATCAAGGGTGTGTCCTGCTTTGTGAGTTGGTCCCTTGACGATTTGTTCTAGTCACATTGTTGCTAGTGAATCCGTGATTGTTTTGCATGTGGCTGTGAGAGGGTGGGTGTCCATATGCAAGTTGAAATCTCCCAGGATGATGATTGGCTTATTGAGTGTTAAGTTGGTTATGATGAATTCTATTACTGGAGAGCAGTTTCGTTCTAATGAGCTAGGGGGACAGTATACTAGACAGATTTTTAATTTAGGCGAGTCGAATAGTGCGATTTTAAAGGGGGAAGATATCTTGGAAATGATTAGTTTCATCTGCAAGCTTTTTTTGCTGATTAACATGAGACCTCCGCCTTTTTTTTCGGTCTGGGGATTGAGATAGTTTTGTAGGTTGTGTCTTCTATTTGATTAATTAAGACATTGTCAGAGTTTTTGATCCAGGTTTCAGTGATTGCTATGAAGTCTGGTTTGTTATCAGTGAGTAAATCTGTGAGAGTGGGCATTTTTTTTTACTGTGGATTGTGCGTTTAATAGTATGAATTCCTGTATGTAATGTTTGATCGATTGTACTCACTTTTTTTCTTGAGTTTTCTGCGTTCTTCATGTGGTGTGTGTTTTCCATACGAGGAGTAGTGATATCCATTTAGCTTCATCCGTTGGTTGGAATGTGATGGATTGGCATGCTGCTTGTTGTAGTTCAGAGCGGGCTGCCGTGTATACTTGGCTTTTTGCAAAGCCAGCGCTTCCAGACCTCTTGGGGGGGGCTGCCTCTCGAAGGATCAGGATGTCTTAAAATGAGAACTACGCGGACGCACGAAGGGGCACACAAAGGGGCAGGCCCCTTAGTTGCACTCCTTCAGCGCACGACGCCCGGCGCGAGACGCCTACGGTGCACTGCCGCTCTTTAAATCAATCTGTCCCTCGTCTCATCTTCGATGAGGTCAGTGGGCGGAGCGTCACTTCAGGAGAGCGTCGCTTCAGGAGGGCTGGTCCTGTCGTCTCAGCGTGGTTGGCTGGTGGTGGAAAGGCCGCGGCGGTCAGAGGGCATCCAGAGGACGGCAGGGCATGCTGGAGAAGGCTGCAGTGGCTGGCGGCGGATGAAGGCCCGATTCCGGACAAGGAGTGCTGGTAAGGGCTGCGGGCGCCAGCGGCATCGGGCGAGGGGCGAAGGCCAGAAAATGCCAATCAGTACTATTCAAACTTTGATCAAGAAATAGAAAATTATGGGTTCTGTTTATACCAAGATAGAACAAGAAACATTTCAGACACAACTGCCAGGAAAATTTGTCGGGATGCAAAGAAAAACCCAAAAGCAACTTGTAATGAAATATGGTCACAACCATAAATGGTATGAAGATAAGCACACCATCCCTACTTTGAAGCATGGAGGTGGATCTCTGCTATTGGGGGGGGGGGGGGTGAGCTACAGGGAAATTAGTCAGAATTGATGGCAGAATGAATGCACCATCTCATCAGAAAATATTGTAGGAGAATTGGCATTCATCAGCTAAGAAGCTGCGCATGGAGTGCACTTGGATTTTCCAACATGACAATGATTCTAAATATAAGGCCAAGTCGCTCCTACAGTGGCTGCAGCAGAAGGAAGTAAAAGTTCTGGAGTGGCCATCACAGTCTCCTGACTTCAGTAACATTGAGCTAGTTTAGAGAGATCTCAAACATGCAGTTCATGCTCGACAACCAAAAAATGTACAGGATCTGGAGGCTTTTTGCCAAGAGGAGTGGGCAGCTTTACCAAATGAGAAAATAAAGTTCCTCATTCATAATTATGGCAAAAGACTGCAAGCTGTTATTGATGCAAAAGGTGAAAATACACGATATTAAGAACAGAGGGTGAATTTTAAAATGCTGGAGCATGCCAGTACGTGGCCAAGCACGTATCTCCCGGTAAGTGTGGAAAAGCCTGCAAAGTAAAAAGGGGAAGACAGAGACAGCTAACTACTGCTCTGGAGAGCAAATAAGTTTGGAGATAAAAAAAACAACAAAGTAAGATAGAGGGGTTTTAGGGGTGGAGGCAGGGTAGGTAGGGGGTTAAGGAAGTTCCTCTCAGTCCACTCCTTTATTGCGCCTTATTGCGTTGCCGCATGCGTCTAAGAAAATTACCCCCCTTGCTTGCCTGAGTCGGCACCTGCGTGCACTATCGGCGCATGTGCTTGCGGGTAGCGGATTTTCTAATGTGCATGCATCAGTGCACGCATGTTATAAAATCGACGTGCTCATGTGCGTGTGCTGGGAACTCCGCCTACATGGATGCCCGCATGCAGGTTAAAAATCTACCTTCAAGTGTATGCAGAGTTTTGAACAGGACCATTTTTATTATTTCCCTTATTTCTATGGTTTGTTTAATGTTTGTGCTATTCTGTGATGCATAATAGTTTAATTTGAAACAATAATAATAGACATGTTTTCTTAAAATGCTACACATTTTACAAATTCTTCCAGGGGTATGTAAACTTTTCAGCACAACTGTATTTCTCTACTATGCTGACACTTCCACACCCATATTTTGTTTTCCCTTTTGGTCACCTCCTGATATTTCTGTGTGTGCTTCAGGATTCTGTGTACACTTACAGTCTTTACACAATTTCTGTAATTTTTTGCCTGAAATTCTTTGTAGGCTTGGTATTTCAGATTAGAATTTTAGTTAATTTTCTATGTATATTTAACAAGCACAGATCCCAAAATAACATTTGTTGTGATTAAAGAAAAGAAGAGCCAGAATTTAAACAGTTTTATTCTTCAGTTGTTTAATCACTGTGCAGAGAATAAGCCCACAATATAAGAAGGGATGCAAAAAAGGAAATAAAACTTTCAAGAGACATTATCAAATCAATAAGAAATGTCATTAGCATGCCAACAGGAGAAATAGTGAATTATTAATCTAAGCATTTGGAGGGCAGATCAAACAAGAAAACTGAATCCAATTGGTCAATCTTGCTTTGCAAATAAAATTTCTAATTGAACAGTATCAGAAAACATGGAAGATAGTTTAACACAAGGATGTCTAAGAAAAATTAAAATTAAGATTCCAGTAGGCCCTGTGTTAAATAGGGAAATACACAATTGTTTGGTTTCATTTTAAAGAACAATCATAAGATCCATTTCCTTTTTTTTTAACCTGGCAATATCATCCTGCTTTTTTGGGGCTTCTAATGCAGTTGGAACCAGAGCCTTCATTTGCAACTACGAGGAGATTGTTCCCTTGCTTTATATCCCCTCCCAACTTATTTTAGATCAGTCAATGAGACGACAGTCCTTAGCCAGGGGCAATGTACCAGGCCGCCTCCTGGAACCAAATGATTGTGTAACCTGAATCCAGCCACTAGATGTCACCATTACACAATGATTGGGATTCCTTCACAACAGGGGCTGTGAACTCTACCTCCTGAACATCCCCAGATCTGGCTGACCTGCGTGCAGAAGACCCAGGAATCAAATCCACGTCTCTCAACACTGCCACTAAGCTACTAGGCTGACCCCAAATCCTATCAGGTTCAGTGTGAATTCCACAAACAGTATAGCTTTCTCCAAATCAATTAAGTTAAGAGAGATATCAGTTCCTTAGCTTTTCCGAACTGTTCCTTTTACTTTGAGTGAGGAAGGTAGACAGAAACTATTAGAGATACAGTATCTTAGAGAACTTACAGCACTTCCAGTAAAACAAGTCCAAAGACGGTGTATTTTTAATTACTAGAAAGCTTCATGAGTTCAGAGATCGTAAACTTTTTCCATATTTTCTCATCTGTGTCTTATTTGATTGTCTTTGATTAGGGCTAAGTTAACGGAAGTCCGGATTTTAAAAGGGCTACGTAGGTAAATTACAGGGGTTTATGCGTATGACCGGGCCTTGTGCACGCTGCGAGCATGGCCCGGCCACGCGTGTAAACCCCGGAATACGCAGGAGTGCTGTGCCTCTTCAAAGGGGTGGGCCAGGGGGCATTGTCTAGATGGGGAGGGGCGGGCTGGGACAGTGCCATTAGCCATTCTCCCGGGGAAGTGCTCGCCAGCAGCTAGCTGTCATGCGGAGGCTACTTGAACTCCGAAGTTGAAGTAAGTAGTAAAACAAAAAAAAAACCTAATAGATAGGGGGGGTAGGGGTTGGGGAGGAAAGGGGAAAAGGTAGCAAGGTTAGATTGGGGTATAGGGAGGTTCCCTGCCAGTCCACTCCTTAATTGGAACGGACTGGGAGGGAACTGAGGAAGCCCTAATCGCGTCGCCGTACATTGCTTTGTAAAATTCCACCCCCCTGCACACATGCGTGGATTTTAAAATTTGGCGTGCATGTGCGCATGGCCATCAGATTTTATAATATACGCGTGCCGGCGCACATGTTCTAAAATTGCCGCATTTATGTGCGTGCACCAGGAACCATGTGCACATGGATGCATGCTTGGACCTTAAAATTCTCCCCTGAGCGTAACAAGATCCTGGACATTTCCCACTGTAAAAAAAAATTAAGCTCAAATTTTGAAAGCCCGGTGTGTGCAAAAATCAGGGATTTTAAAAACAGCATGGCAATGCGCGTATCCCCTGGTACGCGTGGAAGTGCCGGGCTCCTTGAAAGGGGCGGTGTCTGGACGGGGCAGGGTCCGACCAGCACAGTGGCCAATAGGTCGGGAATAGGAAGGGAATGGTTAATAAAACAGAAAATGTCATAATGCCTCTGAATTGCTCCATGGTGAGACTGCGCCTTGAATACTGTGTACAATTCTGGTCACTGCATCTCAAAAAAGATATAGTTGCAATGGAGAAGGTACGGAGAAGGGCAACCAAAATGATAAAGGGGATGGAACAGCTCCCCTATGAGGAAAGGCTGAAGAGGCTAGGGCTGTTCAGCTTGCAGAAGAGACGGCTGAGGGGGGATATGAAAGAGGTGTTTAATATCATGAGAGGTCTTGAACGAGTAGATGTGAATCGGTTATTTACTCTTTCGGATAATAGAAGGACTAGGGGACATTCCATGAAGTTAGCAAGTAGCACATTTAAGACTAATTATAGAAAATTCTTTTTCACTCAACGCACAATTAAGCTCTGGAATTTGTTGCCAGAGGATGTGGTTAGTGCAGTTAGTGTAGCTGGGTTCAAAAAAGGTTTGGATAAGTTCTTGGAAGAGAAGTCCGTTAACTGCTATTATTTCAAGTTTACTTAGGGAATAGCCACTGCTATTAATTGCATCAGTAGCATTGGATCTTCTTGGTATTTGGGTAATTGCCAGGTTCTTATGGCCTGGATTGGCCACTGTTGGAAACAGGATGCTGGGCTTGATGGACCCTTGGTCTGACCCAGCATGGCAATTTCTTATGTTCTTATGTCCTGTCCTGGGGAAGCATGCGCTGGCAGCCAGCCAATACACAGAACTTACTTCATTTATTCAAATGAAGTAAGTTCCAAAATTTTAAAAAAAGGCAGGAAAAAGGGTTTTAGGGGTCGGGGAGGAGAGGGGAAAAGGGAGGCAGAGTAGGAAGGGAGATAAGAAAGTTTCCTCCCAGTCCTTAATTGTAGCGGACTAGGAGGGAACTCGTGTAGGCCCGATTGCGTCGCCGCATGTATTTTTTAAAATCCCCCTCCTTGCGCGTGCAAGATGCCATCCACCCGCACATGTGCACACCGAATCGTATTTTATAACTTGCGCGCACTTGTGCGCACCACGTCCATGTGCGTGCGCTGGGAACCGTGCACACATGGACGCACGCACACATGGTGTGATTTTATTTTAGGCGATTATTTTAATTGTTTATTTTTACTTTTATAAGTTAGTAGATGTGTTTTATATGAATTTAAACTGTATTTTATTGCATTTTATGTTTGGAAACCATTGTGATTGCCTGTCTGAACGACGGTATATAAGAATTTTATAAATAAAATAAATAAACATGTACATGCGCACACGGGTTTTAAAAATTGTCCCTTAATGTGTAAAAAAATGTGTCCAGTTGTAGCAAAACAATTGTTATTTTATTTGCCATAAAATATCTGTTTCAAGCTTCACAACTGTTTTCCTTGCGTCCTCAAAAGTAATATTAGTAGATGTATCAAGAGAAATAACAGCCTGATCAATATTCAACAAACTAGCCACTGAAACAGGCAAAGTATCCCTCACTAACATCTCCGTGGTGTGTGTTCCTTGCTGACTTTACAGCATTCTAGATTTCCCAGTAGAGGCTCCATATACCAGCAGCATCTCCAAACTGCATTTGACAAGCCATGAATATGGGCCCAACTGCAGATGCAGAGGCTGCTTCTGGACCCGGAAGGTTTCCTTGCTGTATTAGTGTTAGAGTAAGGATGCCCTCACTAGATCATGCACAGTCAGGTATTCCCACAATTTAGAAAAAGGATGCAGTGGTGACATACAGGACTCAGCATAATCTACTCTGATAGAGGGGACACTGCTGCACAGTTCACCCTGCTCCGAACCCACTGCTTCCCACTAACAAAAGGGAAGAATCCATAGGTCCCCTTGCTGTCTGCAGAATGGTGTTCACTATGGGATAAGTCTGGGGTTGCCTTTTCTATTACTCCCTTTTACTTTAGCAGGCAGAAGGATCCAAAGAGACAAATGTAAAAAAATGTCTTGCTAGCTATGTGCCAATTATTCTGGATCCCACTTTTTTCTTCATTTTTAGTGAGGGCCCTGTAATATTTCCATCTCAACAGCTGACCTTAGCAATGCCTGCAGATCTTGTATAGAGCAAGACATCAGCATTCTGAAGTATCTTCTGTGTGGAAGTGCTAACATGAGCCTGGCAGTAAGGCAGAGTTAATCTACCTTTTCAAAAGCTTACAAACTAAAGAAAAAGAATATATAATTGTTTAATTATTTATTGTATTTGTTTACCGTCATTGGGTATATAAACTTAATGGTTTACAATATGTTAAAAAAATTCAGTAAATAAACCTAATAACAATTAAAATCATTACATAAAATAACAATATTTAAATCCATTAAACTAATTTAAATGTGTAAAATAAAAATAAAATACGTATCAAAAAACTAATAAACACAATCAAAATTCAAACCTTCTAATAGAAACCAAATGGGAAAAGGCAAAAAGGAAACAGGATAAAAGAAATAAAACACGCCTCATTTGTTCACATTGCCAAAATGTGTTCTCCATTATCATCAAATGCCTTTTGAAAAGCCAGGTTTTCAGATTTATTTTTTTTTAGATATTAATTAATCCTTTTGTAATCTCAGTTCGGCTGGAATTGAGTTCCACAGTTTCGGACTAGCAATTGATATAGGACGCTCTCTTACTTCGCTTAAGTGAGCCATCGCACTGATGGTATTGGTAATAAACCTTTATTAGCGGACCTCAGGTTTCGCTGTGGAGTGTGTAGATGGATGTTAGCATTTAACCATTGTATTTTGTTATTATAAATTGATCTATGTAATAAACAAATACTTTTATAGGCAATTCTGAATTTGATTGGTAGCCAATGTAATTTAATTAATGTTGGAGCTGTATGGTCATATTATTTTTTTCCAGTTAGAAGTCTAACTGTTGTATTTTGCAGCAGCTGTAGTAGTCTCAGTGTATTTGCTGGCAACCCGAATAAAAGGAGAGTACAATAAACAAGATTACTAAAATCAGGGTCTGAAGCACCGTTCTAAAATCTTCTTCATTAAGCAATGGGTTTGGTTGTTTTAAAATGTGTAATTTACTATAACCATCTTTAATTTTAAAATTAATGTGCTGCTTCATATTAAAATCACTAATTCCCAGGTCGCGAGCATGGTCAACTACTTCAGTTTTAGTTGACCCGGGTTTTAAAATCATAGGCATATTGGGTATTAATTTTCTGATTAATTGCATAATTTCAGTCTTCAGATTGTTCAAAACAAGTTTCACATGAATTAATAGCTGTTGAATTGTACTGATGTAAATCTCAACCAGTTTCAGTATATCTTGGATTGAATCCTTGATAGGTACTAAAAATTGTACATCATCAGCATAAATATAATACTTTATCCCTAATCCTGACAGTAATTTGCATAAAGGTAGCATGTATATAGTGAACAGAGTGGTTGACAGAGAAAGAACCCTGTGGACTCTATAACAGGGTACCTTCAAGCTAGGGTGAGAGAACATAGTACAAACTTTCATGTTTGTGAGACTTTCCTCTCTCCAAATGATGTCAAATCTTCACCAAAGTGTACTGTGCTGTTTAAAAATTTCACTCTACATGTGAAACTGGCCCCTAAACCCTAAACCACCACTAACACCTCACCTGGCCCTCCTATAGAGATATAAATAGATGCACACAGTGAGGCCCTCACTAGAGGTGCTTTCTCTCTCTCTCTCTTATTCTCTCTCTTCTCTACCTCACTCCTCTCTCCCCCCTCTCCCCTTCCAAGTCCAGACATGGCCAAAATGCAATTCTCAAAATTTATCGCGAATTGCATTATGGCCATTTCGAGCATATCGCACAGCTTAACACCAGGGCAAAAGGTGTAGTTATTTCCGGCATTAAAATCGTGCAATATCAACCCTAATTTAACTAATTCCTGCCCAAAACTCCTCCCCGATCCCACCCCCTCAAAAATTTGCATTCGTGCCGTGTGCTACAGTGTTTCTCGCATGCGTTATGGCATTAATGCACGCGTTAATGCATTATTTTGTGTGTTAACGCCATGACACATTTTGGTGAATGATGTGGAAAATTAGAAGATAGGATTGTCCTGCGTCAAATCCTCTCAAAACTGTATCTGTTAGAGCCAATAAAAGTGATTCTGTATTTAAAAAATGTTCTAAAATCAAATTGAATAGGGAAAAGTATATTGTTAACTTCAAGATAATCTGTTAATTGCACTTGAACTATCTTTTCAATTATTTTTGTGATAAATGGTAGATTAGAAATTGGTCTGAAGTTGTTTATGCCCTTATCGTCACCATTTTTATTGAAGCGCATTTTACCATAGTTGGCATCTTACCTTCAGCTAGTGATAAATTGACTGTCTGCATGACAGACTTGGAAATTATTTTTAAAGACTTAATTGGTATCAGATCTAAGGGATGATTCACGGGATTCATAGTTTTTATGATACTTTTGATTTCTGTGGAAAATACAGGCTCAAATGCTACCCAATTAAGAGTTTCATACTCTGGCAATTTTATTTTTTGTTCTAGTATTGAAATAGTTATTAGTTAATTTCTTCACCTTCTCTTTAAAAAGACTGCAAATTCGTGACATTTTTTAACCAAAATGTTAGGATCAGTTCCATGAATTACCTGATTGGGCTTGATCAGATCTTGAACAATCAGAAAAAAGTATTTTAGGATTGAATTTCATATTGTGAATTTTTCTTGCATAGTATTCCCACTTGATATTATTTATCAGGGACCTAGGTTTCGTAAGTAGGATTCTATACATACCTAACATAAGATTTGAGGGGTTTTTCCTCCATAATCTTCCATTCTTTTTTAGCAGTTGTTTGAGTTTTCTAATCTCTTGGGTGTACCAAGGAGAATCTATTCTTTTTTTAATCAATTGTTTTTTACGATAGGGCTCATTTTATCCGCAAGCTTAGTTATTGTCTCTGTCCATGAAATTATTACTGAATCAGTGTTATCCAAAACTAGGTTACCTAGGGCATCTGGAAGGGCTTCCAATAGGTCATCATTGTTAATAGGTTTATGATATTCAAAAGACAGTTCGCTAAGTCTGTCACTAGAGACGATAGTCTTATAGCATATATGAGAACGAATGGGATAATGATCAGTCCATGGGACTGGTTCACAAAATACATCATTTTCCTTAACTAAATTTTGATTCACAAAAATTAAATCTAATGTATGTCTCACCTTATGTGTAGGATCACGAACAATCTGTTTCCATCCTAAAACCAATTGAGTACCTAAAAAGGTCTCACATGCTAATGACCATGGTTTAGAATCAACATGCAAATTGAAATCCCCCAAAATAACAGCTGGAATGTCTATTGAAAGATTAATAACTATTAATTCAACTAGTGGTGAGCTGTTATGTTCAAGTACTCCTGGTGGGCAGTAGATCAAACATACCTGCAGCTGTTTAGATTTAAATACTCCTACTTCAAAAGGTGAGGCAATGTCAGTTTTTATCTGCTTTAACTTTAATTCCTTCTTCCCTCTGGGAATTGAAAAAATATCATATAGTTGGTTACGTAAAGGGGACTGTCCTCCAAATTTACATCACCCAGAATTATTATCCCTCTGTAATTTTAAATATATACTTCTATTTGTATAATTGGTCTGTTGATCCTGGGCTTAGGTATTCACTGAGGAGTCCATGGGCCACCTCCAATTCCAAGGGCTTGAGATTCAAAGCTCCTATACTGTCCTTAAGAGCCTTCTGTTTTCCAGGATTCCCTGTTGGGGCAGGGAGATAGATTGATCTCCAAGGCCCTCAGCTTTGTATAAAAGTCTTTAATGTGTACAGTAGTAATCACATTGGACGATGAATGCAGTTCCAACATAACTTTATTGATAATGTAGAAACAAAGTGATTGACAATATACAAGTCTGTGTTCCATGAAAACCATTACATAATTCAATTCCAATAAATCTGTGATCTTTATTAATAGTTTAAGTTACTCTTCTGTTTCTAAATCCCTTTCCAATTGCAGGAGTAGTTTTGGAGTTCTTTCCCAGAATTGGTGGAATATAATTCTTCATTAAAGTTAGATAGCATATAACACAATGTTGATTGTCATACCTTGTTTCAGTTGACTACTCCTCATCAGCCTCCTCCAGATTACCCTGATGATATGTGATAGTTAACACTGGATAGGTGCTACAGTTCTCCTTTCCTCCATTTTCTCTCCTTCTCTTAAGAACAAAATTGAACCCGCTCCTCAAATTGACCTCAGAAGGGTCCTTGGATCTCTCTGAATGAGAGACTCCTTAAAAACTCCTTTCTTCCTGACAGTGACTAAATTCCCTAGGCCCTGGGGAATTTATTTGCTACACCAAAAATAACAATCTAGACTTCCAAAAGCAACAAAATAGGTGAAGGAAAGATTGGAGAAAGCTTTCTCCAAAGCAAAGTCCAAAAGGAAGTAAGATAGTTTCTCAAAACAGAAGATGCGTTACTCTTTCTTCTTTCCAACCCAGACCTTACTTCTAAAAGTCCAAGAGCACTCCCTTCTAAATCAAAAAGAGACAAACCTCCTCAAAGGTCATCTCAAAAATCCACACCCTCTAGAGGTTTCTCCTTTTTATAGATGTTAAAACCAACACAGCAGCCCACATGGGGGAGCTGTAAACCAACTAAAGATTACACAATTGGTATATTCTTACTAGTAGAAACCCAGTGAGGGTTCTCTACATGACTATGAAAATTCAGTTCTATATTTGGTTTTTCACTTGTATTTCTTATATTTCTACAATTTTTTATTTCTGTGATTGCAGCTCTTAAATCTGTAGGTTCATTTTTTATTTTGACTCATTACTATATTAGAGACATTACTGGCTTTGTGGGTGTGTGCCTCCTCAAACCTTTCAAACCAAAGTTGGACCATATTTTGAAGAAAATTAAGAATTTGGTGGGTGTGATGATGTATTAAGGCTTCAGGGGAAAGTGCTAATCCAAGAACTTGTTAGAGTTGCCATATTTGGGGTCAGAAGTATTTTTCCACTGTCCCACTGAAATGGAAAAAGTTGAGGAACGTTGCAGTTTACCTATGCTCTGGATTACCATCTGAGATGTCTAGCAATCAGGGATGGACTGGGTTAAACCTGTAAGGGTCAATTTTCGGCTGCTGTGCAGCTCAGCTAGTTAGCCAGATAAACCTATCTGGTTAGCTAGCAGGATATATTCAGCTGTATGGTTGGGGCTAGAATTTAGTTCCATATGGTGATGAATATCGCCAGGTAGCCATTTAGATGGATAACTTTTCAGTTATCCTTCTAAATGGCTTTTGAATATCAACCTTGTAGTTTTTGTCATCCAGACTGACTGCATAATTATTTATGAGGTACTAAATATCAGACCCAAAGTTTAATCTAGCTGTAAGAGCATTCTCTCAGAGATTAAGTAAAGCACTTCATTTTTATGCTTGTTTTAACATATTGATTTTTTTTCTAAAATATAAAATGTAAACGTTTTGCTTACATGTAGCATTGCATTTGAATGTGAGGTTTAAAGCAGCATATCACTGTTCTCAATATGAATCTCTAAATATTACACAAAGGTGAGCTGTGTTTCTAGAACAGCTAAAGCTGTTGACTGGAAGTATCTTGAAGTCTTAGATTAAACTCTAATAATACACCAATTAACAAAGTCTTCATGGTCCAACAATGTAAAACAAAATTATTTTTTTCTTTTCATCTGAAAGGTAATGTTACATGTACAGTAACTTTTTGTAGTCTGTGTTTTGTAATTTAAAAAATGTTATAATTCATTGGTATTGCACTAACAATATTCATGAGCTATGGTCTTTGCTGCAAAATTGTTTTTAAGAGGAAGAAAATTATAGCTCTTTTTTTTAATTACAAAAGTGAAGTGATAATGGATTTCAGTTCTAGCAGTCCTGGAGAAACTCTGGCTTTGGTATGCATGAATGTGGTGGTGGGGATAAAAACTTAAAACTAGCAAGATTTAGCCATTCATAGTAGAGATGTGAATCGGAACCGGAATCTAATCGGTTCCGGTTCCGATTCAAAATCTTAAAATTTTTAGCGTCCGGCTCGATTTTTATTTTTTTTTTATCAGCTGCGCCCGATCCGATAACAAAAAAACCCTCCCCCCACCCTCGCGAACCCCCAAAAACCGTTTTAAAATTACCTGCTGGTCCAGTGGGGGCGCGGGGAGTGATCTCCCGCTCTCGGGCCATCGGCTGCGTTAATAAAAATGGCGCCGATGGTCCTTTGCCCTTACCATGTGACAGGGAATCCGTGCCATTGGCTGGCCTCTGTCACATGGTAGGAGCACTGGATGGCCGGCGCCATCTTTAAAGATGGCGCCGGCCATTTACTGTCACATGGTAAGGGCAAAGGGCCATCGGTGCCATTTTGATTAGTGGCAGCCGACAGCCCGGGAGCGGGAGATTGCTCCAGGGACCCCCACTGGACCACCAGGTACCTGTAAAAAGTTATTGGGAGGGTCGGGAGGGTGGGGGAGGCTAAGGGGGTCAATTTAAAGGGTCGGGTAGATTTTTTTTTTTATCGGGCCATCGGCGCCATTTTTTTAGTGGCAGCCAAAATGGCACCGATGGCCCGAGAGCGGGAGATCACGCCAGGACCCCCCACTGGACCACCAGGTAATTTAAAACATTTTGGGGGGTTCGGGAGGGTGGGGGATTTGTTTTAAAGAGTCGGGGGTGGGTTTAGGGGTTGTTTTGGTGTGCCGGTTTTCCCGCCCTCCCCCCTCCCCTGATTTACGATTTTTCACGATAAATCGGGGGAATTTCTATTGTATTGCGACTCTTAACGATTTTTGATGATTTAAAAAAATCTGACGATTTTTTTAAATCGTCAAAAAACGATTCACATCCCTAATTCATAGTACCAAGCAGAAACCACACGTCCTCCAACCTGACTACCTGAACTTTTGAATAAGGACTATAAGTTATATACCACTGAACTCTTAATGCTATTCTAGCTGTATCTTTGCTGTTAATTGTAAAGTTGATTCAGATAGTATTGTTTTGCTTTAAACTGTTGTAATCTGCCTTGAGACCGTCCTTGGTGAAAGGCGGAATATCAAATATCTAAAATAAAAGATTTTAAGCAGGTTTGTTCTCATGCCTTGAAGCTTAAACTGTAGGTACTCAGCCTGGCCTAAATGGAGGCTGTCAGAGCAAGCAGTTTCAGACTAGTCATGACATGGTGAAACTTCCACAGTAACAGTAAGCTGAGAATACCAAACTCATTTCATTTATGACAGTGATGCCCAGTAACATCGGAGCTGGGCCTTTTCTTTGGCGGCAAGTTTATGGTCTCTGTATCCCTAGATGTTTTGCTCTGATGTTGACTGTTGAAAGGGTGTGTTGAGCAGCCAGAACTGCTTCCATTATAATAAGATAGTATAATAAGATAGTATTGCTCCTGCACTTTGGACTTCTCCTGCTCATGCCACTTTAAAATGATTACCACAAGGAAATCAGTAACTCCTCCAGTGAAACTCTTTCAGGTTTGTGTGAATTTGGTTGGTCCATATTTTTAATGCCAATATCAAAGCATAGTGGGGTTGTAGTCTTACTTTAAATTTGCTGTTGTAACTCTTGCTTGCTGGTTAGTTTAGTACAGTATATCTGAAGCTGGTCATGCAGTAAACCCTAGCCCAGGAGTGTTCAACTCCATTCTAGAAGAACGGTCTCTGTTTGGCCCAAAAAGAACAATCTTGGATTTCTACATAAAGCCAAAGAGGTTAATTCAATCATATATGTGGTAGGTATGCATGCTCCTTTGTCTCAAGTATTAAGAATTGCAGTTAAAGAGGCCAAAGCCTCATCCTGTGGAATGACAGTATACAGATTCAATGTCGAAGGTAACCAATAAGGAGTCCGGTTCAATGAGAAAATCATGTAAGAAATTAAGAATGCTGGTGGTGTCTTTGATGTATGAGTTGGCTGAAGGGATCAAAGGTTGTAAAATCTTGTTCAAGAATATAGAAATGGGTTTTAGTACCAAACTTCTTGCAGACACAACAGGTTGCTTCAGTGGATTATGGAATGATTTGTGTATTTTTGGAAGTGTATGCAAAACTGGATTCTGTGGGTACGGTCAAATCAAGAAATCTTTTTCTCTGCCAGTAAGATAACCCTCTTCAAAATCACATTGAATTAATGTTTTTATTTCCCTAAGGATCTGTGGAGTAGGAACATGTGGCAATTCCAAATAGAAATCGATGTTATTTAATTGTCTGTACACTTCTGAATTATATTGATTGTGGCTCATGATAACAATAGCCCCACCCTTATCTGCTGCTTTGATAGCAATGTCTTTGCGTTGTCACAAACTCTTTATGGCTGCGATGTCCTGATGAGTTTTTTGCTTTCCATTTCCTCCAGGTCACACAGCACCAGCTGTTCAAAGGTCTGGATTACCAGATCAGGAGGGAAAGGAGGAATCCAGTTGGATTTGTTTTTAACTAGAGACCTCAAATATAGATGTTGGAACATCCTCAAAATACAATTTAGGTTGTACTTGACTAGTAAATTGAAAAAATCGCAGCGGAATTGTAAAGGATCATGTTTAGTCGTCAGCACAAAACTTAGACCTTTACTCAAGAGTTTTTCTTCCTCAGAAGATAATGTGCAATTAGAAATGTTGATAACTGCAAATAAAAGAGGGGCACTTACCTGTTGGTGACTTATGTTGGAAGTTGTGACCGTGTTTGTGGCCGTGGCCAGTCTTCAGTGTTGTAATTCCTCGGTAACAAGCCCAGCATCTGCCTCCTCAGCAACCTCGGCGTGGAACATTGTCTAAAAAATAAGCCGATGATTATTCACAGTCACTCCCAGAAGAACTGTCAGATAGTAGATGTCCTTCTGTGAATTGCAAACTGGTTAAAAGACAGGAAGCAAAGAGTAGAATTAAATGGTCAGTTTTCATAGAGGAAAAAGATAGACAGTGGAGTGCCTCGGGGATCTGTACTTGGACCAGTGCTTTTTTTTTTTAATTTATTTATTTATGCATTTTCCAAAATAAAAACAAACAGAACAGGTATTACAGGTTTACATCCTTATACATATCCTTGATTACATTATCAATACTCCTAATCATTCCCCAATAATACCCTAATCTTGTTTATTTTTTTAAACAGGAAGGTATATAAGATTCCAATATTAACCGGAACATTACATCATAATATGGAAAAGGTAAAAAGAAAGAAACCTTATTCCAACTTATCCTGAGATGGTTGAGTTAGAGTGGTACCTGTTCACTGATTATCTATGAAAAACCTTAATTGTGATGGCTCAAAAAAAAGATAACGTACATTATTCAAATATATGAGAAATTTACATGGATATCTAACTGTCAGATAGTAGATGTCCTTCTGTGAATTGCAAACTGGTTAAAAGACAGGAAGCAAAGAGTAGAATTAAATGGTCAGTTTTCATAGTGGAAAAAGATAAACAGTGGAGTGCCTCAGGGATGTGTATTTGGCCCAGTGCTTTTTAATATATTTATAAATGATTTGGAAAGAGGTACAATAAATGAGGTGATCAAATTTGCAGATGACATAAAATTATTCAGAGTAGTTAAGTCACAAGAGGATTGTGATAAATTGCTGGAGGACCTTGTGAGACTGGAAGACTGGGCGTACATATGGCAGATTAAATATATTGTGGACAAGTGCAAGGTAATGCATATAGGGAAACATAACCCTTGCTGTAGTTACACGATGTTAGGTTCCATATTAGGAGTTACCACCCAGGAAAAAGATCTGGACATCATAGTTGAAATTAAATTGAAATCATCAGCTCAGTGTGCTGTGGTGGTCAAAAAAGCAAACAGAATGTTAGGAATTATTAGGAAGGGAATGGCAAGTAAAATGGAGGATGTCATAATGCCTCTGTATTGTTCCATGGTTAGACCGCACTTTGAATACTGTGTGCAATTCTGGTCGCCACATCTCAAAAAATATATAGTGCACTGGAGAAAGTACAGTGAAGGGCAACCAAAATGATAATGGACTTGGAACATCTCCGCTATGAGAAAAGACTAAAGAGGTTAGGGCTGTTCAGCTTGGAGAAGAGATGGCTGAGGGGGGATATGATAGAGGTCTACAAAATCATGAAAGGATTTGAACGGGTAACTGTGAAACAGTTATTTATTCTTTTGGATAATACAAGGATTAGGGAGTATTCCATGAAGTTAGCAAGTATCACATTTAAAATGAATCAGAGAAAATTATTTTCACTCACACAATTAAGCTCTGGAATTCATTACCAGAGGATGTGGTTAGAGTGTTAGTATAGCTGGGTTAAAAAAAATGTTTTGGAAAAGTTCCTTTAGGAGAAGTCCATAAACTGCTGTTAATCAATAGGGAATAGCCACTGCTGGTTGCCGGCATTAGTAGCATGGGATATATTTAATGTTTGGGTATTTATCAGCTACTTGTAACTTGGATTGGTCACTGTTAGAGACAGGATAGTGGGCTTGATGGACCCTTGGTCTGACCCATTATGGTATATCTTATGTTCCTATTTCCCAAAAATTGAGTCCAAAACACCAGAAGTTCTCTGCAGCAGGTCACCACCATACTTCTATTCTCCAGCAAATTGTAGAGGGGTAGACATTCCCTATCCTGGGCTCCACAAGGAAAGGTTTCCCCATGACTTTTTTCCAGCAACACCCAGGGGTCTCGCAGCTTCTTATAAAGAAAATTCTCTGAAATCCCAAAACAACCCTGGAAGCAAACCCTAGCAGCCTGTGGAAGAGCAGCTCCCCAATCTTGCCCAAGGACATCAGGCAGGGCTTGCCTGACTCTAACATGCCCAAAAATCCAAATGAGGAAAACCTCCCTCACTTCCTCAAACTGCATTGCCTCTAAAACTCTCAGGAGAGAGCTGCTTTTATTTCCTCAAAAGGGGGACAGCCATCCTAGAACCCTCAAAGGGATCTATTTTAAGACCGGTGCGGTTCCCGGCACGCGCACATGGATGCGCCGATTTTATAACATGCACGTGCTGGAGAGTAGGGCTTCCCCAGTTCCCTATCTAACCTTCCTACCTTTTCTCTTCTCTCTGAACCCTACCTATTAGGGGGGGGGGGTTGTTATAATACTTACTTCAACTTGTGAGTTGAAGTAACCTCAGGTGCCTCCCAGCCACCAGTGCGTACTTTCCCTGGACAGTGGCTAATGGCACTGTCGCAGCCTATTCCCCGCCCTAGCCCTCCCTGCCCAGACTACACCCCCTGGCTGTCTCTTTGGAGAGGCTCGGCACTTCGGCGTGTAATGGGGGTTACGTATGTGGCCAGGCCTTTCTGAAAATGTGTGTGGCGCGCGCAAGGCTCAGCCATGCACATAACCCCTGTTTTACACATATGGCCTTTTTAAAATTGGGCTGATTGGGAGGGGCTGTACCAAATGGTTCATCCTGTAACTCTAAACTTAGCGAAATCGAGTTAAACTAAGGGCACTATTGATAATAAAGTCCCGTGGGTCAGTACACCTGCACTGCCTCCATTGTATGCAGATTTATTCCATGCATATTAATTGGGAATATCCTGAAAACTGGACCTGTTTGCAGCTCTTGAGGACTAGAGTTGTCTACACTTGCCAAAGCCATATGAGGAGTCTACCCAAAGTAGCTACACCATGAATAGATATCAAGTGCTGGAAGCTGATCAAGTTGTTGAAATATCCATATAATGGGGCAGATGCAATAAAGTGCACCTAGCCTAGTGCACAGTTCTACACGTGGTTGGATGCTCTAGATTAGCACCCAATGCAATAAGGAAATTAGCACATCCAAAACATGTGCCCAAACAAATGCATAGCCGATGGCACCCTTCACATGTAAATTCCATGTAGATGAGGCTATTAGCTATTATCCCCAATTCAGAAAATTGCTGAGTGCCCAATGCACCCTTTTTAATACAGCAAATTTAACTCCATCCCCGGAGGTGGCATAAAATCAATCCACGAGTGAAAGGCTCATGAGAAATTTAGGAAAACGGTTCTCAGTTGTTTCTCCTACTTAGTATTGTTGTGACTCTTAAATTTACTGCTTATGGTGTTGAAAAATAAGGGGCAGATTTTCAAAAGGTTACGCGTGCCGGGCCTAAAGCCCCGGGATGCATGTAAGTCCCGGAGCTTTCAAAAAGGGGTGGGAAGGGGGCGGGGAGGGGTGGTCTGGGGGGCGGGGTAGGATCAGAGGGCTGAAGTACGTTTTAAAACAAAAAAAAAAGAAGAAAAAGGTAGGGGGGAAAGGGTGGGGAGGTAGGGGAAGGTGGGGGAAGGGAACGGGGAAAGCCAGTGTGGCTCGGCCCATGCAAGGTGCATGTTATAAAATCGCATGTCCATGTGTGCTCGCCAGGTAGCGCTCATCTATTAAAATTTACTCCTGATTGTATATGGCTTGATTTTAAAATAATAAATTCTTCTGGATGCATAATTTAGTTGCCAATAGCAAGAGGCGCTTAGCTTATGGGCATCTTCAGCAACCTCAGCAAAATAGGCCAGAAAAAGTGGGATAAAAATGGACGCTCATATTGAGTGCCCATTGCAATTGTGGGCGCCCAATGCATTTGAACGCTAGAGATGCACAATTCTCCTCTAGCGCATCCTTTTTATGCAGCCCCTCATTTAAGCACCAGTTTTCAACGAGTATCATGAGAAATAAAATAAAAAATAAATAAATGAGATGCATTTGCATATACCAACTCCATTGCATGGAAATGCATTTTATACATATTTATTGAGAATATCCTGAAAAGTCAACTGGCTTGCAATACTTGAGGACCAAGCTACACTGTGAATAGAAAGGCATCCTGGGTTGTACACAGGGAAAAGAGCTATTTGTGATTGCTTTATCAAAACTCTCATTTGAATAAAAAAAAGTTTTAATGCAATAGTAATTTTAAAAAGTGCTTTTGAAATCATAGTTGATGGTTTGGAGGTATGATGAGAGGAGGAAGAAGTGATATTAAGGATGGAGGGAGGGTCCATCATTGTTTTTTTCGATTTCCTTTTAATTACATTCTATTAATGTTTTTGACCAAATGGGATTGCTCTTGAGAAAATATTCCCCTGGATTCTTCACCCTTACTACAATAAACCATATCCTTCATAACAAGTGTTAATTTTCCTCCAAATGGAAGGGAAGACTTTGTTCTCCCTATCACTTGCTCTATTATATTATGCTATATATATATAGCAATTACTTCTCAGTAGATAAATTCAACTGAAAATTTTGTGTTAAAACACGTTTTCTATTTTTGGCCTGAAAGAACCTAAATTTGCATGTAGCACATTTCACTCTTTTTTACCCAAATTTAGAAAAAATAAATTACAGTTCATTCACAGCATAATTATAATACGTTTTCAGCTATGCAGCAGTATTTTCATCTTATAGATACAGTAACGAAACTGGTGTATTTAACTTTGGTGGAATTAAAACAGAAAGTTAAAAGAACTGCCATCAGTTTCAACCTTAATTTCCTTTTCCACAATTAATTAGTAGTTGCTGTTTTGTAATTTCCATTCCCGTTTGCACATCCATATGTTCACACATCAAAACTAGACTCTTAAAAACAATCCCATGGTAAATATGGCATAACGTTATTAATAATAGATCAGATATTTGCTGGGTTTTCTGGATACAGGAGGAATTTCTTATCTTTAAGTTTATAGGAAAATGCAGATAATTTTAAACTATAGTTATTTTATTTCAGTGTATTTATTGGATTTATTGCAATCATCTTCTCCCAGAAGGCCAAATTAGGATTATAAAACATGTAGCCTAAAATACAAAATTATATAACATTTTGAATGCAAAAGTAAAAAAATTTGAGCAAACTACCAAAACGGAGAAATATATGACTCAGCAAATATTTGATATTAGCTCTCCAACAAAAATAGTTAATTTCATTTATGCAGTGTGCACTAAATAATAAACATTAAGAATTAAGTTCTTCATATCACCAGCAACAGGCAATTGACTTTTCAGCCTTCACAACTTCTTAGATGCTAGACAAGCCTGTGTTATCATAGATCCCAAGTACATTATCTGAAATAAAAAATATATCAAATATAATTCATGCAAAGTACTCTTATAAAGGTAAATTGAATACTTTTATGTTCAAACTGTATTCCAAACACTCACCTGACATGATATCACATTTCAAAGAATATATCCTTTATTTTAGGGGCCTATATCATGCTCTTTAGAGATACATCATTCCAAGTGCCACCATCCATATAGACTTAATTCAGGTATATGCCTTAATTTTGTCTGGAAAAACTATGGAGACACAAACAGAACCTTTTAAATTCACACATGCCAAATAGGGCATTTCATTGTACACATCATTGCACTAACATTGGTTGTCACACATCCATTAGAATAGCACATTCCACTCAATGCCACCATTCAATCTGCCTGGTGGCACAGTTTGCATATGAAAAATCTTTTCCTGTACAGGCTGGTCAAGCATTTATTGTCCACCAAAGAAGGGACCAGCCTGAACAGGAGTGGATTTTTTGCAGGCAAACTACATATGGAGGGGATGAATGTTGATGTTGAGTGGAGTATGCTTTTCTAATGGATGTGTGACAGCCATTGCTAATGCAGTGATGTAAGAACATAAGTACATGTCATACTGGGTCAGACCAAGGGTCCATCAAGCCCAACATCCTGTTTCCAACAGTGGCCAATCCAGGCCATAAGAACCTGTCAAGTACCCAAAAACTAAGTCTATTCCATGTTACCATTGCTAGTAATAGCAGTGGCTATTTTCTAAGTCAACTCTATTAATAGCAGGTAATGGACAATGACATGCCCTTATTGGCATGTGTGAATTTAAAATGTTCTGTTTGTATCACCATAATTTTTCTAAACAAAATGAAGGCTTGTGCTTGAATTGTGTTTGGAATGATATATCTGTAAAGCGCATGATATAAGACCCTGAAGCAGAGCATATATTCTTCAAAATGTGATATCACATCAGGTGACTATGGAATACAAATTGTACAGGAAAATATTCCATTTACTTTTATTTTATATGCAAGAAACATATATAAAATATAATTAACGCAATGTACTTGGGAGCTATGATTATATAAATTTGTCTAGCACCTGAAAGACTGTGAAGGCTGAAAAATTAATTGCTTGTTGCTGGCGATATGAGATTCTTAATATTTAATATTTAGTGCATGCTGCATAAATTAAATTAACTATTTTTGCTGGAGTGCTGATATTAAGTGGTTGAGACTGAATACTGCATTCGGATTTCAGATTCTGTTGTTTTTATTCTGACTCAAAAATATACATCAAATAAAGGAAAATTAAAATTAAAATCCCATATGAATAAATCTAAGATTCAATATAATATAGAAAATCTAATCAGTAATAAATACAAGCCAGACAAAATCACCCAAATTCAGGATTCAAATACCACAGGTAATGAAAGAACTTCTCCTCTAGTTGACATCTCCCAGGAAACACTTAAGCCAGTTGTGTGTAGGCTGAGTCAAGTAAAGTATGTGCTTTAGCTCCAGACAATCCCATATTATCTGACCAGTTAGAATTAATCATAAGTAAAGCAGATACTGCTGTTGAACTTGTATTTATTTATTTATTTGTTTATTTTTAAGACCATCTATCTGACAAATTGTAAGCAATTTTCTTATCCCTGAATATTACCACTTGTTACTTCGACCCAATACCATTGAGTTTCATGAAAGTTAGTATAAATGAGCTAGCTCAATATCATCTTCTCATTGTTAACACTATATTAGCTCATAAAAATTTTCCTAAGAGCCTTATCGAGGCAGTAATTAACCCTATTAAAAAAGAAAATAAAACAGGGCTTAGTTCCTATGAGGGTTGAATCACTGTCATCTGATGTCCCACCTGTCCCTACTGGGGAAATTGGTTATGTTGTGGTTGGCGGTCAGCGGACTTCTCCCATGAACCGTCACACTTACCCCATGGGGCATTCCTCATCCTTTTCTCCCCGACGCAGCCAGCCTCCCAGAATCCTCATGGCGCATTGCTGCTCACCCATGCAGCAAGCAGTACACTGCCAACAGCCCTTGCAACAGGATGCTGCCAACATCCTCTGCCCCCACTCCTAAGATGTGAGTAAGCTTGACACCTGTAACTTTAAAGGGCCCAGAGCAGGAAAGGACTGAAGGTGCCATCAGATGACAACATGCCTCTGGCCTATAAAAGGCCCCTGCAGATGCTCCACTGTTGCCTCAGCAACAGGTCTTTCTACTGTCTAAATTGCGTGAGTTCGTTGTCCAGTCCTCGTCTTCATCTTCAGTTCCAGTGGTTCCTGTATCTTCATTCTCTAATTCTTGTCTTCATCTTCAGTTCCAGTGATTCTTGACTTTCTTATCAGTGTCTGTGGTCAGTTCTTCAGCTCTACATCTCCTCATCTGTCCATTTGTACTTTACTTTGCCTTTTTGCCCTACCTATCAGTCTCATCTTCCCTTCAGATGGATTCCCAGTATTAACCTTGGCCTGCCTCCTGGACATTCTTGAATGCTGCCTGTCTCTCACCACTGCCTGACTTCTAGATATTCTTGAATGCCACCTGCCACTGAATGCTGCCTATTTCCTGAAAATTCCTGAATGCTACCTGCTACCAACCATTGCCTTCTTCTGGATTCACATGGCCTCCCTCTACTTGGCAATCATGACTGATCTCATCATAATCAGCAGAGGCCTCCACCTAAGACCTGCCAGCCTCAGCACCCAAGGGTTCAACCCGAGGGGAAGCTCCAGTTGGGCCTCTACCTCATCCAGGTCCAACTGCCGATCATGGGGACCTGCAGAGATCCTCCCTGCAGGCTGCACCAACTCAACCTCGGTCCAAGGGTCGATGAATCCAACAGGTTAAGAAACTGATTTGTGTTCAATTACCACAATTCCTCGATGCAGCTCAGGTTCTTCTTCCTTGGTAGTTGGTCTTTAGAAAATGGCATGGTACCGACTCTCTTCTGTTGTCATTAACAGATAATATTGTATATAGATGCATGTAGACAGAAGCAGTGACTTTTCTTCTTATGTTACTTGACTTGTTTACAGTCTTTGATACATTAGAGCACAAATTGCTTTTGCAACATCTTAGGTCGTTGATATTGAAAGAGGGAAAATTCAGTGGTTTGAATCTTTCATCTTGTAGGACCTATTCTGTCATATGGACCAAAGGCTGCTCTTGTCCTAAATTCTTGAACCATAGAGTCCCCGAGGGCCAGTCCTGTCCCTATTCTCTGTAAAAATAAATAAATTATATATATATATAGAGAGAGAGAGAGAGAGATGGATGGATGGATGTTTGGCCCTTAATAGAGATGATTGAGCGCTATGGAGTTGGTAGTCACCTCTTCACTGACAACGTCCAGCTTTGTCTGAAAGTCAGAGGATCAGTTGGCCACAGTGGGGGGACTGAATGCCTGTCTTGTCATTTTAGTAAATTGGCTTGAACATCAATTTAATTAAATCCCACAAAATTAGAGCTGCTGTGGCTTAGGCAGGGTAGATTACATACAGTTTACTTGGCCAATCCTTGAATCCAGCTGACTATGTAGGTCCAACTATCATCTGCTATAGGAGCTATACTGTATCCGCCGATGACATATAAGACAATTGCATCCATACCTGTCCAGGTCTGAGCTATCAGCCATAATCCATTACAAGCAGTACTAACTAATGTGATTCGCTGTACCAGGGCTTAATATTGAGTCTGTTAAAACACCTGCCACTTGCAGAATACTGCTGCTAGGATGCTTACAGGAGATGAGATATGTGACCATATTACACTGATTTTGACTCATTTATATTGGCTTCAGGTTCCTTGGAGAATTAAATGTAAAATCTTGTTTGTCTTTTAAATGCTGCCATCATATTGGTTCAATATGCTTGACTGATATCCTGGTACAGTATTCACCAGCACTAGTCCTTCGTACATCTCAGCAGGCTTTGCTCACTACTCTGCTCAGTTCAGCAAAATTAGCTATTAGAAGGTTACCATCTTTATGGAATGTATTTTCACTGGGTCTTGATAGTGAGAGACACTACCCCTCTTTTTATAACAATTTAATGCATGGTTGTTCACTCAAGCATTTTCCTGAATTTTTCTGGCCTTAGTCACAGAATTCACAATTTAATCTTAACAATCTTGTTTCATGGCCTGTTAACAGGGAGTTGTAGGTTGCCTGCTGTTAGCCTATTAATTATTTAGCTAGGGGGGGGGGGGCAGGTAATGTGGGATGTTATGGGTGGGGGTGAGAGGATATGGTATGGATGGAAGGGATGAAATTGAGGTTGGTTTTAAAAAACATTTTATTTATAGAAATTCAAAATACAGTAAGTCAAAGCAAACATAAATAAAATTATAGATAATTAACAAAATATTAGCAAAACAATCAATCCAAAACAAATAAATACATTAGTGTTCTAGTCCACAATATTTAAATGGAGAGGGGAGCATCAAATGCCAATGAAAAGCACAAACTACTAAAAATAATATTCTACCACTGCTTTAGATACCTTCATCTTAATGAGTGAGTCAGACGACTTATTTCAGAGGAGAAGAAGAAACATCTGGAAAAGGTATACATTCAGGCCGCAGTAAATCTTTCTTGGCATTAATAAACTGAGTTAATTAGGCAGGGTCATAAAAGGCATACTTCACCCCTGCCAGTCTGGCTACACATTTGCATGAGAAATTAAGCCAAAAATAACCTCCCAGTTGTACAACCCCCAGCCTCATCAGGAGGAAACATTTCTTCTTCAGCTTCATTGACTTAGCAACATTGGAGAACATAGCAACTTTTAAATTCTTAAACAAAAAATTCATATGAAAATATAATTTCAGTAAGAAATCTCTGTCTGATTTAAGTAATAAGGAAACAAAGTAGAAGATATAATTTGTTCATCGCCTGATTTCTCCAAAATAGCAGTTAAATTAGACAAATTCAGTGATAATTGTTTCTCTGTTCCATTCCCGTTGGACTTCCTATAAGACAGCATATAATAAATTCTTAAAATAGGAGGAATTAAATTCTCTTAAACATGAAGAACTTCTAACAAATATTTTCTGAACATGTCCATTGGAGAAACCAAACTCTGACTTGGAAAATTAATATACCTAAAATGTTTATGCTTGTGAGTATTCTCCATAGCTTCTAGTTTATTCTCCATAAATGGATGCCATTTAACTAAAGTCCTGAATAGCTGAAACTTTATTTCCCAGAGTATCCACCTTTTGCTTTAAACAAGCTCCTTTTCATTGCTTCAGACCTCTGCAGTAAGAGACCGAAGCTGAAGAAAAAACTGACATTTGAGTAGACAGAGCAACATTGACTTCCCATGTTTCTTCTAAAGTGATGATCTCAGCCCAAAGAATGTTGACTCACTAAAGCTGTGTTTAAGCTGTCCCCAAGAAACATCAATGAACCCAGGGCAAACTGAGAAGGTTCACAGCCAAAGCCTGAGCCAAACCAGCAAGTTTCTGTTCCACACTCACCAGATCCAATGACCAATCAAGCTCCAAACCCTCCTCAGAAGGGATGAGTCATCAATCCGCATCATTGCAGCAAACAACCCTAGCTGCTGATCCCATGGACTCTGCGGCTGTAGAGGATGTTTGCGCAGCTTTGGAGATATCGGCATCTGGAGGGACGAGAGGGACCTCCATTCCCATGTGGGTATTTTAAGATTTACTAAATTACTAAAGGCCCTGATGATTCTTTCCACAATTTTAAAATAGACAAAAATGAATCTGTTGCAGAACAAATTTACCAATTTTAATTGACATGTAATATTCACATAGGAAAAATATCACATGGGAGAAAACCACACTTTAAACAGGCTCTCAGAGGGCATTCTCGAAATCCAGTAATTACAATCAATCCTATATAATGATGGTTCTAAACACAAGATCAGCTTGATAAAGCAAAACATTAAAAGATTTTTTATATTAACTTGACCAATTACAGTTACATTTCTGCATTTTATTTAAATACCTTAGAGGTGGAATTTAAAAACATTGCTCGCGCAAAAACGGCAGCATATACGCACGTTTAGAATAAGGAGGCAGAAAAGGGGCAGGTCATGGGCATTCTGGAAGTGGGATTCAAGACTGGCCCGTGTACCCACAAACTTTGCTACTGTTCCTCATGAGGAGAGAGAGAGTCAGTCTGACACCCTATATGTATGTATTCTCTAGAGGGGCACTTTGAATCAGGGTGAGTTTTCGGGAGGTGAGTTGAGGTTAGGGGGATGTTGTTACAGATCATTTTTAGACTTTTCATCACTTATAAGGGCTATAATTCTTTACTGATGTCAATTTTATATAAATACCTCTGAATGTGTCTGTAACAACACTCCCCCTAACCCCAACCCAACTCCCAAAAACCCACCCCGATTCAAACTGTCCCTCTAGAGTGGTACCTATATAGAGAGTGTCAGACTGACTATACAGAATCTCTCTCTTTCTCTCTCTCAGCACCCATGCAAAGGCTGTAGAAGTACATGTGGCAGCAGTGCTTTAAATGCTACGTGCTTATTTTATAAAATGAGGCATATTTTTGCTCGTGCTACAATATGCGCATTTTTGAGTGCATGCATGTTCCTTTTAAAATTTATCCAATAGGTTTTAGGTCCTGACTAATCAACAAGTCAGCTTGGCCTAGGTTCTATTTGCAATCACCTACAAGCACAACATATTTTATTACTGATAGGGAAAGTTCACACATCATTATATCTATTTTATACCAATTATAATTATCTTTTATTTGTCCATGGAGCCAAAAAGTCTACTGATGTACAACCTTGTACAAATTTGTTTTCATATCTTTCATTCTTATTATACTCTAAATAGTGGTCTCTATCTTTGTTCAAAGCAAGCATAGCATAAATCAAGAAAGAACATTATTAGCTAAATTGAACTATATAATTGCACTACACTGAACAGAGAGCTACAATAAAACTTTTGACTTCCTCACCGGCTTCTCCCATCAAAGCCACATCCAGTGCCAGTGGAAGGGTGTCCAGCTGCCCTAGGCAATGATGTCATCACATTATCTCTCTTTCTGCAATGACCCCAGCTTCTCAAAGAAATACTTGAAAACACCCTCCAGCTCCATGCCTCACCCGTGCCACTCCTTATCTCGTCCATACTTTCAAAACTGCCACCCTGCACACTTCCAGTGCCCTAGGCCACTGCCTATCCCGCCTAATGCTTCCACTGGCCCTGGCCACATCGGAGCCTGATATTGGTGTCTGAATCCACACTCACTGAACAAAACCATCCATAGGACCAAAGGGAGGCTGCCTGGAAGCCACAAAAAGATAGGCCCTAGTCTTCCTTTTCTTTATCCCCATTAGAAGCAAACAAAACATAGAGGAAAGAATCAGACAAATGGAGCTTCAGCAGAGATCTGCCATCTTGCTCTGTCACCCCCATTCCCACTGAAGGGAATGGGGGTGACAGATGATATGGGGGTGACTAATGATCTAGTGTGATGGGGTGGATTTTAGACAGGAAAGGTTGGATGGGTTATTGATATTTTAATGCTTGTTTATAGTATTGTGTTACCAAAAGACAGAATATAAAGTCCAAAAAAATAAATAAGCTCCATGAGGTAAAAAAAAAAACCCACCGAGACAGGTAGAAATTCAAAATTAAAACCTTATATAAATTTATGTGAAATTAAATATAAACATCCAAAAACCAATAAGTAATAAAAACGAGCTTGATTCCATGAACAAAAAATATCTTAAATTGAAGATTCACTGATAAAATAGATCACACACAGATCATAAAGAGCCCAGTCAGAACACTGTAAAAAAATACCGAGAAACATATTCAGAGAAAGTATGACTGGAACTAGTTTTGTAGAGTATTCCTAATAACTAGTGGCTGTAGAAATAAACAAAAGGTAATTAATTAGGTTCCTATTTATGGCAAACACATAAATGAAGAATAAAAACTGGAAAGAGGGCAGAATTTTATGTGAAGACTGTTCCCTTATGCTGCTGCCGCCGTTCGGGTAGAAGAGCATGTGATAGTATTGATGCAAATAATTCTATATTTGGCACGTTTGTGTCAATGTAAGTCTCATAAACTGAGCAGATGCACCTCCTGGATGCCTGCCATTCATGCATCTGGGGACACATTTGCCAAATATTGACAGAGCTGGCATTGGATATATTCAATCACTTTTTTTTTTTCCAGAGTTTGAACCTACTGTGTATTCTCTTGGATTTCTCCTTATTTATACATTTTAGACTCTAGGGTCATTGTAACGTATTATACCATGCTGAACAGCATATTTCTTACTTTTTGTAAGGACAGGGCAGTGAAGAATTATGAAGTATGATATTTATTTCCTTGCTAGATTTTAAAGTGGTTCAGTCCAAGCTGTATAATAGGTAGTGGAATAAATGTTGGTTACGATATTTCCAGTGAAATTGTTGTTAGATTTAAAAGAACAATGGAAAATCATCATATACTGATGTTTTGAGGGCCTCATTTGTTGATGGTGCTATTCAGTAGGGAAGTTCCTATAGGCGCAAAAGGGAAGGGGGTCCCATAGAACATGGTCTGGAATCTTGTTGCTAATTTTAATAAAAATAAAGCTAATTCTAGGTCTGTTTTTCTTGATAAAGCTTACAGAATATTTACATGTAATTCTCTTTAACTGATTAGCTCACCTCCAACCACTTAGGGATCATTAATGCAAATGATATCATCAGTGCTTTCTTCTGTGGAACAAATTCACATTACTTTGTGATAAATAATGCTTTCTTATCCTGTTTATTATATAAACCATGCCGTATAGCTTGTAATAGCATAGGAATCTCATTATTGGTTCTTATATTATGGAATAAGGATTGTGGCAACATTTTATCCTTTTTGCATCAATAGCCTCTCTTTCCCCCATTAGCCCTGACCCTTAAACCCTGCTGACATACCTAGATTTTTAAAGTTTTATTACTTACACGCCATCCATAGCAGAAGTAAAGTTTTTTTGCGGCGGGGGACCCCGGCACACTTGTGCACGTACTTATTTCTCTTGGTCTTCCCAACGCCCTACCCAGACCACACCCACACCCCGCCCCTTTTAAAACCCTTTGATTTGTGTGCATAGCAGGAGGTACATGTGTACATGGGTGGCTTATAAAATCTGCTTGGCATGCGCTAGCCTGGCTTATGCATGCTTTGGCATGCGCAGGGCTTTTAAAATTTGCCTTTTATGTTCTTAAAGGCCTATGTATATGCACAGAAGTAAATCTCTGCAAGACAGGACCAAAATTATCCAGTCTAGCCAGAATAATGCTTTGTTGGGGGTTTTTTTTGCAACATAAGAATTATATGAGTTGAATATCTGCAGGCAGTCAACCTTTTATACGATGCTATAATTTTACAGTAATTTGTTACGCATGTCAGTTTCTAATGATACTGTTTTCAAAGCTTCCATTAATGAATCGATCATATATCAATGTGTATCTCCTCCCCAGTCCAATTCTGAAGTGTTTCTATAACTCTTTGTATAATTTTCTTAATATTAATTTACACCTGTCCCATCTGCCTTTCTTCTGCAGGACCAGTTTTAAATCAAGATTGATACCATGTATTAAAACATGATTATCTATACCTTAATCATGTATTAAAGAAACATAGGGCCAGTGTCTGATTATCCACATCACCTGATCTTATAGTTACTCCCTCTACCTCAGAGATTCTCTGTGTTTGTCCCATGTGTTCTTGAATTCAGATACTGTCCTTGTCTCTATCCCCTCCACTGAGAAGCTGTTCTATTTCCTTAAATTACTATTCCCTTTCAACTTCATCCTATGACCTCTTATTCCAGGGACTCCTTTCATTTAAGAGATCCACCTCCTGTGGAAGATATTTAAATCTATCATAGCTCTGCTTTCACTCCTTTCCTTGAGGTTAAATGTTTAGATCTGTCTCCATATACTTTATAATGAAAACCACTGACCATTTTAGTAGTCACCCTCTGGACCAACTCCATCTTGTTTCTAGGGATGTGAATCGTTTTAGGACGATTAAAATTATCGTCCGATAATTTTAAAATCGTCTTAAACCGTTATGGAACACAATACAATAGAGATTCTAACGATTTATCGTTATAAATCGTTAGAATCGTGAGCCGGCACACTAAAACCCCCTAAAACCCACCCCCGACCCTTTAAATTAAATCCCCCACCCTCCCGAACCCCCCCCAAATGACTTAAATAACCTGCGGGTCCAGCGGCGGTCCGGAACGGCAGCGGTCCGGAACGGGCTCCTGCTCCTGAATCTTGTTGTCTTCAGCCGGCGCCATTTTCCAAAATGGCGCCGAAAAATGGCGGCGGCCATAGACGAACACGATTGGACGGCAGGAGGTCCTTCCGGACCCCCGCTGGACTTTTGGCAAGTCTCGTGGGGGTCAGGAGGCCCCCCACAAGCTGGCCAAAAGTTCCTGGAGGTCCAGCGGGGGTCAGGGAGCGATTTCCCGCCGTGAATCGTTTTCGTACGGAAAATGGTGCCGGCAGGAGATCGACTGCAGGAGGTTGTTCAGCGAGGCGCCGGAACCCTCGCTGAACGACCTCCTGCAGTCGATCTCCTGCCGGCGCCATTTTCCGTACGAAAACGATTCGCGGCGGGAAATCGCTCCCTGACCCCCGCTGGACCTCCAGGAACTTTTGGCCAGCTTGTGGGGGGCCTCCTGACCCCCACGAGACTTGCCAAAAGTCCAGCGGGGGTCCGGAAGGACCTCCTGCCGTCCAATCGTGTTCGTCTATGGCCGCCGCCATTTTTCGGCGCCATTTTGGAAAATGGCGCCGGCTGAAGACAACAAGATTCAGGAGCAGGAGCCCGTTCCGGACCGCTGCCGTTCCGGACCGCTGCTGGACCCGCAGGTTATTTAAGTCATTTGGGGGGGTTCGGGAGGGTGGGAGATTTAATTTAAAGGGTCGGGGGTGGGTTTTAGGGGGTTTTAATGTGCCGGTTTTGCGATTTTTCGATTTTTCGATTTTTCACGATTTTTCACGATATTTTACCCCCCCAAACGGCAACAATACGATTCCCTCCCCCTCCCAGCCGAAATCGATCATTAAGACGATCGAGGACACGATTCACATCCCTACTTGTTTCTATTCTTTGAAACTGAGATCTCTAGAATTGTAGGCAGTATTCCAAGTGAGGTCTCACCAGAGATTTATACTGGACAATATCACCTCCCTTTTCTTGATGGTTGTTTTTCTCCTTATGGACCCTAGCATCCTTCTGGCTTTTGCTGTTGCCCCATCTACCTGTTTGGCCATCTTTTGAAGATCATCAGATACAATCACCCCATATGTTTGTAGGTCAGTCAATCCATTCTTCAGTGGAAGACTTTTTTCCCCTACAGGTAAGTAGATTGCAGGAAATTTTGAAGACAGTTTTCAAAGCTGTTTACACAGTTGAAACACAATTTACATGTGTAACCCTTTATCCAGGGTTCAGATGTTCCGCAAGGGCCATAAAAGTATTTATTTGCCAGGGCTGTCTCCATGATCATTTTTCCCCTTCTCTCCAATTTCCAAAGGGTGGATTTTTTTTATGGGGGTAAAGGTAGTCCTTTGAGGCCCAGGTGATGGAGTGCAGTTTTCTGAATGTGTGTATTTGCTGATCTCAAGGGGTGAGAGGCTGGGACAAACACAGGCTGGACACTTTGCTGGGTGTTCAAAATAAAATTTACTGATTCTCTTAAAGTTAAATCAATGTCCACTCAATCCAAATGGTGAGATTATAGCTGTGTTGCTTATAGATGTTTCTCTTTCTTTGGGTATGTGTCCTGTCTCTCAAGTCCCTGAGGTGGAGCTTACCACATCTTCCCTTAGGAGTCGATGTTAAAAGCAGCATGCGCGCATCCATGTGTGCGCGGTTCCCAGCATGCGCATGTTATAAAATCCAATGGCCGCGTGCACATGCACGCCGGATTTTAAAATCCGCGCAGACATGTGCGGGCGGCATGCGTGGGAGGGGGGACTTTTCGCAAAATACATGCGGCGATGCAATCAGGTCTCCCCACTTCCCTACCAGTCCGCTCCAATTAAGGAGCGTGTGGCTGGGTCCATTGTAAAATGTGCGCAGTGTGCACAAGGTCAGGCCGCACACGTAAACAAACTCCAAAATTTATGTGCGTAGCCATTTAAAATTTACTTGTTAATGAATAAACTGTCTCAGAGATCAGGGAAATCCTATGGGTGATAGGATCCCCTTAGACACCGAAAAAAATCCTACCTTACTTCTGTATCTCTGTCTCTCGAACTCAGCCTGTGTCCTTGTCTCTTAAGGGGAAGATCCTGATGGAGGGTCTTCAGAAATTCTTGTTCCTATTCTCCTTGCTCCTTTTGTTTGGTGTGACCTTCTGGACAGGATGGTCTGATGAAAAAATCTGGCTCTTGCAGCCCTATGTCCCAGAATTGGGAGGGGTGGACCTCCCTCACTTCCAAAACTGATACTTTAGCTAACAAAATTGAAAGCCACATGGAAGGAACAAAACCCACCTTCACTGCAGGTCAGCCTTGCCCCGCAGGCAGATTACCACAGATTCAGTGTCCTGGTTCCCAGCTTTGGGAATGGGCCTTTACTAAAAAACCAGGCATCCTCTCCAATCTAAAGAAAAATCTGTAAAGAATAAAGCCAAATCCCATTGGCAGGGTGTGCATATCAGGGTGAGCCTCCTAATAAAGCCAAATCCCACTGGCAGGGTGTGCACATCAGGGTGAGCCTCCTAATAAAGCCAAATCCCACTGGCAGGGTGTGCACATCAGGGTGAGCCTCCTAATAAAGCCAAATCCCACTGGCAGGGTGTGCATATCAGGGTGAGCCTCCTAATAAAGCCAATTCCCACTGGCTGGGTGTGCATATCAGGGTGAGCCTCCTAATAAAGCCAATTCCCACTGGCTGGGTGTGCATATCAGGGTGAGCCTCCTAATAAAGCCAATTCCCACTGGCTGGGTGTGCATATCAGGGTGAGCCTCCTAATAAAGCCAATTCCCACTGGCAGGGTGTGCATATCAGGGTGAGCCTCCTAATAAAGCCAAATCCCACTGGCAGGGTGTGCATATCAGGGTGAGCCTCCTAATAAAGCCAATTCCCACTGGCAGGGTGTGCACATCAGGGTTAGCCTCCTAATAAAGCCAAATCCCACTGGCAGGGTGTGCACATCAGGGTGAGCCTCCTAATAAAGCCAAATCCCACTGGCAGGGTGTGCACATCAGGGTGAGCCTCCTAATAAAGCCAATTCCCACTGGCAGGGTGTGCACATCAGGGTGAGCCTCCTAATAAAGCCAAATCCCACTGGCAGGGTGTGCACATCAGGGTGAGCCTCCTAATAAAGCCAATTCCCACTGGCAGGGTGTGCACATCAGGGTGAGCCTCCTAATAAAGCCAAATCCCACTGGCAGGGTGTGCATATCAGGGTGAGCCTCCTAATAAAGCCAATTCCCACTGGCAGGGTGTGCACATCAGGGTGAGCCTCCTAATAAAGCCAAATCCCACTGGCTGGGTGTGCACATCAGGGTGAGCCTCCTAATAAAGCCAATTCCCACTGGCTGGGTGTGCATATCAGGGTGAGCCTCCTAATAAAGCCAAATCCCACTGGCAGGGTGTGCACATCAGGGTGAGCCTCCTAATAAAGCCAATTCCCACTGGCTGGGTGTGCACATCAGGGTTAGCCTCCTAATAAAGCCAAATCCCACTGGCAGGGTGTGCACATCAGGGTGAGCCTCCTAATAAAGCCAAATCCCACTGGCAGGGTGTGCACATCAGGGTGAGCCTCCTAATAAAGCCAATTCCCACTGGCAGGGTGTGCATATCAGGGTGAGCCTCCTAATAAAGCCAAATCCCACTGGCAGGGTGTGCACATCAGGGTGAGCCTCCTAATAAAGCCAAATCCCACTGGCTGGGTGTGCATATCAGGGTGAGCCTCCTAATAAAGCCAAATCCCACTGGCAGGGTGTGCACATCAGGGTTAGCCTCCTAATAAAGCCAAATCCCACTGGCAGGGTGTGCACATCAGGGTGAGCCTCCTAATAAAGCCAAATCCCACTGGCAGGGTGTGCACATCAGGGTGAGCCTCCTAATAAAGCCAAATCCCACTGGCTGGGTGTGCATATCAGGGTGAGCCTCCTAATAAAGCCAAATCCCACTGGCTGGGTGTGCACATCAGGGTTAGCCTCCTAATAAAGCCAAATCCCACTGGCAGGGTGTGCACATCAGGGTGAGCCTCCTAATAAAGCCAAATCCCACTGGCAGGGTGTGCACATCAGGGTGAGCCTCCTAATAAAGCCAAATCCCACTGGCAGGGTGTGCACATCAGGGTGAGCCTTCTAATAAAGCCAAATCCCACTGGCAGGGTGTGCACATCAGGGTTAGCCTCCTAATAAAGCCAAATCCCACTGGCTGGGTGTGCATATCAGGGTGAGCCTCCTAATAAAGCCAATTCCCACTGGCTGGGTGTGCATATCAGGGTGAGCCTCCTAATAAAGCCAATTCCCACTGGCTGGGTGTGCATATCAGGGTGAGCCTCCTAATAAAGCCAATTCCCACTGGCAGGGTGTGCATATCAGGGTGAGCCTCCTAATAAAGCCAAATCCCACTGGCAGGGTGTGCACATCAGGGTGAGCCTCCTAATAAAGCCAAATCCCACTGGCTGGGTGTGCATATCAGGGTGAGCCTCCTAATAAAGCCAAATCCCACTGGCAGGGTGTGCACATCAGGGTGAGCCTCCTAATAAAGTCGCTCCCTGTGACATAGTGAGGGCAAAGGCGATCGGCGCCATTTTGAAACCTCCAGCACAGGCACCGGCACCGAGGGCATGATTGAAGGGATGGCTCCCGGACCCCCCGCTAGACCACCAGGTACATGTAAAAGGTTTTTGGGGGGGTCGGGAGGGTGGGAGAAGTAAAGGGGTAATTTGTAAAGGGTCAGGGTGGGGTTTTTTTTATCGGGCCATCGGCGCCATTTTTATCAGTGGTAGCCAAAATGGCGCCGATGGCCCGAGAGCGGGAGATATCGCTGGGACCCCCCCCCCCCCCCCCACTGGACCACCAGGTAATTTAACATTTTGGGGTGGGTTCGGGAGGGTGGGAGAGCAAAGGGGTCATTTGTAAAGGGTCGGGGTGGGGTTTTTTTTATCTGCTCAGGCCTCACTAAAAAATTAACAATGTGAATTGGAATCGTAACCGATTCCAATTCACATCTCTAATGATCCGATTTTTTTCTCCCACCATCCGAACCTGATCGTTAAAACTATCGGGCACACGATTCACATCTCTAATAAGCAGTGGCTTTCCCAAGTCTACCTGTTTAATAACAGTTGATGGACTTTTCCTCCAGGAACGTGTCCAAATCTTTATTAAACCCAGCTACAATAACTGCCTTTACTGCTTCCTCCAGCAGTGAATTCCAGAGCTGAATGGTGCATTGGGTAAAAACATATTATCTCTCATTTGTTTATTTATTTCAGAATTTATAAGCCACCTAAGCCCTAGGCGGCATATATGGATATATACATAATAAAATAATACAAACAAAAGCATCCTAAAGAGGAAAAGAAAATACAGAAGTCGAAAAGATACGTGCTACTAGTAGTGTCAAGGAGCAGGAAATTAAAAACCCTCATGAAAATCCAAGCCTAAACACGTAATTTATTTAAACAATCCTTTAATCTCTAAACATTGTGGTTGCTAAAGATGCAGTTATGGGTAATGGTACGTGTTGTATCTGTTACGTCAGCCGGCCGCAGAGCTCGCGACTGGCCTTTCTCACCTCCCTCGCCGTCCTGCCGGGGACACTTCTCGGCTCCGTAGCAGGGAAGAGGGGAGTGCTCCCAGCGCCGTCCCTCCCTTTGTGGCCCTGCTTGCCGCCGGGGAACCTCTGCTCGCAGCGGAGATGCTGTAGCCGCCGGTTCCTTGCACTCGGCCCCCCAGGCGCTCACGTGTGCCTCTCTACAATTCTTAAAGGGCCCGCAGCATGCCATGGCTGCCGGTCCTCCTTCGTGACGTCACCGCCTCAGGGGTATATTAGGCGAGTCCTGACTGTCAGGACTCGCCTTGGCAACTTATCCTCTCGTTTGGAGTGTTAGTTGCTTCCGCGGTTTCTATTATTCCTGACCACGCCACAATTGTCTCCTGCCTTTGACCATTGCTACGCCTGGCCATGCCTCAGATTGTCTCCTGCCTTCGACCATTGCTACGCCTGACCATGCCACATTTGTCTCCTGTCTTCGACCATCGCTACGCCTGACCACGCTTCAGTTTGCCTCCCGCCACCGGCCATTGTTCCATCTGACTACACTGCTGGCTTCTGGCTGACCCTCTCGTTGAGCCTCCGAAGACTTCGGATAGAGGCCCACCTAAGTCCAGCTGGCCCCGGTACTCAAGGGCGCAACCTGCGGGGAACAAGGGTGGGTAGTGGTGAAGCTCCAGTCAGCCTCTGTCAATCAACCAGCTCCGCCTACCGACGGGGACCTGCGGGGCCCAACCCCTCAGGTAGCGTCAACCCCGCCTTGGCCCAAGGGTCCACGAAACCCCAGAATCCTAACAGTAGCTGTGTAATGTATACATATACAATAGGTAGTGTCTTTTAACTAATGTAATGTCCTGATGTTTTATTGTTTAAAAGTGTATTTATTATTTTAGTGTTTTTATTGTTCTAGTGTTTGTTTTTTAATCTGATTATAGTGTGATTATCGAAATCACCTAGAAATGTTAATAGGCGGTTTTTACATTTTTAATAAATAAATGTTTTAAAAGACCTTTAAAATCTTAAATTAAGTCATCATGCTCAGCTCTTGTGCCACTTAGTAGCTTCATAGAGTGTCCCCAATTTGCATTTATCCATTGTATTCCACTCATGATTCTGTATACATCGATCATATCTCCCCTTAATTGCCTTTTCTCCAAGCTAAAGAATCCTAACCTCCTTAGCCTTTTCTCATAGGGGAGTCATTTTGGTCACTCTTCTTTGTACCTTTTTTAGTTCCACTGTATCTTTTTCTGGGATGCAGTAATCAGAATTGCACACCATACTCTAGGTGTAGTTGCACCATGGAGTGATATAGAGGTACAAGCCGTAAAGCCCGTTAAAACGGGCTACATCCCTCTGTCTCTCACCTCCCCCTCATTCTCTCTCCCCTCACTCTTCACCACCCCCCTCCCCCACCCACTCCTCTCCACCCTCCCTCTCCTCCCACTCAGTCCCCCCTCTCTCCCTCCCACTCAGTCCCCCCTCTCCCTCCCTCCCACTCACTCAGTCCCCCTCTCCCTCCCTCCCTTCCACTCACTCAGTCCCCCTCTCCCTCCCTCCCTCCCTTCACCCACCTCCATTTCCTCCCGGCGCCGTAAGTGCGACTTCCCGCAACCCTCACCCGGCTCCACTAACTCCTCCCGCTCCTGCCGGCAGATCTCGAGGGGGGTCACTCCCGCGCGCGCGGCAGATCTGGGGAGGAGAAGTAGCGACACCGCGCACGCGCGGTGCCGCTACTTCTTCCTCCCGCTCCTGCCGGCAGATCTCGGGGGGGGGGGCGCGGGAGTGACAACCCCCCCCCCCCCCCGAGATCTGCCGGCAGATCTCGGTGGGGGGGGCGCGGGAGTGACACCCCCCCCCCCCCCGAGATCTGCCGGCAGATCTGGGGAGGAGAAGCAGCGGCACCGCGCGCGCGCGCGGCGCCGCTGCTTCTCCTCCCGCTCCTGCGGCCCCACCGCCATTTTTTTTTCTGATCGACATCCTTGCCCGCACATGCGCAGTAGAGCTGTGCTCTACTGCGCATTTGCGGGCCGTCGGTCACAGGCCATTTATAAGGTAGATTATGATATTCTCCAGTTTATGCTCCACTCCTTTCCTAATAATTCCTACCATTCTGCTTGCTTTTTTGATCGCTGCCACCCACTGAGCTTTACAAAGTTTTCACCTACTCTATTAATTATTTCACCAAATAATTAATACCAAACACCAAACTAAATTAATACCAAATTAATACCAAACACCAAAACTCTCCAATTTTATAAGTGTAATTGGAATGGAGATCTCTGGATATGTCACAAACAAACTTAATGTCTTCTGCATATATCACCAATTCTTGTAATTGTGATCCCTAATTCTGCCCACTATTTATTTATTTAAAATTACTTATATTCCGGTGAACTCCAAGGAATGTTGTTCGCTGCAGATTACATCAGTATGCACTCAGAATAGCAAACTTATTGAAAAGCAAATAGAATAATACAATTATAGTTCATATGCCTCATTAAAATACGTTGTTTTCATATTCTTTCTAAAGGTCTTTAAGTCCTGTTCCTCCCTCAGGCTTATAGGAAGTGCATTCCAAAGAACAGGACTGAAATAGGAGATTGCCCTTTCCCATATGTCTGTTGAAGTTCATAATCTCTGGAGGCAAGCAAGGAAAAAATTTTAAGCTTGCATAGACCTTAGGATTTGTGTTGGAGCATCTGGATTTATCTTGTTTGTTAATGAACAAACATTCTTTTTGTGTAATAACCTGTGTATAAGAACTCAGATTTTAAGTTGACACAGTCATTGCACTGATAACCAGTGCAACTGGTACAATACAGGAGTGATATATTCACTGATCTTCCTTCTAAATATGTTTTGTGACAGCGTGCTGAACAAGTTGCAAAACAAAACAATAACTTTTGAGGTAAAACAACCTAGAGACTATTACAATGATCAAGTTAACTAGTAATTACTTCCTGAATACCAGTTCTAAACAAGTCTTATGAAAGCATTTTGAGCTTGAAAAATGCAGTTTTAGCTACTTGTTTTATATGTTGCTGTTACACAATAGTTGAGATTCCCTCACTTGCAGGGGCTACAGATGCTGCCTCTGTAACAGACCCAATCCCTGCCAGCCCAAGGAACAGAAGACCTGACCTGGGGATCGAATCCATGTTCTTTGAATGGTAGCATGCAAGATTGCCACTCAGCCGCCAGCCCATCCGTTATGGAGGCTTTTAAAGGGGAACTGTAATGGAAGCATATTCTGCAATTTTCCCCAAGTCTGTTCCCTTCATTATTCCTCTTGTCAGTAGGTGTCACTGCTGCTACGTTCAGTCATCTGTCCTCATTTTTTAAAGAAAAATAGCAAAGTGGACTTGTGAAAACCTGCAAAAAACTTTTCAGAAAAAGTTTGCAGAAAATGCCACATTTCTTGTTACTGTGCAGTGTAATGGAAAACATTTGGATGGAACAGGTGGAAAGGATGAAATTGTAATTAGAAACATTTTCAGAGTGCTATAGGATTGGCATGTTGTGACACATTCCCCAGTCTGTACAGAAATTCTCTCATTAGTCTATGGCAAATAAATTATTGGATTGTATGGCTCATTCACAGATTTATTCGTAAAGGTGAAAAGTTTTCTTTTTCACACGTCCTGAATGGTGGTACGCAGCATTCCGCTACCTCCAAAAAAAACCCGTTTTCTTAGCCACTGATTGTTACCAACGTCAGTAGTATGGGTTCTATTTAATGTTTGGGTACTTGAAAACTTGATTGGCCACCTGTTGGAAACAGGATGTTGGGCTTGATGGACCCTCAGTCTGACCCAGTAAGGCAACTTCTTATGTTCTTTTGATGATAGAGGAAACTTTGGAGGGTTGTCATGAACTTTCCTGCTGGAGCCTTGTAAGCAAAGCGTCAATGGAATGGACCCAATGCGACTTGCAAAGAGAAAATGAAAAGCTGATTCATAAAATAAAATGCTGTTTCTTATATTTGACTTCTCATGGTCTCAGCTGTGGCTTAACAATTGTGTTTACAGTTAGCACACTTTGAGGCAGATGTACTAAACAGCACAAAATTGCATGCACGATTTAGGTTTTTGTGCGTGCTGATTTTTTACCTGGATTTCCATGCAAATAAACTCAGTAGAAAAATAGCACTTGTAATTTTACTGTGAACTTTTTTATTTTTTGCAAAACGTTTAAACACCCCTCAGTGAGGTAGGAGTTTAAAGGGGTTTCAAAATCCAGCTTTCAAAACTATTTTCACATGTAATTATTCACTCATAATTAATGAACGCATTACATAATTTTGCAATACAGTCACTTAACTATAAATTTAAATAACATTTTGCATGTGCAAAACTATATATGAAAAACTACTTATAAAACAAGAGGATAAATATTGTGTGCTAAAAGGGGATATGTGTACACTATTGCAATAACAGCACCTGACTGTATAGTCATTTTCCTCTTTATTTTTCTGCATGATATGTGTTTTGAACCATTTGCAAATGATTTAAACTCTGGAAATAATTTAAATTGGGGTACCCAGTTTTTTTTACTAAATAATCTAATTTATTCACATTAAAGTTATCCCTGAGACATTGGCTTCAATTTTAGGATGTCTCTTCAGTGAATTTCTGTGCTACTGAATGCTATGATATACCATAATCTTTAAAATTCTACTAAATACTTGGGTATAACAGACAGAGGAATGTTGTTTAAAACCATGAACACTTTTCATGACTTGCAGTATATTTTTGAAAGTAGTATGGGTGCATTTTAGATGTAAGTGTGTAGTCAGGAATTAAAGTTATGTTAATTCTCAAATAGAAATGCTATTTTTTGTGATTATCTCCCTGGAAAATGTTGATCCTGAGTCTCAGATTTGCCAACAGATCTGAAGAGCGGAAGGGATTCATTCCTGCTTTCGGGTGTTGTTCTAGCTGGGCTGGCGTTTTTGTGTTTTAATCATTCTTTCACAGTTCAGTGGCTTTTCTGATACAATCACCTTTAATATTCTCATAAAACACTGGCTCATGTGATGAGCTGAACAAAATGGAGTCAGCAGAGCACCAGATCACAAGCTGCAGAGGTCAAAGCAGCAGTTCACAGTGACTTATTAATACATTTCTAAACAGGTTTAAAACCCCATTGGAGTAAATAAATATTATTGAAAAGATATGAAATTACTGACAACATTTATGTACTTAACCATTGCTATCAAAACTTGAAGATTGTCAAACACATGTAATTGAGAAGACAATAATGTGTGTAAAGAAACTGTAAGAATTCACAGATTAATAATATGCATATACATATTGACAAAAGCAGAAGGATATTTTTTTTTATTAAAGGTTGTGACCTAACTTAACCAGGGACTGGAATCAGTTTGGCAATTTATTGACAAAGGTTTCGGTAAGCTCTAAAAACATTTGGGGAACTATAAAATTTCACATTGAAAATGTGTTTCTATTAAAAACATCCATTATGAGCTGTATTGTAACAATGCTTTTTGTGTTGCCATATCAGTATTTGTAGATATGTAGCCAAACTAGCCTGTCATTAGCTGCTCGATATCAAGTGGAAGATAAACCCTGGTTTCCTTTATTAGAATGAGGCAGCGCCAGGAGCATAATAACACGGCAGGCTGGTAGGATGAGCCTGCATTGTTCACAACATATTATGAGTGCATTGCAACCTCAGCGAATATATCTTCACAGAAAGGGTAGTGAAGCATGGAATGGTTTCTCAGTGGAGGTGGTAGAGACAAAATCAGTTATGGAAAACATCATTGGCTGTTTCTGTCACACACATAGACACACACCTGCAATACATCATTGTTGCCTTTCAAAGACATTAGCCGTATTCACTAAGAAAAACAAGATATTGGCAGTTTAGAAAAGAAAATGAATGCATTCTAAAGCATTAATCTTGTAATATATGAAGGCAGAATTATCTTACTTGCAAAAAGAACCAGAAGTAACAGTAATATAATAATCATCTAGTTTTCAGTAGGTTTATATTAAGGATGAATAAATGGACTTGGACCCCAATTAGTCTAACTCATGTTTTGATTGTGGAGCTAGATTTAGTAAAAGGTTTAGTTCCCTTGACTTAGCCTATTGGGGGTGCTAGTAAACACTGAATACTAACAGCCAGTAAGTGAAAAATCTTTAGTCTTTTATTATAAGAATTTTTTTATAAGAGCAGTACTTAGCAAACAATGCAGAGTAAACTTTCAGCTCAGCTCTTCTGAACTGTTACACCCAATTAAATACATCACTGCTTCTAATTTACACACCAGTGAGTTAATTTGTTTGTGTAAGATTTTCCTAATTGGTTGGCATTATAATTTTATCTTTTATATACTAATAAGACTGGATTCTTGCAAGTCATATGATTTCTTGCAAATTGTACCTTGAAGGCAAAAGCAAAATTTAGTGCTGACTTGTAACATACATTTTAACATTTAGCATACATTTTAGCATTTCAGTAGCCTTGGCTGTTTTCCTTGGCTATTTTTACAAGTCTGATCAGTGCAAACTCATTGTGCTGGAATTCTTCTTCACTGCCTCCAAACTAGTCTGGAATGGCAGTGCCACTGAGTGTATACCCAGATAAGTATTAAAGTTAGCAAGATAAGCTTATCTGGCCAATTTTAGACCTTCTAGGGGCCATGTCTAAATTACCTGGTTAACTTAACTGAATAAGGCTCAATAATCACTACTTATCCAGCTAAGTTAGCCGCATAGGTAGTGCTGCCCAGTTATGCCCACTGCCTGCCCACTGACTATATGACTGTTTTGCCAGGTAAGTGACTTATCTGGCTAAGTGGTATAGCTGCATATTCAGTGGCAGCTGGATAAATCTGATTTATCTGGCTAAGTAGAATTTGAATATCTATCCCTTTATGTATGCATTGACTTATTTCAGATTAAAAACAGTTCAATAGGTACATCTGCTTTATCCTGCAATTATTTTCTCAAAAGAGGTTCACTTTGCCTAGACTCACATACATATTCTCAGAACCATCCTTGACATGTAAACTTTGTACAACTGGAAGCAAAAGATGAATGTAAATGAAATAATCTAGTGTGATGAGGAGAGTTTAAACCCATGATGATTTCTAAGAAAATTTTCTGTTAGTATAATTAGTACAGTACTAATATCTTGGCAGAAATGATACAGTCAAAGTATTTTTCAATGTTTGTGATATAGGCTAGTTCGTAATGTCATTCTGGAATGTTAGAATAATGGCATATAATCTAAATTTGTTAATGGAAAGGAGATTAGGATGAGCAGTTAAATGATTCTAGAGACAGTTTTAAATACCTTTATACAGGTACTTATGTCAAAGAAGTGTAGAGAGAGAGAGATAATTGGGTATAAGGAAAAGATAGAAAGGGAAATGACTCGGAAATAGGGAGAGAGAGGGCAGTTCAGGAATAGTGGGCAGGGAGAAGGAGAGAGAGGAAGACCAGGGACTGAGGGAAAGAAGAAAGAAAGAGAGAACTCTTGTTAGGGTAGAGGTGGAGGGTATGAGGACCCAGGATGGAGGGGCAGGACAAATGAATCTGCAGAGGGTGTAGGGAGAGAAAGCGAGAGTACTAGAAAAGGAAAGGTCTGGGGTGTAAGAGAGAGAGAGGACCCTGTATTTGTGGGGGAAGAGGGAGGAATCCTGGGAGATAATGGAGGAATAAGGGGATGAGGAAGGAGAGAGTAGGAGAAAGAGGGGAAGGAATTGGGAAAGGAGTGCAGGCAGGGAGAGGAAGAACAAAAAGAGGAGATGAGAAGAAAAGAAAGGAAAGAATCAAGGGAAGAACATAGAAAAATTTGAAGGAAGAGAAAACATTGAAATATCCACTCTGAAGAGTCACAGATTGAAGGAGAACATTAGAAAAGAGACAGAGAAGGAAAACAAAATGGAACAAGACCAAAGAATGAGAAAAAGACACACTGAGTCAGAAAAGCAAGCCAGAGACACCAAGGGTTGGAAACGTTTATTAAAGAAACGAAGAACTGGGAACAAAATACTATCATAAATAAGGAAACCAAGGTTTGGCAATCCACCATCCCACAACAAATGTTTAAAAAAAAACCCAAACAAGTGTTTCAAATAGTAAGGTGTCAGCAAGCCAGTCGGTGTGCCCAGCAATGCACGGGCCACCCGGACTTATCAATCATTTACCTTAGGAGAATCTTTATCAAATACTCTTCTTTCACATTTTTAAAGAATTTTTTAGAAGCAAATGAAATGAAAAAAAAAAAAAACCCAAGTCCAAAGAGAATATTTAAAAAGCCCAACAACGGCCATAGTTTTGTGGGAAAACGCTTCTTCAGGGGCTGCGTTAGATTTGAAAATCTAATGACTGCTGTCTAGTAGAAACGGACGTGCCTGGTCTCAAGAAATTTCATGGCAGAGGAAACTTTTATTGCTTGATAAGAGAATATTAATAACTTGGTAAAAATATTCTGGGACCGAGTTCAAAGTCTCTGACCTGGGTGTCTCTCCCACATGGAATTTACATGTTAGGAATCATTGAATTTTGTTGGCTAATTTGACTTTTTCTGGTGCATAACTAATCCTCTTGTATGCCTTACATGCCCACCAGCACTGAGGCTTTGTAATGGGCTCAAAATATTTTGTGGTAACAAAACTTAAAGAATATGGCTTTTAGTATATTTTGAGAGTAGATTACTAGAACTGTCCATAAGGACAATACATCAGACTCTCCACCCCTGCACTCAGTGTTCACTCATTACTAGCACTACAGGGAACAAGTATCCTAGATTCACCCACCAGTAATCTGCAGAAGCAGAGTAGCACATCATATCTATGTATATCTCCTCTGCCAGCTTCAATCTGAAGTTTGAACATGTGAGGCCCTATAATCTTTCAGGACCCATTGGCAGGGGTGGATTGGCCTATCGGGGCTTCAAGTTTGCCCTGGTGGGACGATCTGTCCAATCATGTGGGATGGTGTTGGTCACAGTGGCCCCATGCTCGCAGAGCCGCTGCGAGCAATACCAGTCCAGGAATGGTTCTTCTCGGGGAGCTAAAGCTTCCCTGAAGCCCTCCGTGGACTGCCTTCTAATTTTTACTGTGGCAGCGATAGCAATGGCAGCATGGGCTGGCTTCCCGCTCCCCTTCCCCCTCCCCAACCAGCACCATGGCAACATGGACCTATGCTCCTCAAGGCTCCTCCCCCTAATGCATCGCAATGGCGGGAAGCACTCTTGCAGCTTCCTCTCACTTCTCTGCCTGTCACTTCCTATGCCAGTGGGAGGCAACCAGCAGATCTCCCACGCTGCTGTCTTCTGTCGGTCCATCCTAATGCTCAGCCACTGCAAAAAAAAAAAAAAATAGAACCCTTACCCCTGCCCCCACAAGCATCGGGGCCTTTCAACCCTCCTCATCCTACACTATGGGGCACGCCAAGATTATCAACCGCAGCCCTGCCTGCATCACTCCTGATCAGTGTAAGTAAAAGCCTTTTTTTAAAAAAAAATGATTCAGCGGCCAAGGGGGTAAAAAGTGAGAGAGAATGCACTGAGTTAGTGAATGAGCTCGCTTGTGTGTATATATCTGAGAGAACATGTGAGAAAGTGTACATGTGTGTGAGCCTGAGCGAGTGTGTTAGCGAGTGTGCATGAGAGAGAGCGTGCATGAGAGCGAGCGTGGGAGAGAGCATGTGTGTGTGAGTGAGTGTTTGTCGCTGAGCACAAGAGAGAGAGAGAGGAGAAAGTTTGTGCTCCTCCTCCCACTCCCTGCCCCTAACTAATCCATAATAATCTCATGGAATAAAAAGCTCCCAGGAGTTGAGAGTGGGGTATTTTTTCATCCTTAGTTAATTACTGGGTGTTAATTGATGTATGTGCTGTTGTAAAATATGTTGTTATGTTGGAAAATGTTTAAAAATGTATATATGAGTTTTTAATTAATGGATGTTCTATTCATCATTTGTTTTGAAATATTTATTCTTTTTATTAGTATGGGTTTACTATTGATTTATATTTCTTGATTTTATTTTTTTGATGTTCCATGAGGAATGATGATATTCTATTGATGTTCTGGGCTTGTTGTGGTTTCCAGTTCAGTTTTTGTCTGCATGTTTCTATATATACTTTATGATCACATTATTCTGTATTTGGTGAGGGTCTTTCAACGTTTTGCATATGTGTCAAGGTGAGGTATCTGCTAGCATTTAATTGCTGTGTAAGGATTGATGTTTTAGGGCCTGGTGTAATATTTATAGTGTTGGCTTTGCATTGATAAGGCTGTCACTGTTTTAGTGCTGGCAGTTAGTGCAGTTTTGTTATTGGAAATGTACTATATTGTAATTGTAATTGTTTACTCATGGCTTTCAGAGGGTACACCCACACCCAACACTCAGAATTCACATAATGTGATATGGGTTCTAAGTGTCCTTTTTGAGTTTTTTTGCAGCATTTTCTGGTTGGCAATGCATGTAAATATAATATACATGCTATGTTATCTTTTCCTCAGAAAACTGTGCAAGTCCTTTTCATGTAAAATCTGCTGTTAGAAATGTATTATTTTTAATTATGTGTGAGAGAGAGGAGGGGTGGGAGAGTGCAATGCTGTAAGGTTCGTTTAGGGCACCTAAATCCCTTGCACCAGCCTTGGCTTCACTGTCTCCATGTGAGAACACAGGATTCCATCTGGAGCTGTGTTACTTTGGGATCAGTGGCTCTCCCCAGTCTTAGGCCAGGGCTTAATTTTTCTTTTACAGCCCTGGAGAGCAGCATGGATCACTTCTATTCCCCTCTCTTTTGGAGTAGGTAGGCAGAAGAAAGCCTGGGGAACAATAAAAACAGCAGACTCTATATAGCATATAGTCAGTGGGAATGCCCTAGTAGGGGTGTGCATTCGGATTGACCGCATTAGTAAAACGCAACTCATATTTTTTTTTTACTTAAAAAATTGATTCGACATAAACGATCGGATTTCCCACATATCGAACATAGATATGTTCGATATGTGGGAAATCGCGATTGTTGAGCCAAAATAAAAATATAAACCCCCTCACCCTCCTTAATCCCCCCCCCCGACTTACCACAACTCCCTGGTGATGGAGCGAGGAGTGAGGACGCCATTTCTGCAATCCTTGGCGAGAAGCATGTGACGTCGGCGGCACGTCGAGTGACGCCGGCGTCACGTGATTCCCGGCTCGTTCGCGCCGGACGGCTCGTTCGGCCCAAAAAGAACTTTTGGCCAGCTTGAGGGGGTCAGGAGGCCCCCCCAAGCTGGCCAAAAGTTCTTTTTGGGCCGAACGAGCCGTCCGGCGCGAACTTGCCGGGAATCACGTGACGTCGGCGTCACGTGATTCCCGGCTTGTTCGCGCCGGACGGCTCGTTCGGCCCAAAAAGAACTTTTGGCCAGCTTGGGGGGGTCAGGAGGCCCCCCCAAGCTGGCCAAAAGTTCTTTTTGGGCCGAACGAGCCGTCTGGCGCGAACGAGCCGGGAATCACGTGACGCCGCGTCACTCGACGTGCCACCGACGTCACATGCTTCTCGCCAAGGATTGCAGAAATGACGTCCTCACTCCTCGCTCGATCACCAGGGAGTTGTGGTAAGTCTGGGGGGGGGGGGATTAAGGAGGGTGAGGGGGTTTAAATTTTTTTTTTGCACATATGTACATATACCCAACTCATTGGATTTTTTTTATGTCCATATTGGCCGCAAGTGGGACCCCCTTTCGGACATAAAAAATATGAACATAAAATTTTGCTCTGCACATCCCTATGCCCTAGTGGTGGTAGAGCATGGAGAAGTGGAGGCGTGCTCTAGTCAAAGAAAGGGAGGGGGTGTCCATGAGAAAGTGCCTGTGCAGTGTTGGGGGTGCTTCTGTTTGAGGTGGCTGGGCTGAGCTCTGAGAAGGAGCAGTTGGCTGTGGAAGGTGCATTGAAGGGTAGAAATGGGAAACGGAGGGACTGCTGCAGGCTGGGGAAAGGCTCTGACAGCAAGCAAAACTTTTACATGACAGTGCTAGAGTGGGGGCACTCACTGTTTGAGCACATGAGCACAACATTGGAATGTGCTTGTCTGAGAAAAAGAGTGAGTGTGTGTGTACAAATCTACTCCTCTAGTTATACTTTTCATCCATTATAATGACTACAAATCTTTAGTGATGTCAATTTTACTATGAATACCTCAGAATGTTGCTGTAACACCACCCACCTAAACCCCCCCCCTTCCAAAACCCACCGTGATTCAAAGTGCCACTCTATACTGGTACATATATAGAGAGTGACAGACTGACTCTATACAGAGGACTCTCTCTCTCTCTCTCTCTCTCTCTCTCAGTGTGCAAAGTGAAAAATAGTGCAGGTGCGATAAATTGAGCAAGGTAATTACCCTAACTATGCCCCTTTTTATCACAGGTGCTGTTTCCACTATGTTTATAGCATTTTGATAAATCTAGGGGAAAGTGAGTGTTTGTGCTTGAGAAGACTATGTGGGTGGGTGGCTGGCTCATTAGTTGACAACTAGTTCATGAACTGATTGATTGGTAGAACACTTTATAAACGCCAGACCATGAAGCCAAGATATTATATGAGAAATGTAGCCAAACTTTGTGGGTAGGGAGGGGGGCTCAGTCGATTGCATGGGTGGAACAATGACTGCATCTCTGTTTACTCACCCCTGGTCTAGGCTGTGCTGCACTACTTGGTGATTTAGGTGAAATGCGATATTTATGTTGGAAATGTTTTTACTTAATTTTGCCAGGCTCTAGGTCAGTTTGGCTTGCTTTTGGGAGCTGTCGAAGCATGCGCTGCAGGGAAAGTGCACGAGAGAGTCTAATCTGTGGACTGATTTTGAAAAGAATCCCCCGGACTGATATTTTCCTGCAATCCACCCCTGCCCCCTGGCCCCACATGTTTAGACATCAGATTGAAGCCTGAAAAAACAGATAAAAAGTACTGCTCTTCTACTGATGGGAGGGGATTTGAGGTTCAGATCACATAAAATTTGGTTCAGTGTGTCACCAGGAAAGTGTGTCATGAAATAAAAATGGTTGAGAATCACGGTCGTAAAACTTTGTGACTTGTTATTATCAGAGGCTCAAAACCTGACTGAATTAGAAAATGACAGTATGTGTTTGCCGCAGGCTGGGAGTATGTATAGAGGTTCATAGTCAGACTGTTTGGGACTTAGCTGGACAATCCATGGGATTTGAAAATCTTGCCATACTAATGGTCTGATTTATCTGGGTAAGGTTTTAGCCAGATAAAATGTATCTGCTTAAATTGGGGGCATTTTGGGTGAGCTAGATTTCTCCAACTAACTCTGATATTCAGAGTTATCAGGGTAAGTCTAGTCATGCTATGAGGCAGTCCTAAAGTTATCGGGATAAACCCTGCTACTGAATGTACAGTTTAAATTATCCAGATAATTTACCTAGTCTGCTTGAGCTGAATATTGTCCTCCTAGAAGGCATCTACAGCACAAGTGTGCGTAACAGTTTCAGCTGCTATGCAACCTCACTGAACCCTGACTAAGACACCTTCCTACCAGCAGAGGCCTCTTGTGGGCCCTGCTCAGAACTGTCCTTACCATCTCTTCTCTGGTCTCATGACTCAGCCTGTCTTGCAGCCTTCCCTCCACCAGGGGAACTCAATGAGCATATTTTCCAGGCTGGCCAAGCTGCTTCTCTCTGTTCTCGCCATGCCTGCTCTATGTAATCCAGCCCTACCATAACCATCTTGTCGGTTCATGGAGTTACCTTTGGCTCCTTGTCCTGGCCTTTGTTTTTCTCGCTACTTTTCCTCTAGCCTTGCCTTGTGACCTTCGGGCCTTCTGCTCCTTGCCTTGCCTTGTGGCCATTTGACCTTCTCACTACTTGCATTGTCTGTCTTGTGACCTGTCTGGCTTCATTCTGTTACCCAGTGGCCTACAGGCCATATGACTAGCTGCCTTCGGGCTTATTCATTCTGTGTTGCCCTGCTCAGCCTCTGTTCTGTCTTGTTCCAGTCCTGTCCTGTCTCTGTCCTAGTCTGGAGGTATTGCATCCTGTTCCTGTCCTTGTCCTGTGCTTGCTCATAGACCCTGCCTTGCTTGATCCAGCTTGTCCACAGCCTTGCCCAGTCCAACCTATCTACAGCTTGCCTGCTCCAGCCTGTCCACAGCCTTGCCTGATCCAGCCTGTCTACAGCTTCACTCTATCCAGCCAGCAAATAGCCTTGCCTGGTTCAGCCTGTCTATAGCTTCGCCGGATCTAGCCAGTTCACAGCTTCACCTGATCAAGCCGGCTCCACAGCCTTGCCTGCTCTAGCTTGTCTACAGCTTCACCTGGTCCAGCTTGTCCAGAGCCTTGCCTGGTTCAGTCTGTCCACAGCTTTGCCTAACCCACAAGGTCATTCATCAGTTTGCAAAAGGTATTTATTGCACGTGTTACGGTGTTATCGCATGTGATAACGTATGGCACACGATAAACAGCACATTGCAAATTGCGTGTGCAAATTTTTATTTTCTAGTCAAGTGGGAGGAGTTTGGGTGGGGTCAAGAGAAATTAGGGGCTGCACACGATAAAGTATCGTATGTTACTGCGGGAAATTTTGCTAGAAATACCTACATCTTTCTTCTAGGCGCTATGGGGGGGAAAGGTATTAGCATGGCCGAAATCACGGTGCGCGATGCTGCAACACCGTGTGACTTAATTTTCCGATGCAATGTGGCAGGCTGCAAATTTGCCTAGCCACGCCCCTTTTTGTAATATGGCTGATGTTTTTGCTATAAACATAGCTCCCAGACTGTTCATTTTCTTGCCTGACCCAGCTTGTTCTCAGACTTTCCATGTACTGCTGCTGCACTGGCCTCCGACTGGCCTCTAGCATCCAACCTGTGGGGAGAAGACCATCCTATGTCCCATCCTGCCATCCTGTGCTACCCCTCAAGCAATGTTCCCTGAACAGGGAATGCGTAACTGTGATATGTGACTGAAAGCATCTGTAAGGGAGAAGGCATAAAGCTGCTTTTTAAATTTAAACTAAACATATATTAGTCCAAGAGAGATGGTGCTATTGTTGAAAAGCATCACTGGCCTTTTAAAAAATATTTACTCCTGTTCCAGGCTGGCGCAAGTATGAGTTGGAGCACTGCCATGACTCCCACTATATTCTATGTAAACAATTCTGAAACAAACTCTTTTCTTCTACTCTATTGCATAACATCAAAATATTTTTTAACCGCTTCCTCTAATTTTAAACAACTCTGCATTTTCCTATGAAAAATTCACTTGTCTGAGAGATCCAGTAGACAAAAGCACATGTGGATCATATGGTGTTGGTGATCATTTCTATGGGTAGAGTTGAATTTGTTACTAGAATATCTTTTTTTCAGGTTGTGATGAATTTTCTCTTTTTTTTTTCTTGTATACCTTCTGAATATTTTTTTATGACAGTTGCTGTTTGGGATTTTTCTCGTTATTTACCCTGTATTGATACAGTGTACATAAAGGCTTGTCAGTAAAGTATAGTACAGTGTGTACTTAAAGATCAATATCTATGACAGAATGCAGTTCTGTATTGATTACAGGCAGTTGGGTTATGCTCATTTTTTTTTTTTATTGAAAGCAGTTATTTTTTATTTGTTTTGGTATGCTATCATTATATTCTCAGTGAACCAAGTAGTTGACTTGCATAGTTGAAAATCCCTACTCAATCCTTTTGCATAGAAGTATATTACTAATCTGGTGGATATTTTGCTGGTTCCTTTGGCTGCAGAATCACAGTTAGCAGTAGATGTCAGGATGACTCTTTCTCTGTTTTCCTGCTAAAATGCAGGGATCTGCATTCAGGAGCATTTTCATTTCATTTTGGGTCATTTTCAAAACAAAACAATCTACATTCCAACAAAATTTTGCCCAATTCAGGGATGGCCCCTGGACAGACCCTTGCATTGCTTTGCAAGAAATTTCTTCAAATGACAAGGCACATGGAGGTCAAATGCATCAACCTGAGAACTTTCTTCAGGGCCATACTCCTTCCAGTGGACCAAGTACTCTGTTACGGGGCAGTCTAGAATCTTCTCATCATTAAATTCAGGGTGGTCATTGACCAAACCAAATCTGGAGGCATTCCTTGCCTATTGAAAGAATCTGGCATAACCAGCTTCAACAAGAAGATGTGAAATGATGACATTATCTTAAGAGAATTGGAAAGCTGAAGGTCCATGTTTACTGGATTGATTTTCCCAGTAATAGGATACCACCCTCTGTACTTGGGACCAAGTGTAGCACAAGGGAGCCTCAGACATAGATTCTTTGTAGACAGCCAGACCTTATGACTGACCTGAAACTGGGGTTCACGTCTGTGATGATGGTCAGTAAATTTCTTCCGCTAGGTCACAGTTTAATCCAAATTATTGCACACCTGAGTCCAGGTTTTCTGGAAGTGTCACAACATGTAGTTGGCTGCAGGAATTTCAGTAGCCAAATGGAAGGAGGTAGACATTTAGGGTATCAGCCATAGATTGTAAAGAATTGAGAAACCCCTGTAGGTTTTCTGAAATGATTGTTTTGAGTAAACTCAGCCAAAGGGAGTAATCTAGCCCAATTATTCTGAATGCAGAGATGAAACACCTGAGAACATAAGAACATAAGAACATAAGAAAATGCCATACTGGGTCAGACCAAGGGTCCATCAAGCCCAGCATCCTGTTTCCAACAGTGGCCAATCCAGGCCATAAGAACCTGGCAAGTACCCAAAAACTAAGTCTATTCCATGTAACCATTGCTAATAGCAGTGGCTATTCTCTAAGTGAACTTAATAGCAGGTAATGGACTTCTCCTCCAAGAACTTATCCAATCCTTTTTTAAACACAGCTATACTAACTGCACGAACCACATTCTCTGGCAACAAATTCCAGAGTTTAATTGTGCGTTGAGTAAAAAAGAACTTTCTCCGATTAGTTTTAAATGTGCCCCATGCTAACTTCATGGAGTGTCCCCTAGTCCTTCTACTATCCGAAAGAGTAAATAACCGATTCACATCTACCCGTTCTAGACCTCTCATGATTTTAAACACCTCTATCATATCCTCCCTCAGTCATCTCTTCTCCAAGCTGAAAAGTCCTAACCTCTTTAGTCTTTCCTCATAGGGGAGTTGTTCCATTCCCCTTATCATTAAAGATCTTGGTTGATCTTCTGCCTAAGGCCATTTGTCTCTGGATGGTATCCTGATGAAAATTGTAAGTTTATACTAAGATCTTTACAAACGTCCCTCCATAATCTGGCAACAAATTGGGGCCCTCAATCTGATACAATATTGGTCAAGATTCCATGTAAATGAACCACCTTACTAACAAAGATGATAGCCAGTTGAGGAGTAGAAGGCAGCTTGGGAAAATGGTCCACTTCCACTGAGATGGCAGTGCAGTTAGCGGAAATTGGAAGGTCCGTAATGAAGTCTGCAGTACAGAAGAAATTGGAAGTCAGTAAAATTCACCTGAAGGCTTAACATGAAGCACCTTAGTTCTAGCACATACTAGATAGACCAAGAGATAAGTCAAATAAACCTTGCACAAGGAAGGCCACCAGAAGATCACGGAAATTGGTTCAATGTTTTCTTAATTCCTGGTATCCAGAGAATTTGGAGTTATGGTCTCATTTGAGAACATCGAGGCAGCAAATATCTGGAATGAAAGTATGCATTATGAAGCCTCCTCCAGGAGGTTCCTTGATTGAAGATTCCAGGTGGATTTTCTCCATCAGATCATTCTTTATTGTGTTTGTGACAATCCTGCTTGGTATAATGGGATCTTTATCGCAAAGTACAGGAAACCCGGGGAGGAAAACTGTCTTGACAAAGTGCCAGCCTTAAAGTTCTTGGAACCAAGATGATAGGAGTTAATGAACTGAAAATGAGCGAAGATCATAATTAGGCTTCCTAGGGGTTCAGATATTTGGCAGCCTCAATATAAAGTATATTTTTATGATTCATAAGGATAGTGATTGGAAAGGTGGCTCCTTAAAGCAAGTGTCTCCAATCTTACAAAGCCCATTTAATGCAAGGTGTTCTCGGTTCCCCACATCATAAATGAATTATGCAGGAAAGAACTTTCAAGAGAATTAAGCATACAGGTGGAGTTGGCAATCCGGATAAGATCTTTGTGACAAGATTGAACCTATGGCAAATGTAGAGGCATCCAATTCTCAGACACAAGGCTTGGCTGGATTAGGGTGGTACAGGATAAGGATGTGCATTTGTTGGTCCATTTGTTTCATTCATTTCGGTGGTGTGCCTGATTCTTGCAAACAGACGGTAGGTGCACAAAACCAATTGAATGCACACATGTAGGCAGCTACCTACTTGCATGCATACCATCAGTTTTGTGTGCCTACCTTCTGTTTGTGAGATATGCTCACTCAGCCGAAATGAATGGACCAAGCAATGCACATCCCTAATACAGGTTTGGAGCTATCACAAAGATTACTTCAGTACTTTGAAAGCTTGCTGATCTTGAAGGTTCCAAGTATTTTTTGCTTATGTCCTTTGGTCAGATAGTGGAGTTTTTTTGTTTATATTGATGGATGGTTTTGTTTAGCTTTTATGGATATGATGTTTTTATGTTATTTTTATTATGTATGTTTAATATGTACTCCACTAGTGAATAGGTGTGTAATAGAAATCTTTTAAATAAATAAGGGCTATAAGAGGAGTCACTACCTTGGACAGGTTTTGAATAAAGTGTCGATAATACTTAGAAAATCCCAGAAAACATTGGAATGCCTTGAGGCCCAAAGGTATTTCTAATTAAGTACTGTGATTACCTTATCTGAGTCCATCTCAAAACTTGAGCCGAGATTACATATCTCAAGAAGTGAAGATTCTGTTCAAACACATTTCTTGAACTTGGTGAATAGCTGATGCTGGTGAAGAAGAGAGAGGATATTCATCACATGCTGCCTATGGGCAGCCAGGTCTGAGGAGAAAATCTAGAAGTTGTCAAACTAGACTTCTATATACTGAGAGAGAAGATTTCAAAAGACATTATTGACAAGGACTTGCAATATGGCAGGAGTATTACAAAGTTCAAAGGGCATGACCATATATTCATAGTGACTGTTCCTGGTATTGAAGGCAGTCTTCTACTCATCACCCTGTCAGATCCAAATGAAGTTATAGGTTTACACCCCCCCCCCCCCCCAACCAAGTCCAGCTTGGTAAAAATCTGGATGCCCTGAAGTCTATCTCTGATCAAAGAGTTCAGAGATTAGCAGAAAGGCATAACAATTAAATCCTGGTAATCAATATAAGGCCTAAGGAATCCATCCTTCTTTTCTACAAAGAAGAATCTTGTGCTAGCAGGAAGTTGGATAAATCCTCAAGCCACATTTTCCAGGGCCACATGGCAGAATAGTTCTAGAAAGCAGTTTAATGAAACAGTCGCATTCCTGATGCTTAGAGAATGGTAATGTTTGCTTTTTGCTAAAGAGGTCTGCAAAAACATGGTACTGTGTTGAAAGGCCTGGGAGCACTTCAATTACGAAGGCCACAAGGGTAGAATCTATAGACTCTGGGTTGGGAATACAAGAAAAGAAGCAGGAACGAGACCTTGAGTCAATATGTCCCAAATGCCAGTCAATGAGTGGGTTATGTAACTGAAACCATGGTAAGCCCATGAGAACCATCTAGAAAGGCGAGTTGAGGGCCCAGAAGGAAATTGTTTCAGAGTGTCACTTATCAACTAGTAAATTCAAGTCCATTGTGACCCTTTGTGCCCCTCCTTTTTTCAAGGGCTGACCATCAGTGTCCACAACGGATACTGGTGCAGGATTCGGTTGGATAGGAATTTCATGCAGACAGACAAATTCCAGGCTGATGAAATCACCTGCTGTCCCACAGTCAATAAGGGTGAGGGTCTCCAGTGATCTCAATGGCCAATGCAAGGGAAATGAGAGATCCTGAGCCACATGATTAAGATAAAATCAATGAGGCAGAAAGGAATCTGCTGCTGTGATGCTGGTGATGAATGCTGACTAGACCTGCATTCATGTGGACAATTTCTAACTGAATGTCGAAAGCCAGCACAATAGAAGCAAAGCCTCAGCTGCTTCTTGTGATCTTTCTCCATTTGGGAAAGGTCAGTGCCAGTATGGCCCAGTTCCATAGATTCCTTGACTGGTAGAACTGCATTGACCTGCAGGACTCTGTGGGGCATAAGGCTCATTGGCATTTTGATTTGTCAGGCGCAGACATAAGATGGTTAAGACAGCCAATTCTAAAAGCAGCTCATGGCAGGTCAGCTTATCCTTGATCTGATCTACTGATCCAATAAGTAGGCCACAACAAGGTCCTCAATAATTCACCTGTCTATGCTGCAACCATGCAGAATACCATAATGAATAGTCCCACAGTACGGGTCCCTTGCTTCATAAAGAGAAGGGAGCTAGAGGCTGAAATCAAGCATCCTGGATCGTCAAAATTGCCTTTAAATGCTGTGACACGAGCATCACAGTCCAAAATGAAGGGGTACTGTTATTCTATAAAGTAGGAAGGCCCAGGCCAGAGCCCCCCCAGTCAGTAATGATATTTTGTACACCAGTGGTTCAAAACCTTTTTCCCATCATAACACACCTGGCAGACCACGCTCACATGTGTGACACACTGCTCATTACAATTCACGGTGGAAATAAAAAATAAAGGCCCAATATTATTTTTATTGTTAAGAATGACACAAGGGAAAGATACGTATTCTGTCTGAACAGAAATAGCATAAATAGTAAACATCCCACACAAAACAACATCAATTTCCAGTACTCAAACAGTAAACACCTTATCTAAGAAAAGGCAACAGTGAAAATATGACACCAGGCTTTAAGACACCAATAAACCTCCTATTAGGAAAACGGAACAAGCCAGGCTACTATAGAGCCCTACACAGAAACTACACGCCAGCAGAAAACCTCATCTGAATCACCTAATAAAGAATAAAGAGACCAAAACACATAACTAGAAGCATGCAGACAAAAACTGAATTGGAAACTGCAACAAGCCAGGGTCTCTGCATGCATTGCAACAAAGGAAAAAGAGAAACATCACCAGTCCTTATAAAACAAATCAAGAAATATAAAATCAATAGCCGCAAAACCATACTAACAAAAAGAACAGATTATTTCGAAACAGCTGATGAGTGGAATATCCAATAATTAAGAACTCATATAAAAAATTTCTAGATACCAATAAAATATTTCAAAATAGCAGACACAAAGGCCCAATAATGAAAAATAAGGATACAAAAAATGTTTTGCTCTGCATACCTGGGAACGTTTGATATCCAGGTGCCCTGAGATTGTTTTGAATTAGCAGGAGGAAGGATGGTTTGCCTGCAACTTTCTCCTCTCTCTCTCTCTCTCTCTCTCTCTCTCTCTCAATCACTCACATATACACATGCTTTTTCTCTCTCACTTATATAGGCTCTTAATTACACATTTGCACACATGCTGGCTGTCTTTTCATGCTTACACATACAGGCTTTCAATCGCACACATACATGCTGTCTTTTTCTCTCACACACAGACTCTCATTCACATGCTTACACACATATTCTCTCTCTCTTTCTCTCATTTACACACAGACTCTCAATCCACATACATGCTCCCTCACCTAAACCAGTTCTCAATCACACACAGACACATGCTCTCTCTCTTATTTATATGCACAGTCTCTTAATCATACATACACATGATCTCTCTCACACACAAAGGATTTCAATCACACACATATTCTCACACAAACAGGTTTTCAATCACAAACTTACACATACAGGTTCTCAGTCACACACATTCATGCTCTCTCTCACACACAGGCTCTCACTCACACATATCCTCTCTGTCACATATACAGGCCTCAATCATTTACATACATGCTGTCTCACACACACACACACACACAGCACCTCAAACACATATGCTTGCTTATTCACTCACTCCCGCCCCCCTCCAAACTAGCAACAGCAGCAGCCTCCTCCACTTCCAACCCTAAAGGCAGCAGCAACCTCCTTCATTTTCAGCCCTCGTGGAGAAAGGAGGTCCCATTGGCAGTGGGGTTTGTCATTGTTCCTTGTTTTTCTCCAAACACGTTGCTCATTTCTCAGGCCGCACCTCTCTTCTCTTCTTCGGGCTGATGCTGCCCACACTAGCATGGTCTCCTCTTCCCACACACGCACCTGCTGCTCACCACTTCCTCGTCTGGGCCACGGGGGGGGGGGGGGGGGGTTGCGGGAAGAAGAGACCCTGCCGGTGCCACTGACTCCAGCTGTCCTGCAGCATTCCGCCCAGGCTATCAGCGTTTTAAGCCTGGGTGGAGGACCTATTTCGCTCGGGTATGGGGAGCAGCTGGGTCAGAGGGGGCCCAGGAAGTGTGGCGACACACCGGTTGAGAACCACTACTGTATACCACTGGAGAGGAAAATCCAGGCAGCTGTTGGTTAAAGTTCTTTCACTTTTGCCAACCATCTTCCCCTCCGGTTGAGAAACAGGGCTAGACTCAATAGAACAAAGACTAAGGAGCCTGGAAAAGAGTGGGAAGCTGGGGGGAGTACACCAGGAAATTAAGAACACAAAAGAGGTCAAGCAGGAACGCTGAAGGCAAAAACAAAAAATGAAGTCTTATGGATTCAGGCAACAAGGATAAAGCCAGAGTATGAGGACCAAGAAGTAGGACCAAGTTCTGGCAACCGACTGAGGAAAATTATGAGTATAAATATATGTCTAGGAAGGAAAGAAATGGCTGTTGGGGAGAAATTAGGAGTACAGAGCTAGGATGACTGGATAGATAGTCCAAGCAATTCATAGTGCCAACTGCAGGCTGAAGATTAAGTCAGCAATTGATCCTCATAATGAAATGGTAGAATAAAGAGGCTTGAAATGCATTAGATTCCATGTATATGATAGAACATAGCATGGAAAAAATTTGGGTTAGTTGGTAGCAGCGGAATTTAGGCATTAGAAGTGACAGTATTAACAAGTGTCATTTTATTGAGGAAGTCTATAAGATAACCAGCCTCATTAAACAATGTCTATAAGTTCAGTAGTTTTGCTCTTCAGAATAGTTTCTATCATTTTTTCCTGGCACCAATATCAGGCTCACTTGTCTATAGTTTCCTGAAACACCCCTGGAGCCCTTTTTAAAAACTTGCCACCCTCTAATCGTCAGGTATAATAGACAATTTTAATGATAGATTACAAAATACTAATAAGTTTTTAAGAACTCTGGGGTATATACCATATGGTCCAAGTGATTTGCTACTCTTTAGTTGGTCAGTCTGCCCTATTTCATCTTCCAGATTTACCATGGTTTCCTTCAGTTCCTCTGAATCATCACCATTATTATTGTTTCTAGTATGGATATTTCCCCAACATCCTCCTCAGTAAACACAAAAACAATTCATGTCCTTGTCCTCCCTTAATGCTTCTTTTACCCCTTGATAATCTAATGGTCCAACTGATTCCCTCTCAGGCTCCCTTTTTTGGATGTATTTGAAAAAGATTTTATTATAAGTGTTTGTTTCTATGGCAAGCTTCTTTTTAAATTCTTTTCACCTGCCTTATTAGTGCTTTGCATCTAACATAGCAGTGCTTATGCTTTTTCCTATTTATTTAATAACATAAGAAAATAAGATTTTCCATACTGGGTCTCTCTCTCTCCCCCACCCCAGTGGTTGTAGAAGGGCCCTGATAGCTAGGCTGGATCTCCAACAGCTTAAAATAGTCCCCCCAGTGGTTGTATGTAGGAAATACAACAATTCTGGTACTTATCACAAAGTGTGAAAAGACAGAATTTCACATAGGTATTAGCACAAATTGCAATAAACTGCCTATTACCATAAAACACGCCCCTTTTCCTATCGCATGCGATATTTAGTGCATTTTGATAAATCCAGGCCAAAGATCATAAGCCCTCTGGGGATAGGGAAATACCTACAGTACCTGAATGTAATCTGCTTTGAAGTACTGAAAAAAGTGTGAAAAGCAGAATCCAAATAAATAAATAAAAATAATTTAAAAAAAGGCTGGATAGCCCTTGCCTTGCTGCTGAACTTCTGTCTGCATCTTAAATTGTTGAGATTTTTTTTTTGTTTTTAAAATTGTTTAAGGAGAGAGTATGTTTAAATCTAAGGGTTTATAAATATGATTATTAAGGGTCTTATGCTAGTTTGTCAATGACCAGCAATGGGACTAAAATAATTCAAATACTAATAACGGGTTTTTTACGTACATTGCTCTAAATCACTAATTTATTCTTATTTTGAAGATTTTTTTCCTGGGGGGGGGGGGCAATCACTATATTAAAAAATGTGACAGTGGTGGATAGTACACGGGGGGAGGGAAGGAATCAAAGACTAGTACCTACTTGTTCACACAATTAGAAATGTTGAATAAATACTTACCTTAAAACTAGCACACATGGGTACCAATAAGTAAAAATACCTTGGGATTTGGTTCACAAATGATTTTACTGAGCTATATCAGGCTAATTTTGGTGAATTGTTGAATATGAAAACACAGCTTTACCAGTTGGAGAGGATCGCCGTTATCACATTTTGGTAGATGCACCTTGTTCAAGAAGGTGATGTTGCCTAAATTGCTCTATCGGATGCAGGTACTCCCCTCTTGGCTAACTAGAAAGGTTATACTTTTTTTGAGGTTCTCGATTACTCAATTTTTATGGCATGGAAAGAGAGAGAGAATAAGTTTGAATAAACTGTTAAGATCTAAAGATATGGGGGTTACATTTTCCTGATTGGAGGGCCTATAATATAACTTGTCAGTTGAGATATGTGTGGAAATGGGCTCTAGGTGACCTTAAATATGATGAAACTACTCTTATAGCAGAGATGTCCAAACCTTACTTCACAATGGACCTTATTCATTTATCATTGTCAGATTGGCCTTCTATTTGCAGGACTAATCTTTTTCTTGTGTTGGCTGTGAAGGCATGGAAGGCTATTTGCCTTGATGGGGGAATGGAAGAGGGGAGATCCATTCTGCTGCCAAGTAGGAAAACTGTAGTGTTCTTTCCAGGTAGAATTGTCTTTTCTGACTGGTATACCAAAGAGTTGAGGCACGGGATTTTGTTGATGAAGCCACTGGTGTTCTGTGTGATTTTCAATCACTTTGCAGGACTTAGAATACACCAAATAAATACATTTTATGCATTCTTGCAGCTTTGGCATTATGTCTTTTCTTTGGGATTTCATAGAAAAATATTTCAGCTGAAAGAGTAAACATATTTCATGGAAAGGGCAGATAGTGATATAAATTCTATTTCCTTATGGTAAGAAAACACCCCGGGGGGGGGGGGGGGGGGGCAGAATTAAGGCAACTGGTTGGCAGGCAGAATTGGGGCAGGAGGTAGCTGAGACTGATATTTGAAACCTATTTATAGATGCACTCAGGTTACTAGTAGACACTGGTCTCAAAGAGATGCAATTTAAAATATTACATCATTATTATGTAGATATGATTAAAGATTCAAAATGAGATTGACAGACATAGGTCTTTGTTTGAAATGTAGGACAGATCCAGGTACCATGGTTCATAATTTCTTGCTATATGACAACATATTTTGTTTTTGTGAAGATATTATATCAACTATTAAACAGATAGTGGGTTTGGCCCTTCCTTTTGAAGGCAAACTATTACTGTTGGGCAATCTGACTGGGCTTATACTATCTACTAAGGGTGTGAAATGATTCACTCAACTTGCTTTATTATTGTTTATTTTATTTTATTTAAAAATGATGTGTCCACGTACATCCGTACAGTTTGTAGTGGATTACAAATAACACACAAAATAAAAACATTTAAAACAAAACGATCACTGATAGTGGAGACAATAGGGTAACAGAAATATTCTCAACATCTGCTTCAGAGTTGAATTAATTTTTAAGCTTCCTCAAATGCTAGCTTGAACAAGTAAGTTTTCAATTGGTGCATAAATGTGTGTTATATCTGTGGATAGAGTTGGAGCCTCCTTTATTGGCTTTGTGGAAGGAGAAGATGCTAGAATTGATGCAAATGGAATGATTAAATATAATGTTAACTTACAAAAAAATAGACAAAGCATATAATTTGGCTTGGAAAAACGTCTTTATATTATCCGCACAGAAAAAAAGCTGTATTGACAGAGCTGGGGTATACAGTGTCTTGGACTGCTGTTAGGTTTGCTGGAACAGAAGCAGATGGATGTGTGGATGTGGATGAATAAATTGGTGTTTGTTGATGGGTTGGGATGGTGTGGGAAGGTGGGTGGGTGGGTAAGGAGATTAGAATAAAAAAGCAATGCTTGACAAGTTTTTCTCTGAATTTAACACCTTGTTGGTTTTCCTTCTAACTTTTGTTTAATGTGTTTTCCAGTAATGGTTCGATTGGTACATTGCTTGAAATAAAGAGATTTTGCAAAAAAAAAAACCCCAAAAAACACACACACACACACACAGTTAACTGAAGTACTGCTCCCCCCCCCCACACACAAACACAATAATATACTAACATACAGTAAAAAATGTAGGAGAGCTGGCGCTCTGTGTTGAGTGCCTGCCCTACCGACACGCGCCCAGGCACATCTCATGGGCGCACGATTCTCTATTTAAATGAGGTATCGTGCTAAAAAGGAGGTGCTAGGGACAATAGCGCGTCCGTAGCACCTCCTTATTAGCGAAGAGGTGGCTGTCAGCGGGTCCCGACAACCGACACTCTATTTTACCGGCATCGATTTCCAAACCCGCTGACAGCCTCGGGTTAGGAAAACGGCCGTCGGTAAAATTGAGCGACCATTTTTCTAACCTGCTGACCGGTTGGCAGATTTTTTTTGTTTTTATTTTTTAAATTTTTGGTTCCTCTGCCTTAATTTCGCTAGGATATTAAGTCGGAGGGTGTACAGAAAAGCAGGATATCCTGCTTTTCTGTACACTTTTTTCGGTTGGGCAGGCATTAATTTCTGAGAGTAAAATATGCGACTTGGCCACACATTTTATTTTCAGTATCCCAGGTGACTAACTAATAGGCTCATCAACATGCCTTTGCATGTGATGAGTGCTATTAGTTTTTGAGGGGTTAGCCGTATGTTTTCAATGCGCTATTACCCCTTAAAGTATAAGGTGTAATAGATGCTCATTGGAAACGCGCAGCCAATTGTGTGGTAAACAGTGTGCTCGGTTGAGCGCACGGTTTTGTATTGGCCTGTTTGTATTAAATGCTTACCTTAAAACTAGCTCACACTCAATGCTTGTTACAATAGAACTAACACCATATGGATTACAAGTGTCTTTTATTCAGGGTTTTTTGGCTGGCAAACACAGCAGTACATGTAAATATAATGTACATATTGTTATAAGTGATATTTTTACCTCAGAGTATTTTATTTTGAATGCCTTTTTTCATGTAAAATCTGTTATTATAAATGCTTAATTTTTAATTGTGTGGGGTGAGGACCATGGTGGGGAGAGGGAGCGGGGCTGGAGAGGGCACTAGACTGTAATGTTCACCTATGGCACCTAATGTCCTGTCACTGGCCCTGGATGTGAGAGAGTAGGAGTATAAAGTGTTCTCTGACACTCCCTGTTGGAAGGTGTCTTGTAAAGAGTGTTTTTAACACAAGTCAAGAACCCACTTTGGGGACGGGACTGAGGCTCAAGGCCACAGCACTCAGACCTTCTAGGAGGAGGGAGATTTCTTGAGGTTCTAGGGGGACGGTGAGATTGAGGGAACCAAAAGGGGTGAGGAATGGTGAAAAGGAATTTAGTTGCTTACTCCTTGCATGTCCCTTGCAAGCCTTAAGGATCGGAATCAGAGCAAGGACTGTCAGACGTGGAGATTTATTATTTGAGTTGCTGTTTAGAAGGAGTCAGCAGAAACTCGTCCATTCGGATTACTGGACTCTGGCGATCTGCAGACCAGAAAGCAGGTCCAGGAAGGCAAAGAGCCCAGGGAAGGTCCCATCTTCAAAGTACTTCAGAACTAGTGGATAGTGGAGGGGAAAAAACCCCTAGTATATGAAGATTTGTACTGATTATATTTTAAATATATAAGAAATGCCATGCTGGGTTAGTACAAAGGTCCATCTAGCTCAGCATCCTGACTCCGAGAATGGCCAAATACTAAAAAGTATTCTTGTTTCAGACTCCTTCGGATAAGTGGTAGGTTGCCTGGAGTTACCTGGTAGTAAAAAAAAATACTTTCTCCAATTTGTTTTAAATCTGCTTTCTGTCCATTTCAAGGTGTGTGTCTCGTAGTACTATTTGAAAGGGTAAATAAATCACCATTTCCTATTTATCTTTTTCACCCCACTCAAGATTTTATAAACCTCTCTTATATCTCCTCTCAGTCGTCCTTCTCCAAGCTGAAGAGCCTCAGCCTCTTCATGAGTATAACGGGGTAGCCTTCTGGCTACTCCTCCGGTCCTTTCAGGCCTGTTACAGGCTGAGATGTGAACTCGGTTGACCACTGTCAGATTGGCACTGCCTGATTTGTGAGCAGATCTGGCTTCAGGCAGATGGCAGCTGACGCAACCTGGTGGTGTGCAGAACTAAGGAAGGTGAAGTAATCAGTCAGGCAAGGGTTGGTGCTGGCAGAGTCCATTTGTAGAGAAGAAATTCCAGGCCAAGGTCAGGGTCGGGAACAAGCAGAACGAGTTCAGAACAGTCCGGGTCAAAGCAAAATAGAAGTGAGAAGAAGGCAAGTACTTTGGTACAAGAATAACAGGATCTGTTGCTCAGGCAGTTGTTCCATCCCCTTTGTCATTTTTGTTGCCGTTCTCTGTACTTTTTCCAATGCCACGTTTTAGAAATGGGGTGACCAGAACTGCACACAGTACTCAAGGAGCAGTCACACAATAGATTTGAACCCAGGCCTTATGCTCTCTGTTTTATTCTCCATTTCTTCCCAAATAATTCATAGCATTCTGTTTGCATTTTTGACTGCCCAGTGCCATCACACGCTGAGCAGAGGATTTTAAGGTAGTATCAACAATGAATCCAAGATCCTTTTCCTAGGTGTTGACGCCTAATGTGGAAGCTGGCATTGTGCATATAATTTTTGCACTGTGCACTGTCTTTTGTTTTCTCTATGAATTGCACTGTTCTCCACTATGCACCTGACCATTTGGAGCAGTGTTGACTGCGTAGAACTATATTACATAGACAGCATAAAAATGTTCATTATAAATAAATACTGATTTTATTCAGCTCTATCAGTTATTCCAGTAAAGGATGTATTTTTAAACAATACCAGATTGTATGGCAATGTGTTATTCTTACTGAAAGGTGTCAGAAGACTCCTAAGAACCTAAGAGCCATTCCCCGTGCTGCTGAATAAGTTAGCCGGATAAACTTACCTGGCTAACTTATACCAGATATTCAGTGGCACGCTTGTTACCACTGAATATACCCAGCTATCTCAAAATTAGCCAGATAAGTTTATCTGGATAACTTGAGGACTGTTTTAATGCTGTCAAAATTATTCAGTTATCCAAGGGCCTGAATTACTTTTCTCCCATTCTGTGTCTATGAAAAAAATGAGGCCCTTAGTTGGATAAGTGACTCTACCCTGGAATATCCCTGCCCCACCCCTGAGATAGCTGGATAACCTTTTAGCCAGATAAATTATCCAGTGCTGTCAGGGCAGTGCGCACATTTGTCCGAACCAAGTCATAACTAAGCCAGATAAATGGTGATTTTTTAAGGTCTAAGATGGTAACTTTCAATGCGGCACATGGGCGCACATTCATTGGCCTGAGCCCAGGGACGTGGCCATTTATAACTTAGGCCTGTATATGCACATGTTATAAAAATAACCTGACTGCAATTTAAAGTGGATGCACACGTGCGCGCAAAGGCCGCTCCTACCTTGTAAGTGGGGGAATTTTAAAAGCTATGGGCCGGATTTTAAACGCTCTACATACGTAAATCGCTATACGCGCGCCGGGCCTAAAGCCCCGGGACGCGTCTAAGTCCTGGGGCTTTACTAAAGGGGCGGTCCGGGGGCGGGATGGGGATGGGACGGGGGATTGCGTGCTAGCAGGCTGCCGGAAGGCGCAAAAGATGAGATAAGAAATGGGGGGGTTAGAGTAGGGCTGGGGGGAAAAGGTTAGGGGAAGGTTAGTTAAGGGGGAAGGGAACAGGGGAAGGCAATTGTGCACCCCCTTGTGCGCGCCGACCCCCGATTTTATAACATGCGTGCCGGGTAGCGCACACACATGTACACCCACGCACAGGTCTTAAAATCTACCTCTATGTGTGCAGATGCCATTGGCCATCTTCCCTGTTTGTTCCCAGTTCACCCAGTTAAGGGATAGGACTTCCAAACCATCCTAGTTTAATAGCCTCCCTCCCTTCCTATTAGCCCAAGCTTTAAAACCCCGCTGATCTGCCGATATAGTGCTAGTGCTGGCAGATGGAGTCTCTCCTCGCTAGCTGGGGGTGGGAACTCCACCAGCGCACCGACGAACAGGGCCTCTCCTTGCCATGACCCGATGGCCAGACCTTCCTGCTCAAGCATCATCAAGGGCGATAACCTGGCCTTGGATGATGACAAGCAGGCAGATCGGAGCATTGGCGGTCCTCACATAATGGCGAATTCCAACTGATAGGCGGCCTGGATTAAAAAACCATTAAGGGACGGATTTGTCCCACAGGCTGTAGTTTTGCACATCACCACACAATAGTAAAGGAGGAACCCAGGCTTGCCTTGCTTTTGGCTCCCTGTAAGAAGATACTTTCTTCAGCATCAGAGCTGTGCATGTAATGTCAATCTAGAACTGTCCTGTTGTTGTATTGCCATCTTGGCATGCTTAGTTTGTGGATGTGTTTCCATTAATAAATGAGATGTGCTGAGTTTCCATGGTACCTTTTATGAGTAAAATCAATAAAATATACTAAAACATGAGGATCTTGCTTAGAATTAAGGTACAGCACAGATCATAGTAGTGAAACTTTCCTTAGAAGAGTTTAAAAACTATGAAGCATAGAAAAATGTGAAAGTAGCATGATCCTTTCTTTTGTAGTACAGTTACTAAAAAGCTGCTTCCTATTTTCTAACATTGTTTCATTTCAAGTACAGTATTTAAACCTCTGCAGTAAAATCTACTGCTGGTTGTAGGACTGAAAATTAATTATCCTGTCCATGTAACGGCACACATTATAACAGACTTAACCAAGCAAATAATTTTAAGAATGACATTTTGAACATTTAGTATTTTACTTTTATTTCTACTCAGAGATAGTACGAGTGATGTGCACAATTCATCCTGGCTGCATTCTTCTGGATTTTTTTTCCATTGAAGGAAAACAGTGTCTGTAGGTACTGTCTCAATTTTAAAAGCCATCACCCATCAAATCTCCTGCATTCTCCTCTTGCTCTTTCACTGCAGAGGGACAGTAATGGTGCAGCTCCTGTAGAGGAAGGCAATACTTCAGGCTTGTGGCAGCGTCAGCTATGAAGATTTTATTTTTACTTAAAGCTGCAATATTGAGAAGAGTCTTAAGAATATCAACTTGCTTTTTCTAGGCTCTGATGCTTTCTCTTTTGATTGTATTCTCTCTTTTTTTTGTCCAAAATATCTTCACGCTTTTTGAAATAAAAGACTTGACCTTTGTTTTTAAAAATGATCTTCCTTGTCAAAAAATTACAGTGTATGTGGATTACCATGTAAAACTTTGAACATAAATTACAAAAAAAAACCCCAATTAAAATAAAAATACATTTAAAACTATCTTCTCTGAATCTTGATGCGCTCATGCATAAATGTAGCACCAACAATTCTTTAGATGTTGGTGCTAAATTTATGCATGATGTCTGCACTGGTTTTTATTTTATGTAGAAAATATTTATCAACCACCATTCCAGTGGTTTACAAATAAAATATTCATAAATTGTAGTTAATTCAAAATATAGACATATCACTATAATCAAATAATTGTGCAAATAAACTAAAAATATAGAATAAATTCAATAAAAATGTTAACACAGGTAACATTTCATAAATCAAGACAATATAAAATATAATAAAAATGAAATAATATGTATGAAATGGTTCTGATGAAGGTGGGCAAGCTAGGATCTGTCAAGTCTTGAACCAGGAACCTGAGCCAAAGTCAGAAGCCCTGCCTCCTGAACCTCTGGATGCACTTTTCTATCCCTATCGCACGCGAAAAGGGACTTTTTGCATGTGAAAAGTCCTTTTTCGCGTGCGATAGCTAGATAGGGGCGGAGTTAGGGTGGCGGCAGGATTGGAAGAGGAGGAGTTGGGGCGGCGGCAGGCCAGAAGCTGCGGTAACTTCGCACCCAATAGCGCCACCTTTCACGGTGGCGCTATTGGGTGCGAAAGCTGGCAACGATAACACCACGGTGGTGCAATCGCTGCCGGCTTTTGCAGGCCCGCCCCCCCGTTACCACGGAATTCAAGAAGAGGTGCGCCGTAGGAAATCCAGGCCTTAGATGGCTGATTGAAAATTACTGCTTGTATGTGGGCTTACTTGTCATGGTCAAAAGGTGTTTGATGTAGCCAGGGTTTGCCCAGAGGCTTGCACCCTGCTAGTGAGGCCACAGAATGATTTTAACTGAGGCAGCCTTAGTAATGGCCTCGCCCCTGAGTACCCAGATTGGTCCTCATAGGGAGGGGAGGGGATAGAAAAAGGGTAACTAGGAAAGATCCAGTGTTTGGGCAACTTAATGGCTGAGGATTAAATGGTGGAACTGGAGGGTGAAGCTCTCTGACCTTTTTTTTGTACTGTAAACCTTTTGAGACTGTTCTTTGATTAAGGTGCCAAGAAGCTTTTACCCAATATTTTGAAAATTGCTAAGATAGTATTTTACATTTACTTGCATAAGTCCTTTGAAAATTGCCTCCTTAGGGTACAGTGCTTGATCATTAGTGCATGAGTACTCATTTAACATAAGAAGCATGTCTACTGGAGTGGAGGGGTAGAGTCCAGGTTACAGCAGAGGGCTACAAACCAGGGTTCAAATCCTGCTGCCGCTCTTTGTTACCATGGGCAAGTCACTTTGCCCTCCATTGCCTCAGGTACAAACTTAGGACCTGATTTATTAAGGCTTTTTTTCCCATTCTGTGTGTATGGGAAAAAATGCTTAGTAAATGAGACCCTTAGATTGTAAACTCTCTGAGATATTTTATTTACTATTATTAGATTTATATTCCACTTTTTGGCACTGTAGAGTGGATTGCATTCAGGTGTCCCCAGAGGGCTCACAATCTATGTTCTAGAGAAATATCTACAGTACCTGAATGTAATTCACTTTGAAGTATCTGGAAAAGCTGAATATTAATCAAAAAAATAAATGTTTAGAATATTTGGTCAGTTTAGTATAATGATGTGATGTTCAAATGGAATAATATATCTTTTTGTTAGCTTAAGTCTGTTGATATGGTTAGATTTCTATAACTGGTGCCATCTCCACACTTTGCCTCACTGTTTGGCACCTTTAAAATCAAGAGATTTGACCACATCCTGTTCCTTTTCGGTGAACAGCTGAATTATCTAAACAGTTTTCTGGTTAGTACTGCTTTTTTAAAAGTAGGCTTTTGTTGTTTTGTTTTTTTGTTTGCATCCTTAAATAATACTGTGTGTATCTGCTGAAAGAGCTCCACTTGGGAAAAATGGTTGTTGGCCGGGGAGGGGTAAGCTGCTGCTTGCATGCTCAGCATATAATTAAAGAATTAGAACACCTCAGTCTGTGTTATTACATTTGACAGCCTTTATTATTGTTATTCTTTGCTGCAAAGAATCCTTCGGTATCTTAGAATCAGGCTTGCTCTCTCAGTGGGATTTCTTTCTCCTTGAGTTGAAAGCTTTCATCACTCTTGATGAACAAGGCTTGTTTATAAATAAAGGGGCCCAAGCAGTTAAGGGTTGCAGGTATTCTGTGTTTAACACAGCAGCTTCTCCTAATCCTTGCAGAAGTGAAAAGTACATGGACTAGGAAGTTCAAAAGAGCATTCCAAAATGTTTTGCTGGGTTCTTTGTAAAAGGTAGCCAGGGCAAAGCTAAACCCAGCTCTTTAAAAGTCTCTGATCTGTCTCACTAAGAAAATGCTGAGCAGGCTGCCAAAAACTTTTCTTTACCCTCCACACTCCTTGAAACCTCTACAAAAAATTGTGAATTATTTTAATAACTTAATGGTTAATAAGTCCCCCCCCCCCCCTAATCATTATGGGAAAAGTCCCATATTCCAAGTGTTTCTCACAAGTTGTCTTCTCATTCTTTTTTGTCTATTTATGCCTAATCTGCTGTTTTCCCAGAAGATAGGTGGGATCCCATGCAACAGTGCTTCCCAAACCTGACCCGGAGGGACTTGCAGTCAGTTGGGTTTTCCGGATATCCGCAATGAATGCACATGAGAGAGCTTTGCACGCTATGGGGGCAGTCCATACAGCTCTATCTCATGCCTGACTGGGTGGGGATCCTTGGGGGGCAGGTTTGAGAATCACTGTCATACAGAGAAGGATCAGCAGGTAGTGATGACATTGGAGATAGTCTGAGGCATTCCCCTCTTTCTCTTCATGATGAACATCCTGTATTTGGGGCACATCCCCAGCTCAGTGCTGCCTCTGAGTTTCTCTCTCATACCGTGACAAGAGGTTCTTTGTACTGTGTGTAGCAGCCTTGGAATTTAGTGGGTAGCTTCCGTGAAACCCTGCTCTTTAGTTTACTATTTCTGGCCTTCTTTATTTTTAGCATTTATAAATCTCAGCCAATGTGACTTATTTGTTTGTCGCAGAACATCTTAGAAAATCCCTGCTCTCCACCTTTTTGTCCACATGTTTTTTGGACATTTGAAGGGGGGCCTGCTTTTAGGGTCAAGAAAGCAGCCCTCTGTATAAATATTATCAATGCATTACAATTACTCACAGCAGATCTGAGCACAATATATAATTACCAGGCAGCAGGAAGCAGGCGTTGGGTGGCACTGAACTCAAAAGGGCAGAGAAGTGTAAAATGATGCATTGTTGCCATTAGAAAATCGTTCAAAGTAGTCTGCATTACAGACGCAAGAGCTGATAAGCAGAATTACAAAAGCCTGTTCTCTGAGTGGCTCCAAGCAGCCGTAGTGTACTTCCCAGCTGATTCTACTGCTATTTTTGGTATTCTACATATCATGATTACATGTACAGAGAACGATTGGAGCTTGCAGATAGGGTAAGCAAGCCAGGAATCCTGGGACGTGTTATGTTGTTTGCAGAGGCAGAAGAACTGTCCAGCACTCTCTCTTGTCTTTCTGCAGTGTAAACAGTTAAGCAAAGACTTAACCAAATGCTTTCAATTGGGTTTTCAGGAAGAAAACGTCCCTCCCAGCAGATATTTCAATTGTATTGCGGTGTCCGAAGTGTTAACTTATTGAATTATTGAGTTTCAGTTGTTGGCAGAAAATGGCAGTGGACGAGGGAGAGCATTTCTCGGAACACGTAAGCATTTGTACCGCCTGTAATGAAGCTACAACTTTTGATTTGCCATGAGTGCTTTGCCTGGAACTCATATTTTAATTATAAGAGACATAAATTATGATTCTCTGTCTTGTTTCATTTTTACTTTGTCTTTGCCCATGCCTGCAGGCTGTAGTCATAACAGAGGTATTTGAATAATTTGTTTGCTGGAGATAAATACATGTGCACTTTCTTCTCAGTAAATACCGTGAAAGATACTTGTGGAGGCTCAAATGTCTGCTCTTTTCAGTTCTGCCCCAAGCCTTCTGCAGCCAGAATTCAAATACTTGCAGAATATGTTATTAACAATGCAGTATTTGCTATTTGTTCTGTGAGTTCTTCTGTATGGTACAAAGTTAAAATATATTGATTGATACTTTGTTGGGCAATTATTACATGTCTAATACTGTCCTAAAGGCATATGAATAGCACAACAAATAAAGCAATATTGTAATAAGACTGTTTAAGGATAGAACGGATGCTGAAGTGTAACTTGATCATTGGGCCTGGTGCAGCGAGGCTTTTCTCCTGTTCAGTGTCTATAGGGGAAAATGCTTAGTACAGCTGGCCCATAGTTGGTTGCTAGTTTTTCCTGCAATTGTAACGTTTTGGAATACTGTGTACAGACACAGCACCTTTAAAAGGATATAAACTGGATGGAGTCTGCCCCGAGGGTGGCTACTAGAATATTCAGTGATCTTCGTTCTAAAGCCTATGGGGATAGACTTAAAGATCTAAACATGCACCCCCTACAGAAAAGACAAAATAGGGGAAATATGATAGAAACATTTAAATACCCCCAGGGTATCAATGCACAGGAGATGGGCCATTTTTCAGTGGAAAGGAGGCTTTGGAATGAGGGCTCATGGGAAGTAGGCTCACGAGTAATATAAGCAAATATTTCTTTACCGAGAGGGTGGTGGATGCATGGAAGAACCTCCCAGTGTGGAGACAAAGACTGTATCTGCTTTCAAGGGGACTTCTGAAGGAGTGGTAGAGATGACCAGACTAGCTAGGCCGTATGGTCTTTTTCTGCCATCATGTTTTTATGTTTCTGTGTTATTGAATCTGGAGATGGTTCTTTTTCACCTGATGTGCCTAATGCTTCTTAACAGTTACCTGAAGCGTAGCAGTCTAGTCATATTTGACCTAGAGAAAGCTGGACTCTCTGCAGGTGGTAATACTGTTAATTGGAACAGCATAAGAATTAGTTAGAGATGACGATGTACATGAGATATGGGGCCCTGTAAGTTTCTTCATCAGATCCGGTCACCTTTGTTTGTAGGACTGTGTATGTAGGTTTTTAATAAGCAACCAGAGCCTCAGCAGTCATCATATTCAGTAAAGATGTATTAATCTAAAAACAGTATGACACCAGTTTATTTTTATTTTCTGTATGGTTCATATGGCCAGTTTTCATCATGGATTGTTTTTTTTTTTACTTTTTGTTCCTAAAGAAAATATCCTATCATCCTATTCCACATGTTCACTTCGCCAATATTTGCCCATTGGTCATGGCCTTTTAGCCAGAAAGGTTCAGTTTGTCCAGTTAGATCAGCTGATTCCATCTGATGTGCATATATATATTGGACGGCCCTATATCATCCATGCAAATAGTTTGAACTGTATCCTTGTTGAATGTGGCCGAGATGAGTCTCCCACGGATATTCTTATCCTATCAGTTATTGATGAGCTCTGTTACTCAGTGGGAGGAAAATTATGAGTCATGATAGTTTGGGAGCTACTTTCCTCGAGAATAAATCGGTTTGGGGAAAACATTTTTATTATTTAATGTAAGATTTACTCAAATAATAAGACAACCTTAAAGTAAAACAGAGATTTTCCGGTGATGAGGTTTTAGATATTATAGAATGGACAGCAAGTGGCATAATTTGAATGCATCACAAATGTCTGTAGCTAGGAGCTTTTCAGAGAGTGCTGCTGTGTTTTATTTTCTTTCTGTGTTACATGTAGGTGAAACCTTGTATCCAACTGAAGAAACTATATTTAGGTAAGATTAATATGTGTGACCAGTGTGGGTTATGTTGTGATAAGGCTCACAGTTTTGCGCAAACCAGTATGTCTGTGACTGTGTTACTCACATCAAACCGTGGTATCTGAGGTTGTGATAAGGGATGATACCTAATATGATGAGGCTGGATAATGCAGCAAAAATTAAAAAAAAAAAAAAAAAAAGGAAAAGATGTGGGATATTGTTGATTTCTCTTAGCTTATTGAATTCTGCACATCACGTTTGTTCTCTGCTCCCTGTTCTCAATGATATCCTGGTTGACCCCAGCATTTTGCTGTTTCGCTGCTTTCCTTGTGCTGTGGATTTTGTAGTGTTCCTGCGATGAGGCTGAAGGTGACAGCAGCGGCTGTGGAAGCGTGCTGTTGGCCCACTACATGCAGGAGCATTGTCACAACAGAACAGTATTTATTGTTGCTGCCCAGTGCTTTGTTCGACGCAGAGAAGAGACTAATCTGCCAGCTGCTTGATGCTGCGTGGATTTGAACAGTTCAGTCCATTCGGCCGAAACGGAGCATGGAAAGCCTTGCACTGCGGCTGTCGTTCGTGTTTAAAGTTTCATAGTTTCTGCTAGAAGGGATTTCAGCTGTGCTGCAGTAATAACCAGGACAGCAGCACCATTTTGCAGAAGTGGCGTCATCGTGAATTATGGTTAATGACTCCATCAAATACAGCAGGGCGTGCGACATCAGGTGCTCACAGAAACCAGCAGCAGCAGCACATGTGCTATGGGCAACACTGTTTGCTATTCACAACACAAAATTACTGGAAAGGTAGAGTATGTGGATCTTTATGATATGGAACTGTTAAGACGTTGCCCGGGGTGGAGGAAAGGGAGGAGTAAGCCCAAGGTTTTTTGTTTTCTATAATTTTAAATGACAAAATTATATGTAATGCTTGAAAACTGATCAGTTTGCTATTGTGTCTAGTTAAAAGGCTCTTTATTTCTATATTCAAGTAGTATAATTCAGGTACTGGGTTTTTTGGGTTTTTTTGCTCCTTTAACTAACAAAGTGTTTGCACAAGCTCTGTAAATTTACGTTCACGTGGATTTTCATGATTAAACACTATAAACAGATTTTACATTGTATGTTTTGCCCATATTTTCCACATGGAGCTCTATTTTGTTTTAAATTGGTGATGTTTCCTCAGCTGATGCAGAATAATCCAAATTGTTTTTGCTGGGGGTTTTTTTTTTTTCTGTTTTGACATAGATAGTTTTAATTTTGGTAAAACCACAAGCCAACAGCAGAACACCATGCCTTGGCCCCAGAGGAAGCATGAAAGCTAAATGTGCTTTGAGGGCATTGATCTTCCTATTACTTGAGCAGTGCTTACTCTTTTGTTTTTCCAGTTACAAAAAAAACAAACAAAAAAGGGAGGACAATTTTCAAAGGAATTTGGCCTAGTAACTAATTCCTCAGGCTGAAAATTGACCATTCCTGAGCTGCTAAAAGTATGCACACTGTTCCATAACACCTGCACTTTTGCTCATGACAAAAAGGTGCAGACTGAGGAGCAGTATACGTGCAGTGAACGTAAAGTGCAGGGAGTTTCCCTCTGAAAATTATCTTCCAGGATCTGCAAGTTCCCCAGCCAATTTGAAAATTACTTCCTTGAAGTCTTCTTTATGCGCCTTTCTGTTCTCTGTTGTTTTACTTTTTCTAAGAAATTTCCAAGATTAGTATTGTACAGGTTACTGAGGTCGATATTCAAAAGCCATTTAGACAGATAACTGAAAAATTAACAGTCTAAATGGCTACCTGGTGATACTGAAGGCTGTACGCGGCTAAATTCTAGCTGCATAATGAGTTTAGCCACATAAGTTGGGGGCGTACCAGGAAGAGCCAAGTTAGCCGCGTAAGTTATGCAGCTAACTCTGATATTTGGAGTTAGCCGCTTAACTTATTTGGTTAACTCTGGTCAGGTTGTAGGGTTGTCCTAAAGTTAGCCGGTTATGTCTAAAACATGTTTAAGACCCACGCCACTGACTGAACCCTGCTAGTTAACCGGATGTGTTTTTCTGGCTAACTAGAAAAGCCGCAGAGTGGCTGAAAATGGACCCCACTATTTTTAGGAAAAAAATTATTACTAGGAATAGGAATTTCAGAGATGGTGGTTATGTTAGCATTAAAAAAAGCAAAGTAATGTTCCTGGAAGTTTCTTATTGAGATGTTTCTTTGAATTGGAAATTATAAAGCAATTTTTGCTGCTAGAATTGGTCTTGACTGTTTTTTTTTTCTCCTACTCTAATTGCCCAGTAAGATCATAAAGAGCAGTGTTCCACAAGTTCTGGTACTCTGGGGACAGGGAAATACAGTACCTGAATGTAATCCATTTGAAGTGGCTGACCAGTTATGAAAGGTAGAATATAAATACATTTTTTAATGTATTCTATGCTACTTTGCACAACTGTTTTGTGTAAGAATTCTGCCTTTTCAAAGCATAATAGTTGCCTGTGATTCTTCCTGTGCTTGTGAAGTATATTTTCTCCCTTTTCCAGACAAATCAATGTGGATAAAGCACTCAAAAAGCTTTAAGAAGTACTGTGCAATGGAATGCTGTATGTAGTGTGGTAGATTTTACAGTTGTTTGGTAAAAATATTCTTTTATTTGGTGGGGCAGTTCTATCAGAAATTTTTCTTGGTCTTCCATATCTTGCCTTGACTTCAACAGTAGCATGTAACTTTTGTTTCTTAATAATGTTTCTGACAGTTGAAATTGCTAGCTGGACATGTTTGGGGATGTTTTTATTGCCTTTCCCTACTTTGAAAGTATGAATTCTCTTCATTTTTCAAGAGGTTCATATTCAATGCCACTTAACTGGATAAGTTCTGTCTTATCCAGCTAAATTGCAGCATTTGAATATCTGGCTGTGTTCAGCATGTATCCAGCTAAATGGTAGGGGCATAACTGGGAGGCACTATTTATCCATCTAATTTTACCAAACAAATTTATAAGTTTATCTATCTTACTTCCCTAGCCAGCTAAGGCCTGGATTTATCAAAATGCACTAAATATCACCTGCGATAGAAAAAGGGGCGTGTTTTATGGTAATAGGAAGTTTATCGCAATTTGCACTAATACCTATGCGATGCTCTAAGTTACCGCAAATTGTGATAACTTTTTCGCACTTTGAGATAAGTGCCAGAATTGTGGTGTTTTGTACATACAACCACTGAGGGGACCATGTTTACTATAAGAGCCACTGAGGAGAGAGAGAGACTAGCCATAATGCCCCAAAACTAGATAGGTATGTATATCTCTATGGGAGGCCCACCTAGTAACTCGAGGTGAGGTTTAGGTATTAGTGTAGGGGTTAGGGGCCACTTTGACATTCAAAGTGAGAAATACGAACAGAATAGTTTTCTCTTGTGATGACCCTCGGAGTGAGGAAACTCACTCAATGATGAGTTTTGTGCAATGTTCTCTCAACCTGTTACCTGTTACCCAGGTAAAGAGTCTCTCTCTCTCTCTCTCTCGGACGGGGCCTGGATAGCTAGGCTGGTGCTCCAGGAGCTTCAAAACTATTAAAACAGGCCTTTGAGAACACATTGCAAAATGCGGTAAACCCTTAACGCAACCTATCGCACGGCTTAATGCTACTGAAAAAGGTGTAGCTAAAATCGGCATTAAAGCCATGCGATAGGGCTTTGCAAAATGGTAAACCCAGCCCACTCCCGCCCCTAACTCCTCCTCTTTTTCAGATTTGGATCGCACCATACGCTATGGTGCTATCGCATGCGTTAAAGGCGTTTTCACGTGCGTTAAGGGGTTTTCGCATGCATTAAAGGTGCTTAACACATGCGAAAATGCCTTATAGCATTTTGATAAATGACCCTATAAGTTTTCAATGTCTACCTCCAAATGTTCAGAGTATTTGTTCAACCAGTTGTCTTCACCTGATTAATTGAAAGGCTAACGATTCAATCAACTTTTTTGGCCATATAAACAACTTTAAAAAAATAAGTAATTGAATCAGCTGGAAGGGTGCTTAAACATTTGCACATGCTGTATTTACTTTTTATCATTATTATTATTTTCAATATATTAAAATCAATAAATTGTAATTTTGCATTAAAAATTTGCAGAAAGCTGTCATGTTTAACTTTGTGTCATGTAGAGGTCATGTCAGCTTCAAGTTCACTTAGAGATTTATTAAAACATGGAATTTGACATACAGTTTGTCTTCTTTTCTTGCTGCCTTTCACTACAGCTTGTCTTTGCCCCAGTCTTTCTCCTTCCCTCCCTTCATTTGTCTTCTTTGCTCCTTCCCTGACTCTCATCTTTCCCTCTTGCTATCTTCCTTCACCTCTACTTTGTCTTTTCTCTCTCATCTCTCATTTCTTGCTCTCTTCTAGTTTTCTCTCCTTTCTCCTCTCCCTCCCTGCAATATTTTCTCCCTACCTCCCCATCTTCTAATACTCCATTATGGTCTCTATATCCTCCCAGTTTTCTCCTCCTCCCTCCTGTTTTCATACCTCCACAGCTTGCTCCATCCTGCAACTGCTCCCTCCAAGCACCAGCAGCTTTAAATTAATTAATTAATTAAAGTTATACTTCACTTTTCAGTACTTAAGTTCAAAGTGGATTATGTTCAGGTACTTAGGTATTTATCCCCAGAGGGTTCACAATCTAACAGGGTCATTTATCAAATCATGTTAGGGCTTTATCGTGGGTATTAGGGCCCTAATGCCTGCAATAAATAATGCATTGCGAGATACGTATGAACATTTTTGAAATGTAGTCAGTTTGGGTGGAGTTTATGAAAATGAGGGATGTTTAACATTCTGTGTGATAGCGTAACGTTCGTTATTGCATGTTTTAACTCTGGAAATAACTGCACCTTTTTTTCTGGTGATATGCTGTGCGATATGCCCAAAACGGGATTTGCAATATCACCTCTGGGGTGGAACATATATTAGTCAACTATTTTTACCACTATAGGAGGGTCAACTAGTAACTCGAGGTGAGGTTTTGGTGGTGATCTAGGTTTTGTGGGGAATTTTTACATGCACAGTCACAGGTATAAACAGCATAGGACACATCAGTGAAGATTTGATGTGATTTGGAGTGAGGAAAGGTACACAAAGATGAGATTTGTATATTCACTCTTGACCTAGCTTGACAGCAGTTAGGTAGCGAGTGCATCAAACTAGGTCAAGAGTACAATGTATAAATCTCATCTTTGTGTACCTTTCCTCACTCCAAATCACATCAAATCTTCACAGATGTCTACTGTGCAGTTCGTACCTCTGACTATACATGTAAAACTGCCCCCCAAACCCTAGACCACCACCAAAAACTCACCTTGAGTTACTAGTTTGACCCTCCTTCAGTGGGATAAATAGTTGACTTATATGAGAGCCTTATAAAGAGTCTCTGTCTCTCTTGCTTTCCCTTCTGGCCCAAAATATGGAAATGCCTGTATGGGCACTCACAAATTTCCCTAACATGTCTCTTTTTTTTATCACGGGCACTATTCATGCAAAATTTATAGCAAAATGATAAATCTAGGTCTAAGTTTGTACCTAGGCAAAGGAGGGTAAAGTGACTTGCTCAAGGTCATAAGGAGCAGCAGTGGGATTTGAACTCTAGTTTCCTTGGTTCATAGCCCACTGCTGTAATGACTAGACTACATTGTGAACATAGCATTGGCTGCTGGAGTATTTCTAAAGTAGCTGAAAATGGCAGCAATAGCTGAAGCAACACAAAAAAGACGAAGCAGCCCAATCTACAACCAACAGAGTTGGGATAGAGGGATGTAGGTTGTCATCACACAACCCACAACATTAGAAGGATGGCTAGGTGTCTGCTTGTACCAGCCATCTTGCAATTAGCAATGTCAGGAGGGAGACATACAGGATACTGTTGGTGGTGACATGGTAGATGATCAGATCTTTTCATGTGATTCTGCAACCTGGGTAAATTATGTGGCATTTGGTAAATTCTATAGCTGTTGTTGCTGTCACAGAATTGCAAGAAACCAAGCAGTCCATGTCAAAAGTAGTTGAATTCAACAAGGCCATGTGCCTTTATATAATGGATACAATTGTACTGTGCACTGTTTTAAAAATGCACAGGACAAGTAGCATTAGGCTGCCTGTCAAAAAAGTGAAGTGCAATAAGGGTTTTTAAGTTTGAAACATGGTTCGTTCCGGGGGGGGGGGGGGGGGGGGGGGGGCTTATGTTATTGTTCCGCAGATACATGTTTTGTAAAAATGATGGAGGAGGAGCTTGTTCAGTCTGTGAGTGAGTCCAGGGAGAGGAGTCGTCATAAGCAGCATGTTGCAGAATTGGAGGAGACGTTTGATATAGGATGTCTGCGAGAGAAGAAAATGCCCAGCTCCTGGTGAAGCTGAGCTCTCTGGAGAACTATGAATCCAACTAGATAACTTAATCCAGTACTGGATGTATGTGTATGAATAGAAAATCTTTCATAATGTAACCTGAGGACACAAATGACCCTGTGAGGATAAGAAGAAGGATTTGTGAGATTTGTAGACCTCATAATGGCAGGAAGAAGGTATACAATAATAAATCTTTAAGCTTTGGGAAAGTATGCTCTGGAATTGGGATTTTCATATTAGAACTGTGAATCAGAACCCAGAAGCAAGCATAGCTTGTTGTGCCCACTCGGTTAATTCAGTGAAGCATCTTGTAAGTATTCTTCCTGTGTAAATAAGTCAGACTAGTTTGAATCATGTATCACAGAAAAGATTTGGTCATCCCTGCCTTCGAGTGCAGTCACTTATGATGCACCCCATCACCTGATTGACCACTTAATGAAGAAACACTTGACCATTGCGAATTAACCCTCTGAATAATTGGTTACAGAAATATGCACTATTGATAACAAGATTCTGCTAAACCACTTGAAGAGCTTGGGAATAGGGACATGGCCCTGCAGTACTTTACATCTTTTTTGGAAAGGAAATCACAGAAGTTGTGCTTAGATTATTCTTCATTTTCTTGGTCACTCAACTGTGGTGTTCCTCAAAGCGTCTACCTTTCCCCTATGCTGTGTAATATGTATATGAAGCTATGGGGAGAGGTTATTCAGAAATGTGGCATGCAATGCCATTGCTACACAGATGACTTGCACACATTTTAAGGTTATGGGCGTCCATAGATGTTGGATAGATTGAATAAGTGTTTGAGAGCCATTGTAGATTGGATAAGAATAAATAAATTAAGAATGAATCCTATACTTAAGCCTGAATATTCAAAGCACAGAACCAGTGCCAAAATATATATACAGTTACACCTGCTCATACTTTTGATAAAGGAAGTAATATGAGCATAAATTATGGCCCTGCCCCCAACTTCACCCCATCCCCTTCCCTGGAACACCTTTTTGCAGTGTGCATAGAAGTACATGTGAAATTACTTTTACGTGCACAAACCCCCGGGTAATTTTTAATTAGGCTATTTATTTACCTAGAACTGGTGGCTACATGTGTAAATCCTTTTGTCCCTTTATGGACAAGGTCCTGTCTATTTAAAAACTCACTTATCATCATATGTTCCCACTCGAGCACTAAGTTCGTCTTAGGAAGCCTTCCTACATGCTCCATTAAGTGAGGTGAGATTGAGTGGGGCGAGTCTTCTCCTGTGCAGTCCTTTGTTTATGGAATTCTATGCCAAGAAATGCCTAACAAGCGAGTGCTTAGTTTTTAGACAACTGACTAAGAACTGTATGTTTCAGTTGGCTATTAGTTCAGTGTTCTGGTGCTGGTCTGATGTTATTTAATCAGTATTTTTGCTGCTTGTTTTTACCTGGATGGATTTTTTTAAAATTATTTTTATGTTTGTGATTTAACTGCTTTTACTATTTATTATTTTAGCTTTAAATTTTAATTATGTTTTATTATGCTTTGGTTGTTTCTTTCTTGATTATTGTTCCTCACTTTGCGCACTTATCTGAAAAGTTTTGGGGGGGTTCGGGAGGGTGGGGAAGGTAAGAGGTCAATTTTAAAGGGTCGGGCCTCACTAAAAAAAAATTAACGATGTGAATCGGAACCAATTCCGATTCACATCATCACCGATCAGATTTTTTTCTCCCTCTAGCCGAACCCGATCGTTAAAACGATCGGGCACACGATTCACATCCCTACTGGTTATTCCTCTCTCAGTGCAGCCAAACATTCTTCAGGCATTTGCTATTGCCTTTAATCTTTATTATTTCTTTTATTTCCTTGCATCTCTTTTTATTTATTCACATTCCAGATTCCATCTTAGCTGGATGACTCAAGTACCATTGCTGATAAAGAGATGAAAATCTCTGGGTCCTACCCTCAGCATTGTTTGCCAAAGTAGTGGCAGCCACCTTCCCTCTTGCCATGAGATCAAGCATGATGCATACATAGTGCACACAACACAGCAGTGCCATTTTTAAGTGTAAGGAACCTTTGCTTCCCTTACCAGAAGGACTGATTAAAATACAGAAAACAAAGAGTAGAGTTTAAAATGTCCATTTTCTCAATGGAGAAAGGTGAATAGTGGAGTGTCTGAAGGATATGTACTAGGACCGCAGCTTTTTAACATATTCATAAATGACCTAGAGATGGGAACAGTTAGTGAGGTGATCACATTTTTTGATGATACAAAATTATTCAACATTGTTAAATCACAAGAATATTGAGAAATTGCAAGACTGGGAGCCTGGGCATCCAAATGGCAGATGGCATTTAATGTGGATAAGTGCAAAGAGATGCATGCAGGGAAGAGCAACCCAAATTATAGCAACACAATACAAGATTCTACATTGGGAGCCACCACTCAGGAAAAGAATATAGGCATCATTGTGGATAATATGTTGAAATCCTGTGCTCAGTGTATGACAGCGGTCAAGAAAGCAAATAAAATGCTAGGAATTATTAGGAAAGGCATGCAGAATAAAACAGAGTGTGTCATACTGCCTCTGTGGGAGCCTTCCCACATCAGATCGCTAACTCCGCCTATGGAGTATTACATATCACTAGCTCCTCTCCTTGGGGAAACAGCATTCTACAGAAGACTACGCCACCTCCCTGGTGGTCACATCACTAACAGATTGCTACCCCTCTCATCTCGAGGAGTGATCTACATCAGATTGCTAACGCCTCCCCTCTGAAGGAGCTAAGCCATACGTATTGCTAACTTCGCTCTCCTGGCGGGGTTATCCATAACATATGCTAGCTCCTCCTTCTACAGGAGTATCCAGCAGCCAGTTTGATACCAGATTGCTAACTCCTCCCCTCTGGGGGAGCAGATCAATAACACCAGTATGACAAATCTTATGTTCTTATGCTCTCATTATGGCCCTTTGTTCTTACTCTCTTTTCTTTTTATTTTTTTTAAGTTAGACAGGAGGGGGCACCAAGCTTAAAAACAGCATTCAATGCTTTACTGTCTTACTGCAGCTCTTTTCCTTTGCATTTTTTTTTTTAAAGGAAAGTATGTGAGGATCCATCCTGCTATGCAGCCTTCTTGCCACTAGAGGTCTCCATGGAGCTACACCTGCTCTCACTTCAGCCATAATCTCCATGGACTCATGACTCAGCAAGGCTTGGCCTATTTAGCCTTGCCTCTTGCAATACCTGATGCCTTGTCTTTAAGTCTGTTTGGCTTCCTGTTTGGCCCATTTTTTAGCTTGTCTTGCTCTGAGACCTCTGGGCCTTCTTGCTTTGCTTTGCCTAGTTCTATGGCCTCCAGGTCTTCCAGTTCAGCCTTGCCTAGTTCTGTGGCCTTTGGGTCTTCCAGCTCTGTCATTCCTTGCCTTTTGTCCTCAAGGCCTTCTATTACCTGGAACCTTGCTTTGTGGCCTATTCAGGCCTCCCCTTGCATAGCAGCCTCTGCGTGTTATGCTTAGTGGCCTTCGGGCCTTCTAAACCACTGCCTTCAGGCCTCTGTGTTCTTTGTTCTGTTCTGTCTTGTCCTTGTCCTGTCCTGGTCTGTCTTGTCTAGTCCGGTCCGTGTCTGGACAAGCCCTGCTCTGCCTCAGTGTCCAGCCCTGCATTGTCTCAGTGTCCAGTCCTCAGTTTCAATTTAAGACCTGCTTCCCACCAGAACCCAAGGGCTTAACCTGCGGGGAAGGCAGCTGGTCCAGGCAAAAGATCCTTTTTGCCCCGCCTTGAAGTGCTGTGCTGCACCTGTGGGGGTTCCCCAACCCTAGCCAGACCCTCAGTTGTAATAGCATTTATTGTAGGGGAGGCTTAAACCTTGTTTAAACTGTGAGCTGTTCAAGCCTTGGCATCCCATGTCAGCCCGGCCCCAGAAGCAGAGACGAGAGGGATAGGGAGAGAGCCACCACAAGCAAAAAGGGGGAAAGAGAGAAGCAGCTGACTGCTCCACTCTACATCCTATGTTCCCAATTCTCTGGGGTATAGAAGAGGGAAACTTCCTACCAAGGTACTCCCCAGACCTTAAGGGTACTGTGAAGGGGGATCCAAGGGAGCTCAACTAGGAGAGCTTTTTTTGTCTGTTTCAAAGATCAGGCTTCTACCAGAGGAAACAGCCCCAAAAGACTGTTGCCCAGGGAGCCAGTGGGTTCAGCAAGGCTGAAGATGAACCAAGACTCTGAGAGCTTGAATCCCTGTCCCTATGCATCACAACTGCTGAAGAAGAGACCACTGGTATTGGCCAGGATCACATCTCCCTTATAGCCCAGAGTGAGGTCATAAAAGAGGTGTGTCCTCTGTCTCTGTCAGCTGTAGAGGAGGGAAATCCCATATGTAATGACTGGTCTAGCAGAAAAATAAGGAAAAGGGGGGATTGATGATAGAGGGACTTGTCTTGGAGCAATTTTTTCTTTTTTAAAGACATTAAGTGGGAGGGAGGGATTTCTCTATGCTGTACATTTTGTGTTTGGAAGCTGTGGATGATAAGCCAATAAATTTATTTCACTGGGTTTAAAGGCATAATTTGAGAGAACATAGTCAACTACTGCTGATTTTCAGCACTTACCAGCTAAGTTAAGCACCCAAAAACCTAAGGGGCAGATTTTAAAAGGTATGCGTGCGGCGTACATTTGTGCGCACTACCCGGCGCGCACAAATGTACGCCTGATTTTATAACTTGTGCGAGCAGCCGTGCGCATGTTATAAAATCAGGGGTCGGCATACACAAGGGGGTACACACTAGTGCACCTTGTGTGTGCTGAGCCCTCGGGGAGACCAGCTGGCTTTCACCGTCCCCCCCCCCCCACCTTCCCCTCCCTTCCCCTACCTGTCCCGACCCCAGCCCAAAAAAAAGACCCTCGTACCTTTATCTCACAGCCTGCTGACTGCTGGCGCGCGATCCCCCTGTGCCGGAGTCCTCGGCCACACTTCCCGGACCGCCCCTGGTCCACCCGGAGCGCCCCTGGTCCACCCCACCATGCCCCCGGACCGTCTGTTCTGCCCCCGTCCCGCCCCCTACCAGCCCATTCAGAAAAGCCCCAGGACATACACGCATCCCGGGGCTTTACGCGCGTCGCTGGGCCTTTTGAAAATAGGCCCGGCGCACGTAACCCCCCCTTCACGCGTAAATCCTCCTGGATTTACGCACATAGGTCTTTGAAAATCTGCCCCTTAGCGTTCCATATCTAGCCAGCTACGTTTTAGCTGGCTCTATTCAAGCTGATTTTCAACCAAAAATCTAGCCTGCTAGGTTGGGCTGAAATTCAACCTACCTCAGCCAGTCAGATTTTTTCCATTTAAGTCAGGCTATTAATTTTTTTTTAATTGACTGGATGGTAATGACTATTGTAAATATAGCATAAGTTTAGTACACAGGTCTCAAAATTTCTGAAAAATTAACAGGGTGTTAAATCTTTCTCTTAATCTCAATGTTTCTTATGTAACGCCTGGATGGAAAAACCTTGATAATGTCCCCAAACCTAATTACTCAAGTTATGGATCCTACTTGCACAGTTCTCCCCAGAGTAGTATAGCTCTCCGAGTCCAGGATTCTCTATGGTGGGAAGCTTATCTTCAAGTCCCTTTGTGTTGTACATACCCCAGACACTTATTTCTCCTTGCTTCCAGTCATTTGTAAATAGTACAGACAATCTCCCAGTTAAGACAGCAGCAATAATCACTCTGGAGAATGGGTGGGTTCCAACTCAATTTTACTGACAGGTTGTAAAAGTGAATTGACGATTTATTTATAACTCAAAAGTGAAAATAGCCTGATTGATTTTCACAAACTAAACTTAGTAAATTTGTGACCGAACTTCTCCAACAACCAGTTCTCCAATTAATTCAGCCAATTCCTTGAGTGATTTGACTCTTTACTTCTGCTCACTTTGAACTTCACACTTTATCTCTGTACCCAGATCTTCCCATGGGACTCAGAATTAATTTATCCTCATAGATTATCAACACCAAAAGTCCCAGTTCTCATACTGTTCCATAGTCCTCAATAATCTTCACTTTCCACTTTATGGCACCAGAAAGGGCACCTTTAATACACTGCTCTTCCCTGGTGCTTCTTCCTGAATATACACAGAATTCTTATTCCATACCTCAATTTCTCTTCCCTGGAAATAGATATGAGTCCATTCTTCCTTGTTGACACTTCATCATCTTCCTTATCAGTTCTTTCAAGGGGACTGGCACTATATCCTCAGACCAGCATCAGCTGAGGTCATGAGCCCCTGAGTGCTCTCAGTAACATAAACAGACAAAATCTTACTCAAAAGGGGAAACCTAAACTAGAGGCAGGAAGGGTGGAAAATCTTCCTCCTCAGGCAACTAAACAGTTACCAAAACATAGACAATAATGTTACAGGGATCAAGTAATCCATCTCCTTATTTTTCCCAGTCTCTATGCAGAGAGACACCAGAGTCTTACCTCATTAAATAATACAATTATAGCAGCATAGGACATGATGTCCTTTAGAAAGGTAACTCAGGAAATTCAACTCAAGAATCTACAGCCTAAGATAGTGGAAGGGGTTTATAAAAGCTCTGAGCACACTATCTGCTTCTCCCACATGAAGGAGCAAAACTCAGACCTTTGCTTAACTACTCTTTCTGTGCCTCATCAGAATTTTAGTTCTGTTTTCTATCTTTAACCAGTTCTCAATCCACAATAGAACATTGCTTCCTATCCCATGACTTTTTAATTTCCCCAAGAGTCTCTGATGAGGTGCTTAGTCAAATGCTTTCTGAAAATCCAGATACACTGTATCAACTGGCTCACCTTTATCCACATTTATTCATGCTTTCAAAAAAATGTAGCAAATTGATGAGGCAAAACTTTCCTTGGCTAAATCCATGTTGACTATGTCCCATTAAACCAGTGGTTCTCAACCCTGTCCTGGGGACCCCCCCAGCCAGTCGGATTTTCAGGATATCCACAATGAATATGCATGAGAGAAAATTTGCATGTTATGGAGGCAGTGCATGCAAGTGTTCTCTCATGCATATTCATTGTGGATATCTTGAAAACCCAACTGGCTGGGGGGATCCCCAGGACAGGGTTGAGAACCACTGCTTAAACTATCTCTGACTATATATGTTCAGTAATTTTGTTCTTTAGAATAGTTTTAACCATTTTTCCCAGCATTGCAATCATGCTCAGGTCTGTAGTTTCATGGATCACCCCTTTTAAAAGCCAGCATTACCCTGGCCACCCTCCAATCCTCAGGTACCATAGATAATTTTAAAATGATAGTTTATAGATTACTAACAGTAGATCTATAAGTTTATTTTTCAGTTCTTTCAGCACTTTGAGATATATATCATCTGGTCCAGGTGATTTGCTACTCTTTAGTTTGTCAATTTACCCTACTACATCTTCCAGGTATACTAAGATTTGTTTCAGTTCCTCTGAATCATCACCTTTAAATATCACTTTTGGCATGGGTATCTGCCTTACATCTTCCTCAGTAAACACCAAAGCAAAGAATGTATTTAATTTCTCCATTATGGCCTTGTCCTTCCTTCATGCCCCTTTTACCCTTCATTCATCGAGCAGTCCAGCTGACACCCTTGCAGACTCTACTTTGAATGTACCTGAAAATGTTTTTCCATGGGAAGCTTCTTTTCAAATTCTCTCTTTGCCTTCCTTATTAGTGCTTTGCTTATTCTGTTTCCTATTTTCTTCATTCGGATTCAGTTTCCATTTTTTGAAAGATGTTCTTTTGTCCAGAATAGCCTCTCTCACCTCACCTTCTAACCAGCCAACATTTGTTTGGCCTTCCTGCCACCTTTTTTAATGCATGGAATACATCTGGTTTGGGCTTCCAAAATGGTATTTTTAAACAATGTCCATGTCTGATATAAACTGTTGACCTTTGTAGCTGTTCCTTTCAGTTTTTTCCTAACCATTTTTCTCATAATCTCCCTTTTGAAAGTTAAATGCTATCATGGTAGATTTCCTTAGTATCCTCCCTCAATTATCAAGTCAAATTTGATCATGTTATGATCACTATTGCCAAATGGCCCTAGTACCTTTACCTCTTTCACCAAATCATGTGTTCCACTAAGAATTAGGTCTAAATAGCTCCTCCCTCTTGTTGTTCTTGTACCAGCTGCTCCATGAAGCAGTTATTTATTTCATCTAGAAACTTACCTCCTTAGCATGTCCTGATGTGACATTCACCAGTCAATACTGGGGTAATTGAAATTACCCATTATTAGTATGTTATTATTTGTGTTAGCTTCCCTAAATTCTGTTAGCATTTCGTCAACTCTCCATTCTGGCCAGGTGGACACTGTTATTCTATTCCTCTTCTCACATGGAATTTCTCTCTATAAAGATTCTATAGTGCATTTTATTTCCTGTAGAACTTTTATCCTGTTTGACTCTTGGCTCTTTTTAACATATAACACTACCCCTCCACCAATATGATCCATTCTATCATTGTGAGATAATTTGTAACCTGGTATCACAGTGTCCCATTGGTTAACCTCCTTCCACTAGGTCTCTGAAATGCCAATTATATCTACCTCTTCATTCAGCGTTGTGCATTCTAACTCTCCCATCTTATTTTTTAGACTTCTAGCATTTGTATAAAGACTTTTCACATTATGTATGTTATTTGTATTAATAACCTGCTTATCAGTTTGCAAGGATAATTTGGCATCTTTCTGTTCTGTCTGCTCTTTACTTGAAGGCACCTGGGCTTTTTTAACATTTATTGCAATCTCTCTATCGGGATGCCCTAACATCCCTGTTTTGTTAGTATCCTTCAAAGATACATCATTCCAAACCATGCACTTCTGAGCGACTGTCTGCTTTCCTCCATCATCTAGTTTAAAAGAGAGTTTGTGGCCTGTGCCACGAAGAAAGTACCAACAATGGTGGGCTCCTTATGCCTGGCATGTGAGAGGGAGGCGGAGGTTCCCTGCAGGAGATGTTGACCTCTCCCACCCAGGAAGGGCAGGAGCAGACAAGGAACCTATTGTGGGATGCTGCAGAAGCCAGAAGGGCTGACATATTAGATCTTGCAGGCCTACAAACCTTATGTGGCCTACTACCAGGGCCCCCTCTACCTGAGGCTTCCTTAATAGGTAAGCACAACCATGAACTATGCTGGGGTTGGGGATCCCATAGTGAGGGCCATTGGAGCAATTCCACTAAAGTTTGTAGGCTTCATGTTCAAGCTTTCTCGATCACACAGAAGCCAGGACTGGACCCTCTTTCCTTGTAGCCTGGGCCCTCTATTGTCTCAGAGGAGAGGTGTTTGCTCCTGAAACAAGCCATATTGTAATTAGAGATTCTGGCTCTTCAACCCAAAAACGTATTCAGGGTTCCAAAGAGGATTCCGGGACAGGTATGTATTCAGATCATCCTAGGCCATCTGAATCCTTGGAGGAGCAAGAATCTGCAGTATGCCGTGGCCCACTTATTCTGCAGAGAGATCTTTGGGAGCCCTAAGATCTTGGGCTCCCAAAGGAACCATCGGTTGGAAGGAGATCCTATCCTACAGGGAATCTGCAAGCCACCGAAAAACTTTCTTTTACACCCTGCCCTGAAAGCGATGATATTAACAGAGTGGGACATTCCTCAGGGGGCTTAAAGGATGGAAGGCTTATGAATAGGATCTATCCTCTACCATTAAAGATATTGAAGTGCTCCTAAGAATTCCCAAGGTTGATGCTTTTCTCTTGGCAGTCACCCCCAAAACAACCATATCGGTTGAAGGTGAGACTTCCCTGAGGGATGATCAGGAAAGGAAAATTGAGATAATTCTTGAGCAAGCCTTCTTCACCAATGCCTTGACCTTACAGGCTGCTATTTATGAGGATATATTGCAAGGGCATTGATGTGCTGGGTGCAGCGGCTCCCAGAAATGGAGGCGATAATGAGAACAGAGTTAGAAGTGATGTAATCTAGTGTATGAATTTATAAAGATGGCATGCCTTGGAAGTGGCTGTGAGAAGGCTTCTGTGGCTGAGAAACTGGGCGGCAGATGAGGTATCCAAAGTTCGCCTCCGTAAGTTCATTTTCAAAGGAGGCCTGTTGTTTGGGGAGGAGCTGGAAAAGCTCAGAAAAGATCTAGGATAATCTAAATCTCAGAGATTGCCCAAAGATAGGCCCTGAGCAGGTTTGTGAGGGCCAAGGCACCAGCATTTCAGGTAGGGATGTGAATCGTTTTTTGATGATTTAAAATATCGTCCGATATATTTTAAATCATCAAAATAAATCATTAGAGGCGATATTTAATAAGAATTCCCCCGATTTATCGTCAAAAATCGTAAATCGGGGGAAGGGGAGGGGAAGGGAGAGTGGAAGATCACAACGGGACCCCCCCACTGGACCCCAGGTAATTTAAGACATTTTGGGAGGGTGGGGGATTTATTTTAAAGGGTCGGGGTGGGTTTTAGGGATGTTTTAGTGTGCCGGTTTTCCCGCCCTCCCCGATTTACGATTTACACGATATTTTAAAAAACAAAACCGCGACGATCCGATTCCCTCCACCCCCAGCCGAAATCGATCGTTAAGACGATTGATCACACGATACACATCTCTAATTTCAGGGACGTTTGGGGATTTCAGGTAAGCAGGAATGTGCTGCAGAAAACTAAGGACCAGTTTTTTTCGGGGGACCAGAAAGACAAAGGGTAAAGCCCCTGAAACTGGAGGCTTGGGCACCATCTCCAATGATATGTAGCAGGTATCTTCCTGCAATATTACTAGTAGGCGGCTGTCTTTTTAGATACTGTGCAGAGTGGCCCAAAGCATGTTGGACCAGTGGGTCCTGGACATCATGCAACAGGGCTATGCCCTGAGTGTGCAGGACACATCCCAAGGATATTTGTGGTGTCCCCTGTTCATCCCTACTCAAAAGAGAAACAGTAAAGGGAACAGTGTTAAAGCTACAGCATTTTCAGGCCATTACCCTTCAGGAGAAGGGGGCAGGGTGCATATTCAATTTACTTTGTGGTTCCAAAAAAGGGTGGCTCCTTTCAGCCAGTTCTGGACAGGGGATTAGGATGGCTATCTGGCTACTGAGATTTTTTTCTGATTTGGTGTGAGAGAGGGCTGTATTGTTGGCTCCAGGAGCAGGGACAGCACAACTAGATTTATTATTATGCCTAGATTTGGCTGGTTAAGTTAGGCAACTACTGCCGGAAATCAGTACTATCCTTTTGGTTTCCTCCTTCTGCCCTAACCCTGCCCTGGACCCCGATGCTATGTATTAAGTCTGCTGTACCAGACGTTAAATTTCTCGCACTCTCCTAGCATGTGAAATTTAACTGAGGGAAAATTTCTACCATGCTAATCCAGCATGGCAGGTTTGGCAAGACAGGAGTTTACTAAAAAGGATAAATAGTGAACCTTCTCTTCCCCACTCCAGGTCAGCAGGAGGATAGCAATTAATCTCCTATTGGTGCAGCCTACGCTGTGGTTTTGGTGAGTGGGGCCCGGATTTGCTTGATGGGGACAGGAAAAGGGTGAGGAGGGTAGAGGGATCTGGACATGTTGCCAGAGTGGGTAGGGGAAGAAATCCAGAAGGTGCTATTTGTGTTTGCTTGGTTAGGGGGTGAGGGAGGCGATAACCATGAGCTTAATCAGCCCTTTCACTTTGTGCTGGTTAGTGAGGGGGGTCCTGAAAGAAGCGCAGAGTGCGTGCGCTCCCTTTAACTTGGCTCTTTGGCATATATGAGCCCTGCATATCATTTTTATACATCCGACACTATAACATGATCCGCAATCTACAGGAAAAAAGTGTGTTAAAATCATCATGACTGATTTTAGCATGTTATTTTTTAGTACATAGCACATATTAGTTTTGTGGCTCCTTACTAAATTGTTTTGCTGACTTTGATTCTGGTTGCTTTTAGAAAGCACGTATATTTTCAACAATATACATACCGTGGTCTATGCTGAGTCACTGATGCCTAAAATAAGATGATACGGATCCCCAAAATATATATCTTGAATTCACTTATAAAAATGAAGGTTCCCCTTTTAGTAGGACTTAAGACATTAATGTTATTTCCTTGCTTGTTTGATGATTATTGTATATGTAATCAGTTTTTATATTGTTCTAAACAAGTGTTTGCTTAGATGTAATTTAAAATATTATACATTTTTAAAAAGTAGGTTCCCTAAATTTTTCTTATTTACATTTTCCACATCTAACATATAACAATGAATAATGAATAGTGTTCTAAGCATTTAAAATATTAGAATAATAGGTCCAATAATAGTGCACGCCTTAAATATATTGGTACTTTCCTTCTGTCAGGGCTTCTGAGCTCTATTTTTTATCTTCCACCTGTCTGCTTTAAGCAGTTTCTTGAATCGCAGTCCTCATGCCACTCATTTACACTGACCACTAAGCCTCAGCATGCAGCTGCCACTTTCAGCATTCTGCCTCTATGGCTCCTGTCCTGCCAGAATCGGAGCTGTGCAAGAAATCATGCACAGGAGTATGTTTGCAGGGGACAGAGAGATGGGAACCAACTTTTCAAAGTGATTCAGTGGGCTCAACACAAATTAACCTTCCCTAGTCACAGTGAAGGAGTTTGCTTAATACTGGGACACTCACTGCACCCGAAGAGCTGGCACCTAGGAAGGAATTGCATATCCCCTGAGCTGGATTGAATCTTTGTTTTGGCAGCATATGATTTATGTATTTATTTAATTGATTTGTATTCTGTTGTTTGCCACTTCAAAGTGGATTGCATGTAGGTATTGCCCCATCCCCAGAGAGTTTTTTTGTGAGGGGTCCCAATATCGTGGGGCCCCTCCCCCCAAAATAGGTGCTGTTCTATGGGGCATTGTTTTGTCTCGCGGCCAAACACTGCAGGATAAAACAATGCAGCTTGAGGCTTTTTGGGTGTGATGGCAGCTCAAACTCAAGGAATCGTCTTAAAGGGCCAGCTACTGAAACCAGCAAAATCTAAAAGTTGAGCAGGGGTCAAGGCTGATCCCCAATACCCCAAGGTAAAAAAAAAAAAATGGTTCTTATTGCTTATGCCGCGATGGCCCACCCCCAACCCCCACTCAAGTCTTAAATAAAATACTCTCCCTATCTACCACAAAGATATTAAATAAAATCATTTAGGGTTCAGTGAGATCCCCTCCCCCCAAATATCATTAAATCTTTATTGGGATTCAGAGGGACCCCCACACTCCCTTAGCACCAGCCCCTGATCCCCTCCCGCACCCCCTAAAACTTCAAATGTGAAGAAGCTCCCGTGCTGGAGCCCGGGACACCCCTCTAGCCCTGGGTGGTGCCATTTTTCAAACTGGCACTGATCTGACCTCCATCACACTTAATGCATTTTAGAACACTACCATGGCTTGATGCATCTCCCTCTAAGTTTGTACCTGAGACACTGGAGGGTAAAGTGACTTGCCCAAAGACACAAGGAGCTGCAGTGGAATTTGAATCCTGGTTTCCCTGGTGCATAGCTCACTGCTCTAACCACTATTTATTTTATTTTTTTATTTATTTTTAATTTTTATAGACCGAAGTTCTTGTAGGAACTACAAATCAATCCGGTTTACATACAACTTTTAAATGCCCAAAAAGAGTAGTGGGCTTTACATAGAACAGTTGAACAATAAAACAGGTAACAATAGAACTAACAATAAATTAACAATAAATAAATAAATAAATAAATAAATAAATAAATAAACTAACAATAAATAAATTAGGCTTCCAAAACTCTTTCCACATATGCCTTCCCATTGCCCACACTACTTGCCTATGAGTGCCTACCACAAAGAACCTACACCTCATAACCACCAGAGAGCCAACCCATTCCAATGCTTTGCCTCCCAACAGCAGACTTGTCCCCTAATCTGCTTGTTTTCAGAAAACTGCTGAAAACATGGCTCTTTAAGGTGGTTTTTGCTCCACAGCCTGAAGCTGGCCTATTCTCAAGCCAAGCTCACCAATCTTTACAATAATACAGGAAATTGTTCCTAAAAGGCCCTGCTGGACATGCATAAACAATCATCCTAGCATACTAAACCTCTAGCTATTTTCTTTCTTTATTATTTTACCTCTTAGTGCCTTAATCTCATGTATTTTTTTCTGATGTATTTATTTTGTGTCCTTATGATTTATTGCATTTATTTATTTGATGTATTAAGAATAGAAATATGCTTTTGCTGTAAGGAAATGGGAAAATGGAATGAAATCTGTATTTGTGTCTAATTGTATTTGTTACTTTTGTAAACTGCCTTGTAGCCTTTTGGGAGAGACAGTTAATAAATGCAGAAATAGAAAGAAAGAAAGAAATGTAGGTTTTGTTTTGTTAAAAAAAAAAATTAAAAAAATTGTCACCACCACACAAACACTTCCCGTGCACGCTCCTGAGCCCTCTCCTGGTGACATTTTTTAAGGCAAAAATTGAGAATGGCACTGGCCTTGGTTTGCTGGCACCATGTGCAATAGCAGCAGCTGCAAAGCAGAAATGACCGGGGATCAATCATGCCCCATAAAGAAACGTTCAACAAATGGATAAGAGGGTGTGGGGGAGAGGGGAAAGAGGAGGACTGGGGGAAGGGCTTGGAGTGGTGACGAATGTATTTATTTATTTATTTATTTTACTTTTATTTACCGTTTCTTCTTTTAATTCCATTTGTTTTTATTTAAAAGAAATGAAATAAACAATAAAGGAAAGATAAAAAAAGAAAACCAAAACAAACTGAAAAAATGTCTTCTACCCATCCCTAATTAAGAATGTAAATGAGATTTGCTGTAACATGCTCTGAGTTGGGAAAGCGATAAATAAAGACATAAATAATGATGAGGTGGAGGAGGAGAAAATGCTCCAGGCCAAATATCCCCAAATAGTCAACCATTTACTTAGCTCAGGAATTGTGCAGAATTAAGTCCTGTAAGAATAAAGAGACAGGGAATGCATTGACATGTTTCTGCCCTGCCTCCTATATAAAATCACACCTACACTCTATGGATTCATGATTGCAATTATTTAGTTGAAAATTCAGCTTCATACATGACAGTATAAAAGTGCTTACTGCTAAAAGAAAGAGAGATATATTTATATATTTTGCTCTGCAGTTTCCTTCTGCAGCTTTGCACGTCCAGCGTAATCAGAACTAGCCTTTGTGGGGCTATAGAGCCAGGATTCTTAAGGATGAATTTTAAAAGAGTTGCTTGCATTAAAAGGCCCATGTATGCAAGTATCTAGGCCGAGCATAAGCAACTCACATTTTAAGACAGCCCAATTATATGCAAATATGCGCGTGTGCGAACAACCAAATGCAGGGGAGAAGGGGCAGAGGCAGGACCTGTCGGGGTATTCTGGGGCATGGCCAACAGTTATGCACATAAATCTGTATTTTAAAACTGGTGGCTGCAGCACATGGCGGGCTATTAGCTGTGTATATTTATTTCTGCTCTTGATGAGATGTAAGTCTGCAGAAATCTCTTTTTAGGACTAAAATGACTGGGTGAGGGGTCTGGGTAATGTGAGGGGAGTGCAGGCTGAAGAACCAAAGGGGTCTGGATGACCTTGAGATAGAATGGGCCACCTGGTGGCCTAATTGGTAAAACTGGGAATGTCTTTCACGCGAGCATGTTTTAAAATCCTCTTACCTGTGCGCATTTAAGCTGAGAAATTCCTAAGCAAGATATGCAAACTACATTTCCATGTGTAAGCGCTTAAAATTATGAGCATGCATACGCACGATGGGTGTATTTTAAATTGTACATGTGCAATTGTGTGCATGATTTAAATTTTCTGCATATGTGCGCTTGTGCGCGCATATGCTAGTACATGGGCAATTGAACGCTCCTTATAAAGTTACCGTCCCTATTTGCAAATCCCTGGAGGTTTCTCCCCCCTGTTTTGTAGCTCCTCACTAGCCAAGCCATTGCAGTGACCATCCTTGGCCAGTGGCCACAAACTGTGGCTTCTTCCAGAACCCGGTATGCATGCACTCGAAGTCCAGCCAGTAGATGTCAACACTGAGCCCCTTTTCCCCCAGGGGCTGCAAACACTCTTTCTGCAGCCCCAGTTGGCCTGGAGGAACGAAAGATCTGACGAGAATCGAAATGGCAGCACAAAGAATCGTATCTAAGCCACCAAGCCAGACTGAAGCTAAAATATATTGTAGCACCCCCTTATCTCCAGGTGCTCCTGGCATAGCTTCCCACAAAGTGCTGCATCCTACTGTCTGATTAGAACCACCTCTACTTCCTAAAGCCCTTTTAGAGGCCAGGCAGCGAACCCTTTCTGTGGGTGCTGGCTGATGATGTCATCCCTGCTCAGGGGCGGATTGCAGGAAAATATCGGCCCGGGGGATTTTTTTCAAAACTGGCCCACGGGGTATCTGACGCCAGGCTCCTGCAAAGCTGGGGGGAGGAGGGAGGTCACACAGCCTTGCAGGCCTCTCTCCCGGTCCGCACGGCTTTCTTCTGCTGCGGCGAGGTGGGCTCTGCCATGGCCTTGCCGGCCCCGCAACTTTCTCTTCGGGCCACAGCAGCCCCCTCTTCTGTTTGGCTGGAAAGTTTATTTAAAAATAAAAAAAGAAAAAATCACGTGATGGAAGTTCCCGGCCCACCGGGGGAAGCCCGATCCTTTGATAAGGCAGTCCACCCCTGTCCCTGCTCTAGTATAAAAACAAAGCTCAGCACAACCATCCAGCGCCTCAGCAACAGGTCTTCCTGCTGTGCCTTGCAGCCTGCAGTGCATAATTGCTCTTCGTTTCTGCTTGCCTTGTACCAGTCCAGTCTGTCCTGTTCCTGCCTGTCTCGTTCCAGTTCTGCTCCTGTCTGCCTCGTTTCAGGCCTTGCCTTGCCTTGCAAACAAAAAAGGAATAGATGCCTTGATCTTTTACAATATACTTTATTGGAGCAGAGACGTATTCATAAAAATGCCCGACTCAGGCCGAGTTTCGCAGCTCAACAGCTGCTGCCTCATGGGCTACAAACAAACAATATATTAATTAATTATACAAAATAGATGTTAATATTCATCTATTTATAAGACCTATCAGATATAATTATAAAGGTTCTTTATATGCTCCCCCGATTAAAACTTCGCTAGCAAAACGAGCACTCTCCACTGCTGGGCCCTCCCTATGGAACTCATTACTGCCAGATCTTCGTCTTGAAACCTGCCATCTTACCTTCAAGAAAAACCTCAAAATGTAGCTCTTCCGACAAGCCTATTCGGAATCGCAGAAACAATTCGACACAGGTCAAAGAGCAAAATAGCACAATTTAAAGTCCACTACCGACTTTATACCCTTAGGACCTTCAGGACCTTATCTGGACAGTCCACCCACCTGCTATGAAAAACCATCTCTTGAAGCATCAGCTTTCTAGCTCATGCTCTTCCCATAGTTATTTTATTTTATATATCTTTTTTACGTTTAATATTTAATATTTATTGATCTACGTTCTTTTGTTCAATAATTTGTTGATTGTTTAATGTTACGCTGCACGTTCTCTGTTCAATACTTTGTCTATTGTTTAATGTAACGCCTTACCGGCGACAGTTTTGTTATATGGAAACCGACCTGATTTGATATGTATATCGAGAATGTCGGTATATAAAAACCCTAAATAAATAAATAAATAAATCTATCTTATAAAAACTTCATTAAGATCTTATAAATATTAAAAAGATATTTTTTTTAAAATATTCCTTTTTTGTTTACCTGACGGTCATTATAGATCGCCTACCTCTTTGTTTTCTTGGACCTTGCCTTGCTCCTGTTCCAACCCTTGCCTTGCCTTTCTGTGCTCCTTGCCTTGTTCCTAGCCAGGCTTTGCCTCCCTTCTTGCTTGCTTCCTCGCCCTGTCTTGTCCGTCTGGTTTCCCTGTTTTGTCTTTTCTCTCTGTCTCCGTCCTCCTTGCCCCCTTGACTAACGTCTTGTGCCTTGACTTCTGCCTGGATACCATGTTGCCTGCTCTCCATCTGCCCTGACCATTGCCTGGATACCACATTGCCTGCTCTTTGTCTGCCTTGATCTTGGCCTGGTTACTGCCTCCACCTGACCCTTCTCCATGGGACCCTTGCCTAAATCCTGCTGCCCTCAGAACCCAAGGGCTGGTACAGGTGAAACCCAGCCCTTGTCCTAGCGTGAGCAGGTCTGCCTGCTGTGGCAGGGGCCTCGCTGGTTTACCAGCTGGGCAGTACCAATCTCGCCACAGCCCAAAGGACTCACACTCCGTGACAGATATCTAACGTATTGCTTTATGTCTTTTGAAATTGTTTTTCTTTCTTTTTAGCCCAACAGTTTTCTCTTGCTTCTTTGGGCTTCCATCCCCATGAGGTCTGGCCTCCTCTGAGCCACAGGGCCATGAGTCTTTGCAATTACCTGGGGATTTTTATATCCTCTTCCCAACGCACTTGGCCCAATCCAGTCATTGTTGTGACAGTTCTCAGCCGGGGGGGAGAAGATGTGCATAGGACATGGCCATGCACCAGGGCTCCCACCATAACTCTGGAATTGTGGCTCCAACCTTAACCACTAGGTGGTGTTGTTGCATAACAACTAGAGTCTCCTTTTTCCCAGGGTTGTGAACGCTACCTCTGCAGCATCCCCAGTCCCTGCTGGCTTGAGTAATGTGAGACCCAATCCAGGAATCAAACCTAGGTCCTCCATATGAGCCCAAATATAGTATTGCCCAAACATACAAGTAAATTACAGGTTAAATTACAAAGGTGTTATGGTGGAGTTGGCTTTCGAAACTGTAAAGTTTTGTAAGCAAATAGAATGTGATGGGAGGGGTGGATGAGGATGTATTTACAGCTCCTTCTGAACTGACTGGATAAAGAGAGCTTAGCTCCTGAAAGCTGGTCAGAAATGTATTGTCAGTCCATTAGAAAGGTATCACCTATAGCTTGTTGTTTCTCCTTTATTTCTACATTTCCACATTAATTAACACAGCAACCATACTATATAACTCTTATAAGTAAGGATTAATTGCATATTATTACTTGAAAAACAAGGTTTGTGTGTGTATTTTTCTGGTCACCTGAGTCTTCTTTGAGCTTTAAGCATAATGCATGCCAGAGTGGAATTCAGTTCATCCAAAACTTTAGTAAATTCACTCACTGTGCAGACCACAAATACCAAGACTGCGGTGAGAATACCCATCCAGTGTTCCCTAAGGTTGGGTTGGCATAGAGAGTTCACTTTATGTATCTGTTTGCTTATTACATGTTTTCCTAGATTTAAATAACTGTAATAACTCACAAGCAGCAGTGGGAACCAGTACTGTGTCAGAATTCAAATACATCTGGGATAGATATACTGGAACAGTGGCAGTTAACTCTATTGGGAGTTCAGTGCTGGCAACAGCCCACTCTTTATTCTCTCAGGAGCAGAGGCAAGGGGCAGTAATAAGGAGAAAACAAGGGGCAGATAGAGGTCCTATGACCTAGTGTCACCACAAGCCTCCAAGTAGGTTGTTTGGAACCAGCAGGCCACAACCCCTCAGCAGTCGGCTGGATATCATCCAGAAGGTATTGAAAAGAAAATAAAGGGCAAATGAAGGAAGCACACCCTAGCGATGCTGTACAAACCAGCCATGCTGCAATTCCTGAGAAATCAATCAAGATGATGCCAGCAAAATGTTGGCAACCGGATACCATCACGTAAGACTATGTGGACCTTGGTGGCTAGATGTTTGGGCGGCAGCCTTGCTGGTTTCGGTAGTTCTTTAGATCATTACAGAGCTTGGTGATAAGACATGGGAGATGGGAGAGAGCTGGGTGTTGGATTAAGTATGGGGACATGTATTCCCATCTACTGAGGATGCAGAGGCATTGCTAGGAACTTAAAAGACCTGGGGCATGGGCCCATCAGTCCTCTCTAGACATTCCCCTTGATTCCTCGGACTCTCTGCCCTGACCTCATTCCCCCATCTTGTGGAGCACTGTCTACTAAGGATGTGCATCTGTTTTCCACGGATTTGTAATCCGCAACTTATTTTTTGCTATCTGTTAAATACGTGGGGAGGCGAAACGCATCGCGACTCCCCACGTATTAAACAGATTTCTGTTTTATTCGGCCTAAATAAAAATTTAAACCCCCCACCCTCTTGACCCCCCCAAGACTTACCAAAACTCCCTGGTGGTCCAGCGGTGGGGTCCGGGAACTCATTCACACCCTCTGTGCTAGTTTCATCATGGCGCCGATAGCCTTTGTCACAGGGGCTACCGGTGCCATTGGTCAGCCCCTGTCACATGGTCACCGGCGCCATCTTGTGCTCCTACCATGTGACAGGGGCTGACTAATGGCACCGGTAGCCCCTGTGACATAGTATGGGCAAAGGCTATCGGCGCCATTTTGAGTTCTGGCATCGGACGGCAGGTCGCTCCGGGACCCCCGTTGGACCCACAGGGACTTTTGGCCAGCTTGGGGGGGCCTCCTGACCCCCACAAGACTTGCCAAAAGTCCAGCGGAGGTCCGGGAGCGACCTCCTTGAATGCCGGCCGTCCGATGCAAATACTCAAAATGGCGCCGATCGCCGTCATAGTGAGGGCAAAGGCGATCGGCGCCATTTTGAGTATTTGCATCGGATGGCCGGCGTTCAAGGAGGTCGCTCCCGGACCCCCGCTGGACTTTTGGCAAGTCTTGTGGGGGTCAGGAGGCCCCCCCAAGCTGGCCAAAAGTCCCTGTGGGTCCAACGGGGGTCCCGGAGTGACCTGCCGTCCGATGCCAGGACTCAAAATGGCGCCGATAGCCTTTGCCCATACTATGTCACAGGGGCTACCGGTGCCATTGGTCAGCCCCTGTCACATGGTAGGAGCACAAGATGGCGCCGGTGACCATGTGACAGGGGCTGACCAATGGCACCGGTAGCCCCTGTGACAAAGGCTATCGGCGCCATGATGAAACTAGCTCCGAGGGTGTGAATGAGTTCCCGGACCCCACCGCTGGACCACCAGGGAGTTTTGGTAAGTCTTGGGGGGGTCAGGAGGGTGAGGGGTTGTAGTTAATTTTAATTTTAGCTGGGACACTAATTTAACTCGCCATAGTAACGTATTTACAGATCAACAACTTATGCAATTCTCCATACTTCCGCATGAAACGGAATTGACCCCCCACGAATACGTATCACGTACGCAACGAAAACTTTTTGGCTGCACATCTCTACTGTCTACCTTCAGTGAAGCGCCATTCCATTTCTCTCTGTCCTGGGTCTACTCCCTTTATTTCTATACTTCTCTCCCCTCCCCCAATCCACCTTGTGTGATCCTTGTCAAACCTCCTCCAACCCCCACCCTCTGCCAGCACAGAATGGCGTGGCAGTTATCTCTGTCCTCAGCCCTGCCCCGTCCTCACTCATGCCTCCTGCCACTAGATGGCGAAGCAGTGCTTAATAGCGTCCAGCATCCTCTACCATGTGGAGTCAGTCTCACGGCATGAGCCACAAGACCAGCCCTGCTGGGCAGAGAAAGCTGACATACTATTAAGCATCTCTTCTCCTGCCAGCAGGGGTTGAAGAACTGAGTGAGGATGGCGAAGGAGCGAGAAAAGCCTGCATTTCAGGACAGGAGTTTGCTAACGGTTTTGCCAGGATGCTGGGATTTAGGTTCGGGGCAAGGCCCCCCATGTGCCCATATCTAACAATTCCGCTGGGAGTATGGCAGAGAACCCATGAGGAAACCCACAAAACCTAACTTGGTTAAGCAGCTGTATCCTAAAAGTGGTCAGGTTATATGGTTGGCAGCTAAGAAATATCTTTAGTAGGGTGGATGGAATAATTGAGCAGACTAGATGGGCCAACTGATCTTTATCGGTTGACCTGTACCTATACTACTATGTTTCTATGCATGTAAAATGAATGTGATTTTGTTTACACATGCCCTCGCCAGTAATTATATTTTGCACGTGACTTCTCTACACACAGACAAATGCTTTTCAGGTTTTGGTGAGTGAGTGGCATGGATGAGCTTCTTCATTCTTTTGCTCTATGTAGATTGAGGGACAGCTGGGAAATCTGTTGGACTAAACAATCACAGCAAGTGGAGCTGGCCAGCGAGATTTGCTAAGCAGCATAGAAAAAGTGTTTTTAATACATTAACTGAAATAAACAAAAAAATCACTGTCAACATTTTGAATCATTTCAGGCAGTCATTAAAAGAGGTTGTCATAAAAAAAAAAAGAAAAAGCCCCAGCCGCCAACACAAGTGCGTGCATCCACGTTTTTCAAAAAACTTTGGCTGGGATTTTAATTACTGCCTGAAATTATTAAAAACATCTGAACAGTAATTTTTTTTTGTTTGTTTATTTCAAATTGATTTCTTCACTGGTAGCTTTTTTTTTTTTGTTCAAATAATTTCAGTGTTTGTACTGTTGGTGCTCCATACTCTGTTGCCCATGTCTGTGTGTGTGTGTGTGTCTCTTAATCCTTTTTCTTTTGCTTTACTCACTGCCTCTTTCATAGAAAGTGCTGTGAGAGGGACCCTTAGCCAAGGTCCTGTTGGAGTAAGGAACAACTTGGCTTTCGGCCTGGTAAAAAGATGACAACCATGCATGCAGAACATTTATCCTGGAACAATGACCTCATTTCAGAGGCTCTCTATGTATTGAATCCATCTTAAAACCCTTTGAAGGA